>NW_006408523.1:33903197-33904122 GCF_000296735.1 Chrysochloris asiatica | reverse complement strand
CATGGGGTCGCTATGAGTCAGTTCTGACTCGATGGTACCTGACAACAACAACAACAATCCAACCATTGGTATTTTTCATCGACCGTATGGGTATAAAAGCTAGACAACAAAAGACTGAAGAAGAATTGATGCACTTGAAATATGGTTTGGCAAATAATATTGAATACAAGAGGACTGCCAGAATAATGAAGAAATCTGTCTTAGAAAGGTACAGCAAGAAAATGCTTTAGAAGTTAGAATGGGTAGACTTCATTTCACATACTTTGTAAGTGCTCTCAACAGGGACCAGTCTTGAAAAAGTATAACATGATTAATAAAGAGGGTCAGCAAAAGAGAGCCACACCCTTAATGAGATGAATCACCACAATGACAGCAAAAATGGACTCAAACATAGCAATAACTGTGAGAATAGCACTGGAATGGACAGTGTTTTATTCTGTTGTAATGGTTTCTATGAATTAGAATAGACTCTATTGCACCTGATGATGTTGGTGGTTGTGTGGCCCCAAGTCACTTCTGACTCACAAGGACCCTGTATACAGTTTCTAAGGCTGGAAATCTTGCAGGAGCCAAAAGCCTCATCTTTCTCCCACAGAGCAATTTGTAGATTCGAACTACTGACCTTACAGTTAGCAGCTTAGCTAAAAATCACTACACTACCAGGGCTCCTTTTATAGTACCTAAAGCAACATAAATCTTTACAGAAGCTGACTGCCACATCTTTCTCTCAAGGAGCAGATGGTAGGTACTAATCAATGACTTTAAGAGATGAGCACTTTATACTGTACTGCCAGGACTCTCCAGAGAGCTTACTATGAGCTAATAATTGTACTGTATTGTTGCGGACCGTGTAAGACTGGTCAGAGGTTCGAGGCCCTATAGGCCCGAGTGTAACAAATGAGGCCACTGGCAGTTAATGGCAAAT
>NW_006408523.1:33898121-33900067 GCF_000296735.1 Chrysochloris asiatica | reverse complement strand
ACAGTGCTGTACATCTAGACATATCTTTGTAAGTTCCTTTTGATCATGAATGCGATGCCATTTCTTCTCAATTTGTCATTCCCAGCATAACAAACCATGTGATTTTCAGATTAAAAATGGCCAATGCCAGTCCATTTCAGTTCACTAATGCCTAGGATATTAATATTTATGTGTCCCATTTCATTTTGACAACTTCTAAATTTCCAGTACATTCCATGTTCTGGTTATTAATGGATGTTATAGCTGTTTCTCTTCACTTTGATTTGTGCTCAATCATCAAATTGAGGTCACAATGGCTTCACACCATTCACATCATCATGTTCGATTCTAACTTGAGGAGACAGCTCTTCCCCAGTCACATTTTGAGTGCCTTATGTCCTGAGTTTAATAAGCAATCTTCCTGTGTTGATCATGTTCCACTGTTATATATAAGTTTTTTTAGTGATTAAATATTCACAAGTAATCCATTTAAATTTCTTCCTAGTCTGTCTTCATCTGGAAGATCAGCTGAAACCTATCCACTGTGGCTGATCTTACTTGTACTTAAAATACTTGTTGCATAGCTCCTAGATTCACAGAAACATGCAAGCCACAACAGAACAAAAAACTGACAGATGAGTGTTCAAAAAACCCTCAAAGTAACCCTGTTTAAGGTTTATGGGGTTGTAAATCCTTATGTGAGCAGGAAGTCTCATCTATTTCCTATGAAGCACCTGGTGGGCTTGAACCATAATCCTTGTTGTTCTCAGTCCATTGATTATCCTACAGAGTTACCAAACTCCTAAAAGATAAGGTAAACATTAATAACAGATTCAAAACAGCATTCTCCAAATTCAAAGAAACATCTGGAGTTGGCTAGTAAACACTGGTGTCTAGAACAGAAAGTTTAGTCTTCTTTATCTATATAAGTGTTACTCAGTCTGTATAAGTGAAAAAATCTCTAGGTCTAATGAAATAAATTTCACTGGAGTCACAAAAATAGTCATAATCCTTCAGTGAGTTTCCAGATTTAAGTTTATAAATTTAAGGCAGTTCAGAGACATTTTGATTGAAGGAGTGATTGGGTCCCTTGAGTAAGGAATTTATTGTACTTCCAACAATGCATTCTGTTAATCTTCCTCCATGAATTTCAGAAATCATACATTTTTCTGGATGTCTACACATTGGGATGGGGGATAATTAGACTTACTGAAGACTACTGACTATTGGGTTTGAACTGACACTCATTTTGGAGACTGAAATTTTAATAGTTCCACAAGTCAGAGAAGAGATTTATGTAATCTAATTAAACAATAGAAGTTTGGCTCAAGTATTTCCTACAGTGAAACCAGGGAACCCCAGTGCCTAGCCTACGTTTTTGTTTCCAGTTATAGAATGCACACTTGAATCAGACTCAGTCAGCAATTAGCAGAATTTACATGTTTGTCACCTGAAGGCTATTAAGACTAGGTAAGTGAAGGCCTAGAGCACAACATGTAAATATATATTTGAACTATGATAAAAATGCGTGTTGCCTTAAATTTTGTGTCTTAGGTGACTTGATTGTCTCACCCTTGTTCTAGACCTGTTTAATGACTGTAGAGTGGAAAACACTAGAACTGCTTTTATCTAAAAAAGGAGTAAATCATTAATATCAACACATTCCACAAAGTATTGCACAGATTAGTGTCACAAACTAGAATTTGAAAAAAACTAGAGTAGTTCACCTACCACTCAGTTGTCAATTTGTCTACTGTGGTGGCTAGTGAGTTGCTGTGATTCTGGAAGCTATGCCACAGGTATTTTAAATACTAGCAGGGTCACGCATGGTGGACAGGTTTCAGATGAGCTTCAAGATGAATACAGAACAGGAAAAAGGAGAGAAGAACTACTTCCGAATATTTAGTCACTGAAAACCTTATGAACAGCAGAGAAACACTGTCAGATATAGTGCTGGAAAATGAGCC
>NW_006408523.1:33870509-33896981 GCF_000296735.1 Chrysochloris asiatica | reverse complement strand
AAGTGTGACAGTATAGTGAGGTTGGCCTAGGATTGGACATTGTTTTGTTCTGATGTGCATGGGATCCCTATGAGTTGGTTCCAACTAGATGGCACCTGAAACAACAACAATTTAGAGATTATCTGAAGAACAGATTTCATACATTCAACACTAAAGACCGAAGACTTCAGAGTTGTGGGATGACATCAAGAACACCAAGCAGGAAAAGAAAACAAAAGTCATTAAGAAGACAAGAAACAAGGAAAGGATCAAAGTCGATGTCAGAAGAGACACTGAAACTTGCTCTCCAGCATAGAGATTCTAAAGCAAATGGAAGAAATGAGGAGCTACACAAGCTGAACAGAAAATTTCAAAGGTCGACTTGAGAAGACAAAGTCAACTATTACAACAAAACATGCAAAGATCTGGAATTACAAAACCAAAAAGGAATTTCTCAAGCTGGGGGAACTGAAGAAAAAATTCAAGCGTTGACTTCAGTTATGGAAGGATTCTCTTGGTAAATTATTGAATGATGCAGAAAGCATCAAAAGAAGATGGAAGGAATACACAGAGTCACTTTATCAAAAGGAAATGGTTGATGTTCAACCATTTCAAAAGGTAGCATATGATCAAGCGCCAAATATACTGAAGGAAAAATTCCAAGGTGAATTGAAGGAATTGGCAAAGAACAAGGTACAAGGAATTGATGGAATAAAAATTGAAATCATTTAAGAAAGTGAGGCAGCACTGGAGGCACTCACTCATCTATGGCAAGAAATTTGGAAGACAACTATCTGGTCAATTGATTGGAAGAGATCCGTATTTGTGCCCATTCCAACAGAGATCCAATGAAATGTGGAAATCACGGGACAATATCTTTGATATCTCATGTTTTACTAAAGGTAATACAGAAATGACTGCAAGCATACATTGACAGAGACCTTCCAGAGGTTCAAGTCAGATTCAGAAGAGGATGTGGAACAAGGGATGTCATTGCTGATGTTTGATGGATCTTGTCTGAAAGCAGAGAATACCAGAAAAATGCATCCTTGAGGTTTATTGACTACGTAAAGTCTTTTGATTGTGTGGATCATAACAAGGTATGGACAACATTGTGAAGCATGAGTATTCCAGAACACTTAATTTTGCTTGTGAGGAATCTGTACATGGACCAAGAGGTGGTTGTTTGAACAGAACATGGGATCACTGAATGGTTTAAAATTAAGAAAGGTGTGCAACAGGGGTGTATTCTTTCACCATAGTTATTCAACCTGTATGCTGAGCAAATAATCTGAGAAACTGATTTATAAGAAGAGAAACGTTACGTCAGTATTGGAGGAAGACTCATTAACAACCTGTAATATGCAGATGATACAATCTTGCTTGCTGAAAATGAAGAAGACTTAAAACATTTACTGATGAAGATCAAAGAGCACTGTGTTTGGTATGGATTGCATCTCAATGGCAAGAAAACAAAAATCCTCACCACTGGACCAATAAACAACATTCTTATCAATGGAGAAAAGATTGCAGTTATCAAGGACTTCATTCTCCTTGGATCAACCATCAACACACATCTAAACAGCAGTCAAGAAATCAAATGATGTATTGCATTAGGCAACTCTGCTACACAAGACCTTTGTAAAGAGTGGGAGAACAAAGATATCAGCTTGAGGACGGAGATGCTCCTGACGCAAGCCATGGTCATTTCAATAACCTCATATGCATGTGAAATCTGGATAGTGAATAAGGAAGACCTTAGAAGAATTGATGCATTTGAGTAACGGTGTTGCAGGAGGATATTGAAAGAACCAAGGGCTGTCAAATGAACCAACAGATCTGTGTTGGAAGAATTGCAGCTAGAGTGCTTCTTGGAGGCCAGGATGGCCAAACTTCGTCTCTCTACTTCAGACATATTATCAGGAGGGACCAGTCACTGGAGAAGAATATCATATTTGTTAAGGTGAAGGGTCAGAGCAAAAGAGGAAGACCCCCGGAGAGATGAATTTGCAAAGTGGCAGCATCAATGGGTTTAAGCGTGGCAACAATTGTGAGGTTGGCCCAGGACCAGGCAGTGTTTCATTCTGTTGTGCATAGGATCGCTATGAGTAGGTACTGACTTGATGGCACCTAACAAAAACAACAGAGTAGGTCACATTTGTACTTCTGAATCAACAGGAAATTGGTTCCAGAACCCACAGAGGTACCAAAATCCATGAATGCTTAACTATATCAAATGCCTGTGTTATATGCAAATACTGTTCCATCTTACATAGTTGTGCATCCATGGATTTTGATACCGCTGAGGATTCTGGAACAGAAAGTCTCATCATTCTTCTGTGGAGTACCTGGGGGGCTCGAACCACTGACTTTTCTGTTTTCAATACATTGCTTATCCTGCAGAGTTACTGCACTCCCTAAAGCTAAGTAGGCATGAATAACGGATCTATTCAAACTTTGCTGGGCTGCAAGTCATGTGATCTGGTATTCCATGCCACCAGCTGCTCCATGACAGAAAGTTGAGACTTTCTGTTCTTGCAAAGATTTATAGTCTTTGCAACCCTATGCAGAGTCAGTGTGAGAAGGAACAAATTCAACAGCACTTTAACTGCAACATTCAACCTTTGCAGAGCCTCTCAGACAATGTCTAGATTATTGTAAATATAATTAGAGGGTGGATCTAACTGCAGATTTTATTCATGGAGCAAACAAACACATCTCACGGCACCTTTTTGAGGATTACTGAAAACTGGATTTAAACAGATACTAATTTTGGAGACTGAAATTCTTACTGTTCCACAAGTCATTTTAATCCAGGTAATAATTTTTCTCTATATCTTTTAGTGGGGAGCACAGTGGCTTCATATGATGAATACTGGACTGTAAACCACAAGGTCTGTGATTCAAATTCACTAACTGTTCCTTGAGAGAAAGATGAAACTTTCTGCTCCCACAAAGATTTAAAGCCTCAGAAACTCTTAACAGGTTCACTCTGATTCAGAAGTGACTCAAAGACACTTAACCACAACAAACAAAAATATATTTTATTGAAGCAATTTATTTCCAGCCAACAAGGTCAGTATTGCACTTTTACCTCACAGAATTACTGTACCAAAAAGAAATGGTTGATGTTCAACCACTTCAAGAGGTAGTGTATGGCCAAGAGTAAATGACAATGAAGGAAGAAGTCCAAGCTGCACTGAAGGCATTGGCAAAAAACAAGGCACAAGGAATTGATGGAATACAAATTGAAATCTTTCAACAAACTCATGCAACACTGGAGGTGCTTACTCATCTATGCCAACAAATTTGGGCGATAGCTACATGGCCAACCAATAGAAGAGGTCCATATTTGTGAACATTCTAATGAGAGGTGACCTAACAGAATGCTAACATGATTGAACCATATTATTATTATTACATATAAGAAAATTTTGCTGAATATAATTCAAAAATGACTGCAATAGTAAATCAAAAGGGAATTGCCAAGAATTCAAGCCAGACTCAGAAGAGGATGTGGAACTAAGGATATCATTGTTAATATCAGATGGACCTTGACTGAAAGCAGAAACTACCAGAAATATATTTACTTGTGCTTTGTTGGCTTTGCAAAGGCTTTGGACCATATGGATTATGACAAACTATGGATTCTACTGTGAAAACTGGGTATTCCAAAACTCTTAATTATGCTCAAAGGAACCTGTATACCGACCAAGAGGCAGCTGTTTGAATAGAACAAGGAGATACTGAATGGTGTAAAATCAGGAAAGGTATGTGCTAGGGTTGTAGTCTCTTACCACACTTATTTAAACTGTATGCTGATAAAATAATCTAACAAACTGGATTATATGAAGTACAATATGGCATCAGGATTAGAGGAAGATACATTAACAACCTGCCCTATGCAGATGAAACAAACTTGTTTGCTAGATGTGAAGAAAACTTAAAGTACTTTTAAATGATGATCTATCACCACAACCTTCAGTATGGGTTGCACCTCAAAATCAAAATCGTCACAAGTGGACAAATGACTATCATGATAAATGGAAAAAAGATTGAAATTGTCAAACACTTCATTTTGCTTGACTCCACAGTCAACACTCATGGAAGCAGCCATGAAGAAATCAAAACAAGTATTGCTTTCGGCAAATTTTCTGCAAAATACCTCTTTGAAGTTCTAAACAGTAAAAGAAATCCCTTTGAAAACCAAGGTAAACCTTATCTAAGCCATGGTGTTTTCAATCTGTGGTGCTGTAGGATAGATCAGTACTAGACGGCTAACTGAAAATTTGGTGGTTCATATCCATAAGCCGCTCCTTAGAAACCTTATATGGGTTGCTCAAAGACATTCAGCAACAATAACATATGAATGTGAAACGTGGTCAATGAATAAGGAAGACTGTAGAAGAAACAATGAATTATGGTGTTGGAGAAGAATATTAAAAGTACCATAGACTGTCAGAAGAACACACAGATTTGTCTTGGCAAAACAACCAGCATGCTCCTTAGAAGTGAGGATGACAAGACTTTGTTTTGCATACTTCAGACATGTTATCAGGAGGGACCAGTTCCTGGATAACATTATCATGCTTGGTAAAGTAAAGCAAAATTGAGGAAGATCCACAGCTAGATGGATTGACACAGTCATAGCAGCAATAGATTCAAACATAACAGTGATTATAAGGATGATACAGGACTAAGCAGTATTTCTTTCTGTTGTGTATAGTGTCACTAGGAGTCAGAACTGATTTGACAGCAGGTAACAGATTGTAGTGGTTACGAATCGGCCTGCGAACCACAAGGTCGGCAGTTCGAAACTACCAGCCGTTCCGTGGGAGAAAGATGAGGCTTTCTGCTCCCGTAAAGATTTACAGCCTCGGAAACCCTTATTTACAGGGTCGCTATGGGTCGGAACCGACTCCACGACACATAACGACAACAAGAACAACCTCAGTTTCATATGAATTTCTCAGTTTTGTATTATAATCTAATCTACAAAGGCTTTAATTATCTTTCTTTGTAAAAGATAGTATCTTGGTTCATTACACTGCTGATACTATGTTGATGAGAACAGGTGAAAAGAAGGCAGTTACTATTCTACATGGACTGGTAACGCAATTGTGTGCTAGAGGCTAGGAAACCATTTCCACAAAAGTTAATTACTTATTTAATTTCTCTAGTTAATCTATTTCTGCGTTTATTCTTGCAACAAGTTTGATTATGTATGGGTTTTTTGTAAATTTTAAACTGATTTTATAGTTTCAAATTTATTTGGTACAAAGTCATATGATCATCTTCATATCTTCATATCTGCAGAATTAGATATACCACATATCACATATTTACCCTTTTCATTTCTGATAAATCTTACCTGTATTTAGTTCATTTTAAATCTTGAGTATATACCTAACGTGCATAGCATTAGGATGGACAGTTATATATGTTTTCAAAGATTTAAAAATATTTGAATTCCATCATTGCTCTTCAAAATTCACTTTTAAAAGACTTGTTGCTATTGTTGTCTCATCATGAGTTTTAGGTCCTTTTTTCTGGTACATTAAAAAAAAACAAAAAAACAAAAAAAAAACCTTTGTCTTTGTTTTTAGAAGTTGCACTACAATGTTCATTTGAGATTTTCATTTTATTTTTATTTTTTATAGTGGGGCCATAGACATTTTTAATGTGTGGCTTAAGATATCTTGTCAGTTTTAACAATTTTCCAGTCATTGTTTTCACAAATATTGCTTCTGCTTCATATACACTGTCTCTTTTTGTGAGACTCCAACTAAACAGATAGTAGAGACTTGCACCATGTATTACAGATTTCCTATCATCTGTTCCCATACTTTGTATTGTTTTGCTTCAGTGCACACACTTATTTTACAGTTAACAAGTCTTTTCCTTATCTGTGCCCAATCATTTCTCGATTAATTTTAAACATTTTACTTTTAGTTTATGTGAACCTTATAATTATTTGTATATACAACTTCCTATTTTCTAGTAAAATTCTCCATCTTTATTTATTTCTTTATTTTCTTGAAGATGTTTGTCCTGGGTACAGTAAAGTCAATATCTGATAACTTCAAGATCTAAGTCTTACATAACTGTGCTTCTATTGCCTAAGCTATATAGGGCTCCTCTTGCTATTTTTTCTTGGAGTGTCAGCTATTTTCTGTGAGAATTTATGGAGGCTGTAGATGATGTATCTTCCATAGTAAGATTCACCCTGTGCTATATTTATTGTTGTTATTTGCCTTTGAATTGATTCTTACGTCTGGTAACCACATGTTTGCAGAGTAAAACTGTTCCATAGTGTGCTCAAGAATGTGACCTTTCAGAAGCAGATTACTAGACCTGTCTTCTAAGCATCTCTGGGTTGGTTTAAACTGCCAACCTTACAGCTATTTGGGAAGTATTTAATTGTTTGCACCATCCAGTCACTTCAGTTCTGTGTTGCCACAGATGTATGGAATAGTGGCAGGGCTCCTCAATCTAATCAGATCCTGAACCCTCAGTGTGTTTCTTTTATTCCAAGGTGAATTTCATTTTAATTGACCCTTAGTAATGCAGTGTAATCCTTTAAGAGAACTATGGTATCTACAAGACCCCTCTATTTGAGAGGTTTACCTAATTTTTTTCTGTACCCAGTAATATGGGATTTCTGCAATCTCCACAAATTTTTCTCATATTTCTTACTCATTCTTCTTAGTCACATTACCAATATGGAAATGCCTGAACATATAAAAGAGGAAAATAATACACATCCCATTTCTATGTTCCATTTTTTGTCTAGAATGTTGGTTCATAAAATGTTGGTTGCTTTCACTTTTATATTTTCATCTTATTTTTTTATGGCTATAACATATGTTCTGTTGATCATCCTCATTAACCAAACTTTACCTGACTTCCCAGCCTTTCAAAATATAGATTTCCCAGTACTTCCAAATAGGTATAATTTTAATTTATCCTTTCCAGATAACTATAAACTCAGAAGCAAAGGTCTCTCATATTATAAATATCATTGTAATTATTTTCTTTCTTGTTGTTATAATTACATTGAATAGCTGATTCATTGTCTTTGTAAAAGAAAACGATGCTGAAATTAGGCAATAAAACTATCACTATAACTATCAGATAATGTTCTGGAATTGAAACTAAGTTATAACAAGAAACTAAATAAAGGGAATTGGATGATTTGAGAGACCCATGGCCAAACTTGTATGTTTATTAAATAGGATGCATGTAGGAATATGAAAGATACAATATATTTATTAGTCACATTTTATTAAAGTAAGGCTCAGCTAAAGCTTTCTCATTATTTACAACACTTTTACAATGATGTTCTATCATGTTTATTTATGAACAGGTTTTAAGACAGCACAGTCAAAATTATTCAGTTTCTATTGCCAATGTAAAACAAAATGTTATCAGATGTTTTACATTAGTGTTTGGTTATAAAATGTACATTTCAAATTAGGTATCTATTTGACAAGAAAAATCAAAACTCCTAAGTTTTTATTATATAGCCACAAATATGTCTTAAAAGTGAGGTAATTTGAATTTTTATTTCAGATTGGCGTATCTTCATTTTCTTTTATTTTCTGTCTTGGCATATTTTTATTTTATTTTATCCTAAAAATCCAGAGACCTACTTTGAAAATTTACAGAGTAAAACAAACAGAAAACTTGAACTTTGGACAGAAGATGCTTTTGATATCCATGTAATTTCATGTATGCAGGAAACAGTGCCATCTATAATATAAAGAATATTGCTTATTATTCTCTCCGATTTATACAATTTCAGTGTTAAAAAAATTAAAAGTTACATTTTATATGATCTGAAATGTGTTATAGTATAGTTGGAAGCATTTTACATGATGTTTTTTATTCTTTAGCCAATTGTTCCAGTTCATCAAGTGCAGCTACCTTTTGTCCAATATCATGTTGTTACATGCCATCAAGTTAATTCTGACTCATAGCAACCCTGTATAGGGTTTCTAAGGATCTTAACCTTTGAGCTTGCAGTTCAAACCAACCTTGCAGTCCAATACTTTGAACACTAGAAAGGTATGCTCACTATGGAACGATAAATCATTCAAAATGAAAAGGGCAACAATTACGTAGGGACAAAGCTGAGAAAGGATGGAAAGGAGGGTGGAATGGAAATATGAACCACAGGGAGAAAGTGGGGTAGCTATTATTGCATGGACAAGATTGTAATCATTAAGATGATACATTGTATGGTTTGTTCAATGTGAAACTGATGATCTTGTTTGTAAACCTCCACTCGATTCACAATAAAAAATTAAGAAAATTCAGCCTAGAAAACCCTATGGGTCAATTCTACTCTATCATATTTGGTCACTAGTGACTTAATTCATATTAATTATGGTTATATTTTCTGATATTTATGATATAGATTCTCCCAAAAGATTTGAAACATTCTCTGTGATCTTGTATATGTTGAATATTACACATGCTTCATTTGTTTTTAAAAATAATTATTATTTTCTGTTTGATGTAATTTGCTATTTATACTTTAGACTATCCTTGCTAAATTCATAGTCAGATTTTTCTGGAAAAGTATAATAATTTTAATTTATAATCTGCCAATTAAGTAAACCAATGGCAAGAGGAGATCGCCTCAATATGTCGGGCACTGTAGATTAAAGCATGATAAAAAATATTTCTCATCACAAGTTGATGTTGTTATCAAGTGCTGTTGGGTTTCTTATGACTCATATCATCGCATGTAGGGATTCTGAGAAGCAGCTAGGGGGTTTAAACCACTAACCTTTCAGCTAGTAGTTCAATGTTTATCCTAAAGTGCTACACCAGGATTTTCGTATTACAAGTATTAGATGGAAATTTGTGATTTAAATGGTAAGTACTTTTTACTTATTGATTTTATATATAAGATTAATTGAGCTATATAAATTATACAAAACATTTCTAATTATAATGTTTATTACAATGACACTCCATATATAGCCTAAATGTCCAAGAGACAGAGCAATTATGTCATTCTTAAAATTCTTTCATGCCCCTTTGCAAATTAAGTCCTCCACACATACACAGACCTTTTTAACCAAGGTTAAGGTCTGGTGCCACCACTCATCTGTCAGTTTGTTGTACTGTGGTGGCTTGTGAGTTTCTGTGATTCTGGAAGCTATGCCACTGGTATTTTTAATACCAGCAGGGTCACCCATGGTGGACAGGTTTCAGATGAGCTTCCAGAAAAAGACAGACTAGGAAGAAGGAGAAATGAACTACTTCTAAATATTTAGTCACTGAAAACCTTATGGAGAGCAGAGAAACACTGTCAGATATAATGCTGGAAAATGATCTCCTCAGGTTGGAAAGCACTCAAAATGCAACTGGGGAAGAGCTGCTTCCTCAAAGTATATTTGACTGTGATGACATTAATAGAGTAAAGCCAGTGGGGGTAAAGCCCATAGGACCTTTATTTGCTGATGGGGCACAACTCAAAATGAAGAGAAACAGCTGCAAACATCCATTAATGATCAGAACATGGAATATAGGAATTTGAATCTAGGAAAATTAGAAATGGTCAAAAATGAAATGGAACTCATGAACATCAATATCCTAGGCATTAGTGAGCTGAAATGAACTGGTATTGGCCATTTTGAATCTGACAACCACATGGTTTACTATGCCGGGAATGACAAATTAAAAAGGAATGGTGTTGCATCCATTGTCAAAAAGTATTGTGGAGCACTTAATTGTGATCATGAGAAATCTGTACATGGACCTAGAGGCAGTTGTTCGGACAGAACATGGGAACACTGAATGGTTTAAAATTAAGAAAGGTGTGTGACAAGGTTGTATTCTTTCACCATACTTATTAAACCTGTATGCTGAGCAAATAATCTGAGAAGCTGGGTTATATGAAGAAAAAAATAGTATCAGGATTGGAGGAAGACTCATTAATAACCTATAATACGCAGATGATATATCCTTGCTTGCTGAAAGTGAAGAAGACTTAAAACATTTACTGATGAAGATCAAAGAGCACAGCCTTTGGTATGGATTACATTTCAATGTCAAGAAAACAAAAATCCTCACCACTGGACCAATAAACAACATTCTTATCAATGGAAAAAAAAAATGAAGTTGTCAAAGACAATACCTGACAGTGTTTCTCTGCTATTCATAATGTTTTCAGTGACTAAATATTCAGAAGTAGTTTGTCATTTGTCACTCCTTCTTCCTAGTTTGTCTTCATCTGGAAGCTTATCTGAAACCTGTTCACCATGGTTGACCCTGCTGGTATTTAAATACTGGTGGCATAGAATTCAGAATCATAGCAACTTACAAGTCACCACAGTATGACAAACTGGCAGATGAGTGGTGATGTACTTTCACGCCACTTTTTTTTTCTTCCTGATGTTTTCTTAGGAAAAAAAAAAAAAAAGCAAGCTACTGTGGAGTGAAAATACATAACATCAGTTTTATTTTCACTGGTTGAACTGAAAATCTTGTCGAAACTCTAGGGACAAGAGCTGCATTCATTTCTTGCAACCCTTTGTTTTCAAATCTCCAACAATTATAATGACAATTAACTCCAAGGCAGTAGTCAAAATGAGCTTTCTAATTTCATATACAAAATAAGCTTAAATGTAGATGTTTATAATTTGAATATTATGTGTATATTAACTACCTAAAATGAGAATGTATTTTGTCTACTTTTACCACATCAAGGTACTTTAAGATGGATATTGAAATGCTGTTTTTGATGATGAATATGAATAATGAAGAATCTTTCTATTTATCAAAAAAGTCATGTCTTAAAAAAATATCATTTTATTGGCATAACAATATCACTCTACAACTGGTCATAAAATCAAAATGAATGGGATATTGGATGATTTGGGGGGAAGTTATAGAAATTATAAAAATCTTAAATACTGAAAAATATCAGGGTAACCTCATAGAAAATGAATATGCCTGCATATCAAAATAAAGAAGATAATAAGAAAGATTTAGTAAGCATTAACACACCAGAAAGAAAAATGCAAAGAAAACCCTAAAACAAAATAAACTCAGTACCGAATATTATGTGGAATAAAGAGACCAGCAGCAACTCAAAAATAAAACAAAACAAATAAAACAAAAACACATGCACACACAGCAAAAAAATAGCAATCAATTCATATCTTTCAGTAATTACACTTAATGTAAAGGGAACAAATACATCACTGAAGAGACAGAGAGAGTATAATGGATAAGAAAACAGGATCCTTCTAAGCATCTATAAGAAACACATCAAAAAGATGAAAATTGTCTAAATGATCTTCCAAAGAAAATGGTTTAACAAACTTTGATACATACACACAATGGAATACTAAATAATGTTGATGAATAACATGGATGAAACTGGAGGAAATTATGCTGAGTGAAATTAGTGAATCACAAAATGACAAATACTGCATGAGACCAAAGTAAAACAGTAAGAAAAGCTTTTCTTGATTAAAAAAATGTTCTATGGTGGGTATGGGGCAGGAGAGGGAAAACTATTTTTGGACAAGAGTATAGACACATGTTAACATGGGTGACAGGGAAGGTAATATACAACAAGAGGGAGGTTAGCAGAGGAAAATATAGACAGCAAGAGATATGTGGAGGAAAGCAATGTTAAAGTGATTAGAGGAGAATACTGTTAACTGTTGGTTCATGGAAAGGACTGCAATCATTGTAATGAAGTAAAGTTTATGATCTGTTGAATGTAAATTTGATAATTTGCTCTGTAAACCTTCACTCAATTCACAATAAAAAAATTTTATAAAAAAAGAATTGAGAGGAAAAAAAGCACAAACAAACCTGGAATGACGTTTGAGTAAAGTTTGCTCTGTTGTTTTGAGAGGGTTTTTTTGTATACTCATCTATGATTTTACACAAATGTGAAGATGGAAATTAAACTAGAGATATCACCCCAAATCAAGGGAATTGGTCTGATTATCCTTATGTATAAGTGAATAACTTGCATGCAAAGGAAGTTAGAATTGTGAAACAGTTTTACTTCTTATGATAAACTGAGAAAGAAAGACAGAAGAGTCTAGTATGCATGGGAACCGAGTGTCACGTCAAGTAGGCAATCTACAATATAAGATGGAAAGAGCTCTATGACTAATATATTTTCTCAATTTCCTATCTAGCATGACTTTTAAACTCTCATTTAATAATCAATGTATAGAGATAAAATTTTTCTGTCTGTTTTTATAAGTAAGATTTAATCAAACATTTACTTTTATCAGTGTATGTCTTGAAAAAATGAATTATTAGCAACTTATTTTAAGAATTTGAAAGAATGTGGCAGTATGAGGGGAAAAAAATGAGTATTTTTGGCCACATTTTAGTCCAAGATAGCTTATAGATAAACTATCCTCCTGTGAATCTATTAAATATTCAGTTCCTGTGGATATACAAAAACAAAATTATATTTCTTTGTGCCAGCAAGAATAATTCATGGATCCATAATAGCTTTAGTTACACAATGGTTTCTTTGTGACAATAATTTCAGAAGTTTATGATTCATTGATTTCATTAAAGGTTAATAGAATAAAACTTAGGACACACAGTAACTTAGAGACATTCTGGGGTTTTCAAAGTGCATTGCTGCTGGTTAAGATAAAGGAACAGAATGTGTTGAGATCAATCTCAACTCCTCTGGTACTAAATCAACACATGACACAATCTCTCTCAGTGCAAGTGTCCTTTCTTGTTAGAAAAGTGACATACAGAAGGTTAATGGTGCTCCTATTCAGTGAATTTGCATGGAAACATCAAATTGAAACCTCTTTCACATTGCAGAGATCACTAGTCTTCCAATGAAAACAAAATTAAAATTGATATTACTGCCCTTTTTATTTCTGTCCTGAGGCAGGCTCTCTGCCAGACAGAAGGTATCATTGGGATTTTTGAAATTGATATTGACGGAGCAAAGTCTGGAATTATTTAGAATTTGGTTGTTTTTTTGTACTCAATCCCTCTCTTACCCATTCTTGTCTTTCCCAGTTGGTTTGTTTTTATGTTCCATAAACATCAAGTCATTTTCAAAGTGGTTCTGTGGTTCTGTAGGTGGATGGATAGAACATTGGATAAAGTAATTTTTGTTGTTGTTGCTGTTTTAGAATAAAAATTATTTAGCACAATTTAAAAATGTACTAATTAATAGGATTTGTTATTAGCAACAGATTGGTGATGGTTACAAATAGTTAGATACTCCACATTCATAGGACTCCTGGTGTGGTGCTCTACGGTTAGCACTGGACTGTGAATCACAAGGTTAGCAGTTCAGACCCACAAGATGCTGCTTGGAAACCCTATACAGGGTTACTATGAGTTGGAATAGACTCTAGAGCACTTAGCAACTACACAACAGCATTCATAAGCACTTTCTTCTGTGTTAATGAGTAGAGTACATGCAATAAAATTGCAAAAATGTCGATCATGACATATCCATATTTTTGCATGCTGTAGGCCAAGTATCGTATTGATAACGGCAACATTGGCAATTCACACCCACCAGCCACTCTCAGCAATTCTAGAAAGCGTTACTAGGAGTTGGAACTGACTCAGCACACAAAAACACCATTGAAATTTTGTAATTATCTATACTTCCCTTCTATTCTAGTTGGAAAAAAATATCTTAGCAAAACTGATTTTAACAGATGTGTAGTTTTGGAAGAGTAAATTAAGTAAAGGATATTGCTGCACATGAGCACCTGGGTGGACAAATGGTGAATGTTTGTCTAGCAAGCAGTTGACGTCAACTCAGGTACCTCAGCCCTCTGTGGCGAACTGTTCTACTCTGTCATGTATGGGGCTGTCATGAGTGAAAGTAGTGCCCTTGGTGTGATCATCAGCTTTGTAACATCCTTGACATGGGCATAGGCAATGTGCATGCCTGATTTAAAATCAGATTTCCTTCAATGTAAAATTAATACCAAACCTAAAATTTTCTTTGAGGATTAAAAGAGAAAACATGAGATCTTTGAATGTATAATCTTAGGGAGTTTAAATGACTTTTTCATGATTAGACATTTAATGAATGCTGGGGCAGTGATATGGAAAAAAAAAAATTAGGATAATTGTTGAACTAGGTTCAACCCATTAGATAATACTTGCTACTTAAATTCACAAAGCTGCTCTTAGCATGAAAGGGAAGAAAGACTGTGTGTATTCTTTCCAATTAATGTTAAAGACTGATTTTAGAAGAGTTTAATTTTTTTTTTTTTTTTTTTATCACTGTTATTTTCTTCTCTGTTCATATGCTCCACACTTGGAGTCCATTCCCACAGAGCTGTTCGGAGTGTTGCATTGAGCCATAGGAATCTTTGATTATGTAAATGAAACACTCTCTAGAAGCAGCTCCATGGAGAGAAAACAGAGCAGAGCAGTAGAATCAGACATGAATTCAGTTAATAAGCCTATGGAGAGTCTCCTTTATAGTTTTCTCTCAGATGGGGTTGAGAAATTCTTCATTTGATGTGGAATATCACATATGACTTTGCTGTAAGTGAGTTTCAATCAATTTCATACTTACTCTTTGTATGGGTATGTGCCATATGAACATTGGAGCTTATGTAGTTATATAGTTTCCTTTCTTCTTTATTTATATTTTAGAAAATGAAATGAAATTGCTAAGGAATCCAAATTAGACATGGCTGTTTTAAGTTATAGACTCCTGGTGTGGCATTATACGATCATCATTGGACTGCAAATCACAAGACCTGCAGTTCAAACCTACCAGCTACTCCTTGAAAAACTTATACAAGATCTCTATGAATTGGAGCCAATTTTAAGGCACTTAACAACAACATGAGCAACAACAACAACAGCAACAATATTTTAAGATACAGGTAAAGCTATTTGGTATATTCTGAAAATTGTGTTCAGTTAGTGCATATTTTATAATATTGTTGTTATGTGCTGTCAAGTTGATTCAGACCCATAGTGACCCCATAGAGGGTTTCTGAGGAGCAGCTGGTGAGCTTGAATCACTGCTCTTGCAGTTCCAATGACTTTGCAGTCTGACGCATTAACCCACAGCACCCCACCAGGACTCTATTTTATAACAGAGTAACCATCAAAACAAATGCTACTATTCTAAAAGATTTCTTACTAATATGATACCATAATATTATGTGATATCATAGTATGGTATCATATAATGTTTTAAAATATGTATACCTGTAAAATACTTGTATTGTGATCATACAGATTTAAGGCTTCTTTCATAATTAATGTTACACATATAATATCTAATCACTGAGTTCTAATGAAAGCCAATATACGTTAAATAGGTTAATGAATTGACACAGTAGCATGTTTTGATTTTTTTTCCCCTAAAGGACTTAATTTATAAAACAGGATTTTAAATGGAGAAAAGACCGAGGTTGTCCAAGACTTCACTTTGCATGGATCCAACATCATACTTATGGAAGCAGCAGACTTATTGCCTTATGGAAATCTGCTCCACCAGACCTTTTTAAAGTGTTTAAAGGGCAAATATGGCACTTTGGTGGTGGCACTTCATTTTGATATTTCTGATTTAGCTCTTATTCTGACATATTATACTTTTTCAAGGCCATTATAAGGTTAAAGTTGAAAGAAAACACATTGTTATAGCATTCCTTGTGCAAATTCCATATACAAAACCAAATGTAAAACATGCAAGAAAACACATTTCTAAGTTCTTTGAGTAAATGTTTTTGTTCTATTTACAAAATGGTTTTGATAAATTATTATCATAAGGATAAAATATAGGATGTTGTTGTTGTTATATGTTGTGGAGTCGGTTCTGACTCATAGACACCTTGTACAGGGTGTCAGAGGCTGTAAATCTCATCTTTGTCTGGTGGAACAGCTGGTAGTTTCAAACTGATAACCCTGAGGTTAGTAGCCTTATTCGTATCCACTATGCTACCAGAGCTCCTTCAAAATATAGAATACATAATAAATATTAATGATTTTAGCATTTCTTTCATCTGTATTTTTATAAATTAAAATTCCTAAACATTTTATATTTGAATACGATTAATTAAATTTACAATTTTTCCACCTAAACCAACCAAAAATATTCCTCATAGAAAATAAAATTTCGATATATTATTTTACCATATTTAAATAAAAATAATCGATTGATTTTCCCCCTCTCAAACGTCTCATATTTTACTATATGTGAGTAATGGCTTGGCCTAGTCCATCCCCCGATAGTCCATTCCTTTAAGCAGTAGAGTACACTATTGAGGTTGTTGTTCTTGTTGTTAAGTGTTGACGAGTCGGTTCTGACCCATAGTGACTATTCTATAGTCAAATGGGTCCTATTGTATAGGGTTTCTGAGGAGCATCTGGTGAGCTTGAACTGCTGACCTTGCAGTTCAAATGGCTTTGCAATCTGGTGCATTAATCCATAGCCCCATACCAGGACTCCATACTATTGATAGGAGTGTTCAAATTTCATGTAGTATTGAAATCTCATCTTGGGATGTGTTTAAGTGTCAAGAATACATATAGATGCATTGATGTAAATGCTTCCTTCACTATAAACTTCAACAGGAAAATTTTTATAAAGTCTTTCAAACTCTGATCTACTGACTGAGAGCAAATGTCTTTTGACATGAACTCTAACAAATAACAGAAAACCATCCTTTATAACAATAATACATTGGCCAATGCTGAAAATCGTAAACATATAAGCTTAAATGTTTTTTTTGTCCTCCAAGTTGTCTTTAATCTTTTCTTAATATTCCTTAGTCATTGAAATGCAATAGAATAAAGCATGATATATATAAGTAGTTATATGTACATCAAGACATTGCAAACATGAAAGATTTAAAAATAAGCATTGATAAACTTATCTAAATTTTAGGTGTGGTGCTGTAGGATAAGCACTGGACTGTTAGGTCATTTGAATTACAAGGTCGGTGGTTCAAACTCACCAGCTACTCCTCAGAAATTCTATACAAGGTTGATATTAGTTGAACCTACTCTAATATCCTCGGAAACCCTGTACAGGGTCGCTATGGGTCGGAACCGACTCGATGGCACTTAACAACAACAACAACTCTAATATCTTAACAACAATAACAACCTACTCTAATGGCTCTTAACGATAACAACAATGACATAATAATTGTGGTTTTGAAGTATGATGTTACTTAATTTATTTTTATTATGAGCCATGCATAAATAAGGAGCTCTGGTAGCGTAGTGCTTATGAGTCAGGATGCCAACC
Organism: Chrysochloris asiatica; assembly: GCF_000296735.1. Lineage (NCBI taxonomy): Eukaryota > Metazoa > Chordata > Mammalia > Afrosoricida > Chrysochloridae > Chrysochloris > Chrysochloris asiatica. The sequence continues at coordinate 33,879,742 of NW_006408523.1, read as the reverse complement.
TAAAGGACAGCAGTTCAAAACTACCAGCTGTTCTGTGGGTGAAAGATGAGGCCACAGCTCCCATAAAGATTCACGGCCTCAGAAACTCTATGCAGGGTTGCTATGAGTCAGAACCGACTCCATGACACACTACCACCACCACCCACCACCGCCATGCAGACATGCATCATAAGGAAAGTTCTAAGATAAATAAAAGTTTTTAAACTATGAGACTTTTAAGAAAAATTCACTGTTGATCTTCTTCCCCAGAGCACTCTTTATTTATGTTATGTTTGATAATTCATTGCAATAACACAGAGAAGTCAGACATCATACAGTTTGGGGACTTATTAGGGAATTTAACAAGTTGTAGTTCAGGGTCCGAAATGCTCAGGGCACAGTTGTTGCATTCAGGAGAGCCTGTCCTCAGCTGTACACATAGGCTGGTCTCTCTCTGCCTGGTCAATAGTATACAGATCTTCTCGGGCTTCTGATAAATGCCCACAGGACACACCAGTCCACCTTAAGCCACAGCTCAGTGACTTTTGTATCTAGCTCCCTGAGTCAGCAAACCTAGCCCTCTTCCAGTGTCCGGAGGCACCCCACTCTGTAAGCCTCCTGTTTAAAGTCGCTTAGTTTTATTTGTTCCATGGGTTATAAAGACAAAAGTCCATCGTTCTTTTTTCCTTCTCTGCTTCTTGGTTCTGCTGCCACTGTTCCTCTGTTGCTCCTCGGGTGTTAAACCATTCCATCCTTTGGTTGAAGAGGTTCAATACACAGAAATCTCAAGGTTGTAAGGATGAACTTCACTACTGGCTCTTCTTCTTTTGTAGTAGTGAGATTCCTCCTCCTGCTTCTAAGTTAACTCAATGTGAGAGGTGCAAGTTTTTCAATCACCACTAACACTGTCAGTTGCCCACAATTGAATCTTATAATCCTATCAGCATCTTCTCCCACCTTCTCTTATTCAGATTCAGCAAGCATGGCAAAAACATTGTTCAAAAAAAAACAAGTTACAGATTATGACTAGAAGAGACATTAAATAATGAACTACACTGCAATGGTGATTTATGGAATTATTTATATTCCTTCTTAACTACAGACACCTCTTATGCACAACTTTGTTGACCTCCCCAGAGTTGACATTTTTTTTTATTATGCAGTTATGGAAATATTAAGAAAAAATATTCTATCGGGAACTCTTCCTGTTTATAGGTCTTGTGGTTGCCAATTGCCATTGAGTCTGTCTTGATTCATAGTATAAACAAAAGCAAATTGATAAACTATGTGTAAAATTACAAAAAGATAAATTCTAGATAAGAATTAGAATTGTAAGTAAAGGAACCCAGGTAGTATAGTGAAGTCTGTATTGGACTGCTAACTGCAAGGTCAGCAGTTGGAATCCACCAATCACTTTGTGGGAGAAATTTGTTTTGTTCTGATCCTGTAAAAGTTTCCAGCCTCAGAAACTCTATATTGATTTACTATGAGTCTGAACCATACACAGTACACAGTTGCTGCATATGGAATAAGAAAGTCCTTTGTTAGATATACTCTAGCATGACCTTTGATTGGCTAGAGATTTCTTTCTTATGATATTATCCAACAATACAGTTCTGAAGCTATTTTATTTCTTTACTTGTGTGTGCCTTTTAATGTTTCCCCCATTCTTTCTGTTGCCAAATATATGCCAACAATTACTCTGAGTTCTCCTTTAATTCTAATGGCTATTTGCAATTTGTTCAATGATTCGCCGTATTCTTTCTGCTTATAAGAGAAATCTTGACATTTATCTTGATTGTGTCTGCCACTTTCTAGTTTTCTAATTGTGTGACATGAAAAATGAACCTGGTGAATGAAAAAGGAAAATATAACATTAGGAAGAAGTCAGATGTTTCCTTCTTCATGCTCTCAGTATGACATGCACACAAACGCCCTCTGACCAGGTAGATGAGCATTTGCCCATTTATAAGAAAAAATAGCACAATTTATAATTCAGGATGGCTACTTACTGAATGATATGCCAAAAAAAAAAGCAATTCAGTGTGTGGTGTAAGATGTTAAATCCTTCTGTAAAACTTCTGACGTTGTCATTGTAAGTAAATGAGGAACATTGTAGTTTTTTTCACAGCTAACTCTATTACCATTTTTGTTATACATTCCTAAAACTCACATATCAGTGTTAAAGCCGATAAAGTGGGTTTAAGGTAACAGCCTTTAAAAATATGAAAACAATGAAAAGGTATACTGGAAGCCAAATGAATATGTTGTTGTTGTTGTTAAGTGCATTCGAGTTGATGCTGACCCATAGTGTTTCGGAGGAGCAGCTGGTGAGCTTGAACTAATGACCTTGCAGATCAAACGGCTTTGCAGTCTGGCGCATTAATCCACAGCGCCACACCAGGACTCAGAAACATTTAAATTCTCAAAATGGGTCTAAAATGATCAAACCCAGTAAATATATCTTGCTTTTCAAAGATAGGTGCCCACACACACATGAGAGACTAGTTTGTACATACCAACATGATTGAAAGGGAAAAATAGATTTATAAAATACTAAATAAGAAATAGGACTTCTGGTGTGGCACTATAGGATCAGCACAAGACTATAAACTGCTAGCTTGGTAGCTCAAATTCACCAGCTGTTCCTCATAGCAGGATTGCTAGGAGTTGGAACCCATTCAACATCACTTAACATACGCATATAAGGAGCTCTGGTAGCATAGTGGTTACGAATCGGGCTGTGAACCTTAAGGCCAGCAGTTTGAAACTACCAGCTGCTCCGGGAGAAAGATGAGGCTTTCGGCTTCCGTAAAGATTTACAGCCTCGGAAACCCTTTACAGGGTTACTATGGGTCGGAACTGACTCAACGGCACTTAACAACAACAACATAATGTGAAGAAGCTTAGATGTTTAAAAACTGTCCAAACCCACTGCTGGCAAGTTAATTACAATTCAGGTTTGAACCACAAAGTTAGAAGTTTAAGCTTAACCAGCCGCTTCTCGGAAACCCTATACAGGGTTGTTATGGGTTGGAAATAAGGGCACTTAACAACAATTACAACAATTCACTTATAAGTAAAATGTCTATATTTGTTGTTAAGTGCTGTTGTGTAAACTCCGACCTATAGCAACCCAGTATAGGGTTTCTGAGGAATAGCTGGTGAGCTTGAACCGCCCACGTTGAGGTTCAAACCGATTTTGCAGTGCAGCGCATTAATCCACAGTGCTATACCACGAGTGGAGTCCTGGTGTGACGCTGTGGGTTAATGGGCCAGACTGCAAAGCCGTTTGAACTGCAAGGTCAGCGGTTCAAGCTCACCAGGTGCTCCTTGGAAACCCTATACAGGGTCGCTATGGGTCGGGATCAACTCGACGGCACTTCACAACAACAACACCACCATAGTGGAGAGTGAAAGTATATACAGAAACATACATTCTGAATGGGAAATAACAATGTCTATTTTATTTCTTAGATTTATAGGTACAATGATCTTTGCATATTTTGCAGTTTTTTAAAGAGAACGTAAGTATTATATGGAGTCCTGGTATGGCGCTGTGAGTTAATGCGTTAGACTGCAAAGTCGGTTTGAACCATAAGGTCTGTGGTTCAAGTTCACCAGTCGCTCCTCTGAAACCCTTTACAGGGACGCTATGGGTCGACACCAACTCGTCGGCACTTAATAACAGCAAAATATTACATAAATTAAATTGAATGTTTACTTCAATGCCACACAAATGAATGGAGCCCAGGTAGTGCAATGTGTTAATCATTAGTCTTTTAACGACAAAGTGCATTCAAACAAACTAGTCTACTGCATGGAACATGAGACTGTAAATCTTCATGGGAGCTGACAGTCTCAGAAACCCTAAGGAGCTGTTTCACTCTCCTGGAAGGTCATTATGAATCGTAATTAACTTGCCAGCAGTGGGTTTGGACACTTTTTAAACATCTAAGCTTCTTCACATTATATGCATATGTTACTACTATTGTTACTTACCTTAAAGTGCCCCACCAAGACTCCATGTCTATGCTATACCCCTGGAATCTGATTCCTAATTTCTTGAAATGTTATTAAGTGCTGTCGGGTAGGTTCTGAAATCACAGCAACTCCTTATAGGGTTTCTGAGGAGACCATTCCACATCAAATCAAAAAGTAAATAAACACTTAGAGTCAATGAAAAACTGCTCTCTACATCTCGATTAATATTAAGACAGTATTTAACACCTGCCTGACATGGTTCCGGTTTGTAAATCTGGTGTTATCTGACTTTATAGATCAAGCCAGCACTTGTCTTAACTGACAGGGCTTTAATTAGGTTTAGTTTCATGGCCATGTGCCTATAACTCAAATGTGTTGCCTTTAAAAAATTATACCAGTAAGATACTGGCACAACTTCAAGTTCATTTCCCTGCAGTCACCGGAGAGCTATAACCCAGAAACAACCAGAGTGCGTGTCTCAAATCAAAGTGCTTTAATAGTTTAGGTTTCAAATCCACATGAAAATAATAATTTAAATGTTATTTCACAGTGGTAAATGTAAGTCAAGGAAAGTGCACACTCAGCAGAAGTCAGAAAAAGGCTAAATGCAACAAATATTGAAAGAAAGAATAAAAAATACGGGTATTATTTAAGATTATAACCTTCAGTTAAGCATATTGCTAATTCATTTAAAACAAAATAATTGACATTTCTTTCTAATTGTGTTAGTCATTATAATTGTTGTTCTCAGGCTGAACATTCATTTTCAAAATGGAAAAGGAAAGTGAATCTATATTATTTTCAATACACATAAATTTATAAATTTATGATTGCAATGCAAGCAATAATAGAGAAAATATTCCAAGCAATGGTAAACAGAAAGAAAGAAATTGGTTAATAGGTCCACAAGAGGCAAATTACATGTTTCCTTAAAAAAAAAAATTCTTTGTGTTACTTTATTACATATTGTGTCACTGGGAATTTTAGAGGGAAACCACCTTATTTTGTTGTAGAATTATGCTCTGAAGCATCTCTAAAAGCTGTCGTTCTAATCTGTCAGGACCTCTCTTCTAGTTCTCAGTATGAAATAAAAGCTTCCCTTAGGGAATGTTTAAGTTTTGTATGTCATTAATTTCACACTATTGTCTGATATTCCAACAAATTGAAAACGCTACACTACAGAGATTCATGAGAAAACAACTGATATTCACAAGTAAATACCTTTTCTCATTATTTTACATATAAACTTATTTATTGTTTTAATAAACTCTTGTTGTTGCTGTTAAGTGCCAACACATGTTGTTGTTGTTGTTATGTGCTGTGGAGTCGGTTCCGACTCATAGCGACCCTGTACAGGGTTTCCGAGGCTGCAAATCTCTACGGGAGCAGAAAGCCTCATTTTTCTCCTGCGGAACAGCTGATAGTTTCAAACTGCTGGCCTTGAGGTTAGCAGCCCGATTGCTAACAACTATTCTCAACATATAGCAACCCTTTTTTGGGTTTTCAAGAAATATCTGTTGCGTTTCAACCGCCGACCTTACTGATTAAACTCACCTTGTAGTCCAGTGCTTATCTTATAGTGCCATACTTGTTGTTGTTGTTTTCAGTTGTTTGTTATTGTTGGTTTTGCAGTTCAAACGGTTTTGCAGTCTGGCTATTAACCCACAGCGCCACATCAGGTCTCCTAATAAACTCTTACATATGTTTTATTGCTGTAAGTCCTATTTTTCATAGAAAAGAAAATTGAGGCATATTGAGGAGATTTGCTCAGAAGTAGTATGTGGCAGATCTGTGATAGATACTCAAGATAATCTCCATATGTTGATAATCCCTGTAGAGAAATAGACTAACATTTATTTTGGTTTTATATATACCTTTCTGTGAATTGGCTGAGTGTTAAATTAGGTAATTATTGAGCTCTGATGAATATTGACTCTCTGGCAATAATATTAATGCGATTATCAGTACACACATTCTGAGATGATAAATCTAAAGGTGAACATTGTGGCTCTGTAGGATAAGCATTGGACTGTGAACCATAAGGTTGGTGGTTCTAGCCCACCAGGAGCTCCTTGAAAGAAAGATGGGACTTTCTACTCCAACAAAGATTTTAAAAGCATCAAAAATCCTATAAAAGATTGCTAGGAGTTGGAAACAACTTAATGGCACTTAACAACAGCAATAACACAAATCTAATCAATATCAAAAGATGGATATGCCACATAGTGAAGTCACATTAAAAAGAAAATTGAAAATAAATCCATAGGAGGATTGTAATATGCACAGATGGAGGGGATGGGCCTGACTGTTTCCCAGTAGTACCTTTCTGGAATGTAAGAAGCTACATCCCAGAATCTCTTTACTCTCTGAAGTGTTTGATGGTGACTGCCAAAGTCTACAGATTTTCCTCTTAAAAGAAAATAACACCAAGAATAGCCAGGTTCGGAGGTCATAATTGAACAATCCAGTGAAAGTATAAGAGACATCTTAGTTTTAAACTAAACTATACAAATACTTTGGAAGTTCTAATTTAAAACAAACTAAATTGGAACTTCTAATTTAAAGCAAACTAAAGAGGAAATCAGTGATTTAGGTTGATGGCCAATAGCCCAGAATAGGGAGCAACAAGGGAACACAAACTCCTCTCCCGCTGTTAATTATAATCTACGTGCTAGTTCCCTTTGGTTCAATGTACACAAACTCAGTCAGGATTTTGTAGAGCCCAGATGGTTGAATGATTGACTAGGTTCCATTTTAACGACAGATTGGCGCAACCAGATAAAATTTCATCCAGGTCTATGTGAAATGAAAGAGTGTATATGAGGGAAAGTGTTATATTGCAAGAAGAAGAAGAAGAAGAAAAAAACCTTTAATATACAAAGAGATGCAGTGTGAAAATGTTTCAATTTTCTAATGTAAACAATTAAATTGATGAATTTTCTTTCTTATATTTTCTAATCATTAACTTGTATGAGAAAAGTCTTAAATATTTATTTAAAGGTAATATCTATGACTACTCTGTTTAAGTACATAGTCCCTATATTTTTTCATTTCTGTACTAAGCACTAAAAGTAAGAGCCAGCTCAATGATTCCACAATTCTTGCTAACTACAAACAACAAAAACAAAATCCCACGATTGCTGAGTCTATTATAAATCCTAGTGGCCCTATCTATAAGACAGAGCAGAATGGTCCCATGGGATTTCCAAGGTTGTAGACCTGAGGGCACAGAACAGCAACAACAAAACCTTTAAAGAATCAGAACGTTATATCTTTCTACCATAGAGTGAATGGTGGGTTTTATCAAACTGTAATTAGCTTTAAAAATTATTTGGAGAGAGGTGGCAAGATGGTGGTCTAGGCAGCAAGGCTGTATGAAACCTCTATAACAAACATATGGATATCCAAATGAAAGAGATTCAGATGATAGTTCTGGAAAGCAGACCTTCAAATAAAGAGATAGAGGAGTGGATTGAATACTTATCAAGAGAGGGCTGAGCAGACATGTCAAAGATGGATTTATGTAAGCATCTAGACATCCACAAACATTGTGAGCTTTTGTGAGTGGTTTCAGATAACAAGAAAGCATATCGACATTGTAAAAACATGCCTTTGGATCACAGAACCAAAAAAGTGTAGCCAGCCCCCATCTATGTACACTACCAGGAAAGCTCCTCTTCTCTAGGCTGTTGAAGTAGCATCAAAGAGTGTGGGAGGTGGTAGCACCAGCCACAGCACCTGGAATCTACTGTTGCCTATTTCAGATGTGCAGACTGGTTATGGTCACCCTTGGATTAGAGGGACCTCTTACCCTAGGATTCCTTCTGTAATGGAAATACACTGATACCTCAACTACTTTGGGGTCTGCATGAACTTCTTCCAGATTGGGTGCCCAGAACAGACAACACTTAGCCTTACAGAACTCCATCTAGGGCTGAGTGCTACCATCTCATCCCTTACCTCTCCAAAGCATAGCAAAGATAGTTGAAAATCTATTAGAAGAAAATATCCCTAACATCATTAAAGACAAGATGGTAATTCTACAAGAAGATGAGCCAATTCCAAACAGGATGGACACCAAAAGATCATCACCAAGACATTCCATAATCAAACTTTCCTAAATCAAAGAAAAGGAAAGAATGCTGAAAGCCTCTCAGGAAAACTAAAGGAGAACTAATAAGATTTAGCTCTGATTCTTAGCAAAAACCACGCAAGTAAGAAGACAATGGGGAGACATACACAAACTCTGAAAGAAAAAGATTGATTATCAAGAATCATTGCTGTTGTTAGGTGCCATAGAGTCGGTACCGACTCAGAGTGACCTCATGCACAGCAGAACAAAACACTGCCTGATCCTGGGCTAACCTCACTACTGTTGCCACGCTTGAGTCCATCGATGTTAACACTTGGCCAATCCATCTTATTGGGGGTCTTCCTCTTTTTCTTTGACCCTCCAACTTACCAAACATAATATCCTTCTCCAGCGACTGGTCCCACCTGACAATATGTCCAAAGTATGAAAGAGAAGTTTGGCCATCTTGGCCTCCAAGGAGCACTCTGGTTGCACTTCTTCCAAAACAGATCTATGGGTTCTTTTGGCAGCCCATGGCACTTTTTTTTTATGTTTTATTGTGAATTATATGATATTTTACATGAGAGAACTTTAGTTTTACATTCATTCCATCGTATGTCGTCTCATTGCCATGGTTCCAATCCCCTCCATGCATCATCAACCGACCAAAGGGTATACCCTATAAACCCACCGCCTACACTCCCCTCTCCCCATTCTTCAGCACACAGTCCCTCTCCCTCTCTGTATCCAAAGTCCCCAGCCACTTCATCACTCCATGTCATCGTCTCTGCCTCCATCTCAGGCCTTGCTGCTTCTCTAGGTAGGGTCCCACTCTCGGCTCTTCTCCGTTGATGGTCCCAGAGACCTCCGCTCCTAGACTGGAGAGTTAATAACTCCCTTCCTTGCTACCAAACATCTACCTTTACATTTCCAACCCTCACAATCAGTCCTGCTAACACTCATTCACTATTGTATCACAAGTGACTCTTCTGCATTTTATTTCATCAGCTCCGCCTAAACAGATTGGATAGTACTCATTGGAGATTCTGCTTTCCTCCATGCCCCCTAGCTCTAGGTTCCCTCTTGAAAGCTTGTAAGCCAGTTACTTCTTGCCTTTGTGGTCTCTCCCCCCCATTTGGGTATCCAATGTCCAAATTGCCCATCTCTGTCTACTCTGTGTGTGGAGGGGATGGGACTG
>NW_006408523.1:33832993-33865985 GCF_000296735.1 Chrysochloris asiatica | reverse complement strand
GATCTTCCTTATTCACTGTCCAGCTTTTGCATGCATATGAGGTTATTGAAAATACCATGGCTTGGGTCAGGTGCACCTTAGTCCTCAAGCTGACCTCTTTGCTCTGCAACACTTTAAAAAGGTCTTGTGCAGCACATTTGCCTAATGCAATACATTGTTTGATTTCTTGATTGCTGCCTCTGTGAGTGCTGATGGTTGATCCAAGAAGAATGAAGTCCTTGACAACTTCTATCTTTTCTCTATTGATAAGAATGTTGTTTATTGGTGCAGTGGTGAGAATTTTTTTTTTCTTTATATTGTGATGCAATGCATACTGAAATCTGTGATCTTTGATCTTCATCAGTATTTTATCTCCTTTTCACTTTCAGCAAGCAAGGTTATATCATGTGCATATCACAGGTTGTTAATGTGTCTTCCTCCAATCCTGATGCCATATTTTTCTATATATCCTAGCTCTTGGATGATTTGTTCAGCATACTGATTCAATAAATGTGGTGAAAAATAAAACCCTCTAGCATACGTTTCTTAATTTTAAAACATTCATTATTCCCATATTCTGTTCAAACAACTGCCTCTTGGTCCATGTACAGATCCCTCATGAGCACAATTAAGTGTCCAGGAATATTCATATTTCACAGTGTTATCCATAGCTTGTCATGATCCACACAGCTGAAAGCCTTTGTGTACTCAATAAAACACAGGTAAACATCTTTCTGGTATTTTCTACTTTCATCCAAGATCCATCCGACATCAGCAATGATATCCCACATTCCATATCCTCCTCTGAATCTAGCTTGAACCTCTGGAAGTTCATGCTCAAGGTATGCTTGCAGCCATTTCTGTATTACCTTTAGTAAAACTTTACTTAGAAAGGATATCAAAGATACTGTCTGATGATTTCCACATTTTGTTGGGTCACCTCTGTTTAGAATGGGAAAAATCATTGGGTCAAAATTGTCTTCCAAATTTCTTGGCATAGATGAGTGAATGCCTCCAGTGCCACTTTGCTTTCTTGAAAGATTTCAATTTTATTCCATCAATTCCTGGCGCATTGTTCTTGCCAGTTCCTTCAATACACTTGGACTCCTTCCTTCAGTATCATTGGATCTTGGTCCTATGCTATTTCTTGAAACGGATTAACATCAATCATTTCCTTTTGGTAGAGTGACTCTGTGTGTTCCTTCCATCTTCTTTTGATGCTTTCTGCATCATTCCATAATTTGCCCAGAGAATTCTTCAATAATGAAAGTCAAGACTTAAATTTTTTTCTTTAGTTCTCCCAGCTTGAGAAATGCTAAGAGTGTTCCTTCCTTTTGGTCTTCTGACTCCAGATCTTTGCACATTTCATTTTAATATTTGACTTTGTCTTCTCAAGCTGATCTTTGAAATTTTTCTGTTCAGCTCTTGTACCTCTTGTTTCTTCCATTCGCTTTAGTGTTTGTACACTGGAGAGTAAGTTTCACAGTGTCTTCTGACATCCATTTTGATCTTTTCCTTCTTTCTTGTTTTAATGACTTTTTTCTTTATTCCTGTATGATATCATCCCATAACTCTTCTGGTCTTCGGTCTTTAGTATTTAATGTATCAAATCTGTTCTTCAGATGATCTCTAAATTCAGGTGGGATATATTTAAGGTCATATTTTGGCTCTCATTGACTTGTTTTCATTTTCTTCAACTTCAATTTGAATGTGTATATGCGCAATTGATGGTCTCTTCCACAGTCTACACCTGGCCTTGTTTTTACTGATGATATTGAGCTTTTCCACTCTCTATTTCCATAGATGTAGTCAATTTGATTTCTATGTATTCCATCTGGTGAGGTCCATGTGTATAATCGTCTTTTATGCTGTCTAAAGAAGGTATTTGAAATGAACAAATTATTTGTTTTGAAGAATTGTCTCATGCAATCTCTAGCATCATTTCTATCACCAAGTCCATATATTCCAACTATTGATCCTTCCTCTTTGCTCCCAACCTTTGCATTTCAATCACTAGTAATGATCAATACATTTTAATTGCATGTTTGATCAAATTCAAATTGAAGAAGTTGGTAGAATTCTTCTATTTCATCCTCGCTGGCTTTAGTGGTTTGTGTGTTCATTTGAATTATAGTGGTATTAACTGGGCTTTCCTGTAGGCACATGGATATTATCCTATCACAGACAGCGTTTTACCTCATGACTAATCTTGATATGTTCTTTTTGACAATGAAGGTGACACCATTTCTCTTTAATTTGTCATTCCTGGCAATCATGTGGTTGTCAGATTCAAAATGGCCAATACCAGTCCACTTCACTAATGCCTAAGATATCAATGTTTATGTGTTCCATTTCATTTTTGACAATTTTTAATTTTCCTAGATTCATAGTTTTTATATCCATGGTCCAATTTTTAATAGATGTTTACAGCTGTTTCTCTTCATTTTGAGCTGTGCCCCATCAGCAAATGAAGTTCCTGAGGGCTCTAATCCCATGGACTTTATCTATTCCCATAATCACGGTCAACTTTACTTTGAGGAGGCAGCTCTTCCACAGTCATATTTTGGGTGCCTTCCATCCTGAGGGGCTCATTTTTTGGCACTATATTTGACAGTGTTTCTCTGCTATTCATATGGTTTTCAGTGACTAAATATTTAGAAGTAGTTCTTCTCTCTTTCTTTGTCTGTCTTTGTCTGGTTGAAATCTGTGCACCATGGGTTACCCTGCTGGTATTTAAAATACTGGTGGCATAGCTTCCAGAATCACAGCAACTCACAAGCCACCACAGTAGGACAAGGACAAACTGACAGACGAGTGGTGGTCTGTTTGTTACAAATCATTAAAAAAAAATTATTACTAAGAAAGAGAATTTTGACAAAAATAATTAGCGAAGTAACTCCATTCATTTTCTACTTTCTAATATTCCTTTTTCAGACCTATGTCACCATACTGATTTTCTGGGCTACACATTCATCTCCAACTCTTTCTGCCTTCCTTCCAGCATGCCCTTTTGAAAGATGAATGACCAGCACTATTTCTTTATGCCACATTAGCATTCAATCCTTGATTTATGCACTTCAATTCTCATTGGCTTACCAAAATATTCTTTTAATGTTGTCAGTGACGTTTCCATCACTAAATTCAATGATGTTTTTCAGATCTCATCCCACTTGATATCTTTGAAATATTTAGCCAACTTAATTCCTTTCTGCATCTTCTTCTTTGGCTAATGCAATAGAAAGATGAACCTATATGCTTCCATGAAGTTTTATAGAATTTGGAATTACATGTGTTAGAACTGACTCAATGGCAGTGAATTTGTTTGGTGTTTTAGTTTTGCCTTCTGAAATGTCTCATTCTTCTGATTTCTATTTCTCACTCTAAAGCTCTTTTTACTATTTCCTTTGCAGTGTTCTCATTATTTACTACATTAGTGAAATTTGAGATTACTCAAGATTGTTTCCAATCTTTATATTTTAGTCCATATCTTCTCCTTTGACAATCAAATCATATTCATGATATCAATTACTGTTTATTTGTTAACAGTTATCACCAGCCTCTCCTTGGAAACCCTACACAGTGTTGCTATGAGTCAGAACTGACTCGACGGCACTTAACAACAACAGCAATATTGTAGCATTGATAATCCTGGTGTGGCACTGTAGGATAAACACTCCACTGCTAACCACAAATCCAGTGGTTCAAAGCCAACAGAGTCTCACTGGAAACCCTATACAATATTGCTATGTGTTGGAACTGATTCAATTGCACTAGCAACAACAACACTGGAGCATCAGGCCAGACATAGTGGGGCCATGGTTTATAGCTGACCTACCAAATAAAAGGTCAGCTGTTTGAACCTACCAGTAGCTCAGCAGGAGAAATGGCTTGGTCAGAAATTCCCATAAAAATTGCATACAGTATATGAAAATCTATAGTGGAATTCGACCTTAGGAACACAATGTATTGCAATATACTCATTCACACATCAACAGCAGGATATGAGATATTTCTATTTGAATGTTCCAAGAGAATCTCAAAATCAACAGGTGCAAAATGGATCCACACCCATGAAACTGTGTCCTCTCCTCTAACAGTTTTTAAAATCCAGATATAATGTTATAGGATAAGCACTGGACTACTAACAACAAGCTGCTCTTTAGAAACTTTATATAGGGTTTCCAGGAGCTAGAACCAATTCCATAACACCACAAAAACAACAAAAGTACTCTTTAGAATGTTATGTTGTACAATATAAAATAATATGATATTATGTATAATATATAAAATAAAAACCCACAGCTCCAATCTAGGGCTCAACTTCTCTTTAGACAAACATTTTAATATATATAATAGAATAAATGTTCAATTGTAGATTATTTTAATGCCATAGATTTTACTTGAATTAAACAAATACTAGTCTACTCCATTTCAACGCTCTCAATAAAACAATCTTCACTTTTCTCAAACAGTCAAAGGAACTGGAAAGAATCAGTAGATGAATTCACCCTATTAGACAGTTAATCTCCTATTGATATTAATTCTTTTTTGACCATTACTGATGATCCATTCCACTGATTTCTAGTAGAAAATGCAAAAAGTGGAAAATGCTAGTCTGTAATATTCTTCCACCCAAATCCAGTTTCAATAAGCAAATATCTTCCACTAATATTTGGGGACCTTTTTGCTATTGTTAATTGCTCTCAGGTTGTCTCCTACGCATGTCAATATTATGTGTAATAGATTAAACTTTGCCAAATCGTTCACCTCTTCATGTTTGAGTCCATTGATGCAGCTATTCTGCTATGGCTTCTAACCAAGGGTCTCATCTTCTAGCACTGTATCATATCAGACAATATTTTGTTATGAGCAATAAAGTTTACACTGCTTGTATTTAAGAAGTAAGTCTCCAGATATTTGTGGCTAATCTATCACAATCCAGAAGTTTGCTTGGTTGGCCAATTCTGGGTCAACCTCACAAATTTTTGCCACGCTTGAGACCATTGATGCTGCCAGTTTGCCAATTCATCTCACTGGGGGTCTTCTCTTATTCTGTGATCTTCCACCTTACCAAACATGATATCCTTCTCCAGATACTGGTCCCTCCTGACAATATACCCAAAGTATGAGAGACGAATTTGGCCATCCTGGCCGCCAAGGAACATTCTGGCTGCACTTCTTCTAACACAGATCTGTCGGTTCTTTTGGCAACCCATGGCACTTTCAATATTCTCCTCCAATACCATAACTCAAATGCATCAATTCTTCTTTGGTCTTCCATATTCACTGTCCAGCTTTTGTATGCATATGAGGTTATTGAAAATACCATGGTTTGGGTAAGACGCACCTTAGTCCTCAAGCTGACCTCTTTGCTCTTCAACACTTTAAAAAAGTCTTGTGCAGCAGATTTGCCTAATGTGATATATTGTTTGATTTCCTGACTGCTGCTTCCATCAGTAAGTTCTTCAAATCCTTTTTATTGTCAATGTCATATGCATATATTGTTTGTAGTTATAGTGCCATTCGAGTCGGTTCTGACTCATAGCATTTCTGAGGAGCAGCTGGTAAACTTGAACCTCTGAACTTACAGTTCAAACCAACCTTGTAGTTGAGGGCATTAACCCACAGAGCTACACCAGATAATTAATGAGCCTTCCTCCAATTCCAATGCCCTTTTCTTCCACATATAGTCCCCTACTAGGATTATTTGCTCAGCATACAGCTTTACTAACTACGGTGAAAAGATACTACTCTGATGCACAACTTTCCATATTTTAAATCATGCAGCATCCCCTTGTTCTGTTGGAATGACAGCCTCTTTGCTATAGGCCAGTTCTGCATGAACATAATTGGTTATATCCAATCTTTGCAAAGTTACATCTAGCTTATTATGACCCACAAATGAAATTTCAAAGTCAATAAGATATAAATAAACATCTTTGTGCTGTTCTCTCTTTTTAGCCAATATCCATTTGATGTCAGCAATGATATCCCTTGTTTCTTATCCTGTTCCTTACCCTCTTCTGAGTCCGGCATGACTTTCAGGCAGTTTCCTGTCAATGTACTTCCACAACTCTTTTTGAACTATCTTCAATAAAATTTTGCTTTTTTTTTTTTTTGGATATTTTTGGATAATTTCCACATTGTGTATGGTCACTTATATTTATAAAGGGCAAAAATATGAATCTTTTCCATTTGGCTGGTCAGGTAGCTGTCTTCCAAATTGTTTGATATAAACCAGTGAGTATCTCCAGTACTGTATCAGTTTGTTATAACACTTCAGTTGGTATTCTGTCAATTCCTAGAGCCTTTTGCTTCACCTGTACCTCTTTGCTTTGTTTTGTTTTTCTTTTAAATAATTCACAATACTAATTAATACTCTAATAAATGCAGTTAATTTTCTTCAGGAACCACTTAGTTTGAGCTTTAGAAGTAATAAATATAAAAGGTATAAATATAAAATGTGTTTCATGCAGCATTTGATGCCATCATTTTAACAATAATTCAGTCCATGAGAGTTATATCATTTCCAATTAAGAACTACATGTCGAAAAATGATTTGGTTCCCTGCTGCTCTGACTTTCATTAGATATTCAATTATTAAAAATGGTTGAAGCTTAATTAAATAAACTTAATTAAAATGAGATTAACCCTTTTCACAAACCATCATGCAAGTTATAGTGAATGAAGGGCAAAAAGGAACTTTAGCATTATCCCTAAGTGAAGGGATATTTGAAAACTGCATTTAACAAGACTGCATTATTAAAATTTAAAAGCATATGGCTATAATTAAAAGATACTGAAGATATAAATATATCTCTCTTCAGCAATTCAAAGATTCATGTGGTGTTATATTTAAAGATAATGCTGAAATATTTAATTTTTTAAATAAATTAATCCAGTGCCAGTATTCTCATTGGTGACCTTCAAATTCATTACAGAACAGACTTTCATATCCTTTAATCCAGTACTTTAATCCTTTAAGTGAATAGTTTTACATTAAGCAAGTATTTATTTTATTTAAAATTTTGTTCATTTATTTATAGTATCAGTTCTAGTTTTTTCAGATTACTCCACTAAATATTTAATTTTTATTATTAACACAAATAAATGAGTTGTAGAATTGTTCAGTTAATGCTTCATTGATTAAATAAAAAGTCATTTTCGTTTCAAAATGTATCTATATTCATAATCACACCATTGAGGGGAGTAGGATATATGTTTTATGTAACAACTTTTTAAATAGCATCTAACTAGCCAAATCTAATAATTTGCATCTACATGTATACCAGTCAAAACTCCATCTATGTTGTGTAATTTGTGTAAGCTATATTACAAATAATAATTACTTTTTAGACTTTAAGCAATCTATATAAAATAAATATCAATATATATTCAAATAAGAATTAGTCACTGTAGAGTAATGTGTCATGTGTAGAAAAAAAAAAAAAAACCATGGCTAAACAATTCGAACAGGTTAAAATAGCCAAATAGTAGTATGGTATTTCTTGGTATTTCTAAATACATAGTATCTATGCAATTGGCTTTTTCAACGGTTGTATTACAAAGTCAGATTGTTTTTTGTTTGTTTGTTTGTTTGTTTTTTCTAATTAGGTTTACTGTCAATTAGGCCTCTTGATAGTTTTAACCAAACTCTTTGCCTTTACTTAGATTTTGACTCACGGTGATTCTATGTGCTGTAGAGTAGAACTGAACTCCATAGAATGTTCTTGACTGATTGTATATTGAAGCAGATCACAAGGCCTTTGTTCTTTTTCTATGGAGGCACTGGTTGTGTTCAAACAGACACCTTTTAATTAGCAGTTAACAGCAAACTGTTTTTGACACCCTGGGACCTTCTTGACAGTTTCCAAACACAGAGATGTTTCCTAAAGAACGTGACAGCCATTTCACTTTTTAGATTCAACAATAAAATAAATAATCCAATTACAAAATTGAACCAAAGATCTGAACAAGCACCTTGCCAAGTATGGTATACAAATTGGCAAGTCCACATAGGAGAGATTGCTCAGTATAATATGTCATTGTTGTTAAATGCCCGTCAAGTAGGTTACAACTCATAGAGACCCTGTATAGGGTTTCTGAGGAGGGGTTGGTGTGCTTGAAAGAACAACCTTGCAGTTTACCCTGAGCTTGCTGTCCAGTGCTTTATTCTAAAGCTCCACACAAGGACTCCAATATGTCATTATTGTTAAGTGCCATTGAGTAGGTTCTGACCCATAGCGACCCTGTATAGGGTTCCAAGGAATGACTGGTGAGTTTGAACCACCAACCTTGCAGCTCAAACTGAAACTGAAATTGCAGTCCAGCACATTACCCACAGTGCCACACCAGGACATTGTTGGTAGGAATCCTAAATTAAAAATCAGCTTTGGAAGACAGGCTGGAGTTTTTGCAAAGCTGGCGCTGTGGGTTAATGCGCCAGACCGCAAAGCCGTTTGAACTGCAAGGGTGGCAGTTCAAGCTCACCAGCTGCTCCTAGGAAACCCTATACAGGGTCGCTATGGGTGGGAACCGACTCGACGGCACTTCACAACAACAACAACAACAACAACAAACATAGACTGAAAGCAAAGAGGACTTAAAATACTTACTGATAAAGATCAAGACTATAGCCTTCATTATGCATTGCATCTCAGTGTAAAGATAATAAAAATTCCTCACAACTGGATCAGTAAATAACATCATGATAAATACACAAAAGATTGATGTTGTCAGACTTCATTTTGCTTGGATTTACCATCAGCACTCAAGGAAGCAGTAGTTAAGAAATCAAATACTTATTGCATTGGGCAAGTCTTCTGCACTTGTCTGCTTTAAAGTGTTCAAGAGCAAAGATGGCAATTTGAGGACTAAGGTGCACCTGACCCAAGTCATGGCATTCTACATAACCTCATATCCATATGAAAGTTGGAAAATGAATAAGGAAGATCATAGAAGAATTAATGCATTTGAGTTACGGTGTTAGAGAAGAATATTAAAAGTACCATGGACTACCAAAAGAACACACAAGTCTGTGTTGGAAGACGTGCAACCAAAATGCAGCTCTGAATGAAGGCAATGGTGAAAAACAAGACTCGAGGAATTAACAAAATTCAAATGGAAATGCTTCAACAAACTGAGTGAACACTCTAAAGAGAAAGTGACCCTATAGGATGAGGAAGTCATTGAAAAATATCATTAATGTCATGAGCAAGTAAAATTGTGTTGAAGATAATTCAAAAAGAGTTGCAACAATACATGGACTTGCCAGGAATTAAATCTGGATTCAGTAAAGGATGTTGAATGAGGGATCATTGCTAATCCATCTGTTAGACACAGCATCCAATAAAAGCATCTATATAATACAATATCACATATTGACAGGCACATCGCAACAAGAAGGAAAGATGGAAGACTATTACAAAAAAATGGAGGTATTATATCAATCAATTATGTAGTTGATCAGTTACAAATATTTTGAACAATTTACAATTAGATACCTAAAAATATTGTATTTCAGAAATAAAATTTTATTTTTCCAGTCAAGGAGAAGTGATAGTTTGTTTCTAGTTAAAGAGCTTTTCTTGCATTGGTTTGTTTTGGCAACTCAAAAGTCATTCTCTCTTCTTACTACCTCCTTCCTAATTTATTTGTGTATAATAGATGGACTTGCCAATCAATCATAGTAATAAACTGACCAGTGATTTATGTAAAATGAAATGTGACCTTTCTTTTTTTTGTTGTTTTTTAGTAGGGATTACATAGGACTCTCCCAGTGAAAAAAAGAGCTGTTCCCAGAAGAAATCAGAATTGTTGTTATTGGTAAGTGCCATCCTGTTAATTCTGACTCAGAGATACTGTTTATGGTTTTCTGAGGAGGAGCTGGTGAGTTTGAACACATGACCTTATGGTTCAAATTGATCTTGCAGTCAAGTGCTTATCTTGCAATGCCACAGCCGGACTCTTGTTCCAGAATAACAAATGGTAAAAAATGTATTTGTGTTTTTAAATGGTTGATTCTGGGGTCAGGACATGGCAATAAAGAATAGAAGTTTTTCTTCCATGTTGGGGTTGACTTTCTGTTTTGTTTCATGATTGGTTTTGATCAAGTCAATTTAAACAAAAATTAGTTTGAATTTTTTCTTTCTTTCTTTTTTTGACTCAGATTGAAATAAATGGCAATTTGGAATTAAAAAAAAATTTTTTTTTTGCTTAAAATTGCCACTAAACTAATTGATGATTCAGTTTGCTTCAGTCAAGATATTTAATAAATGAATCATTAATTCAATATTCTTTTTGAATAATTGAAAACGACCAGATGTAAGAAAGAATTCACTGTGTTTATTATTTGTGAGTGGGGTTATAATATAATATATTAAAATATATAAAAGGTATAGTAAGATTTTGCAAGCCTTCCATTTTACAGACAGATCCCTACTGGCACAAATGAGTAAACACTTGTCTGTTAAGCAAGCGTTATCTGTTAGAAACCATTCAGTGGCACAAGAGAAAAAGAGCTGGCAAACTACTTGCATAAAAATTGTTGCTGTTGTTGGGTGCCATCAAGTCAGTTGCGACTCCTACCGATCGAATCCTAAGCACAACACAGCAAAGTACTGTCCTGTGCTATGCCAGCCTCACCATTCTTGCTATATTTGAGCTCATCGTTGCTACCACTGTGTAAATCCTTCTCATTAGGGATATTTCTCTTTTTTGCTGATTTTCTACTTTACCAAGAATAATCTTCTTATCCAGGGACTGTCCCTCCTGAGAACCTATCTAAAGTAATACAAGCAATGAACTCATACCGTCCTAGCTGCTAAGCATTCTAGCTGTATTTGTTGCAAAGTAAATTTGTTTGTTCTTCTGAAAATACATGGAGCTACAAAATTTTTTTTTCCATCATCCTAATTCAAATGTATCCTTCCACTGACATGCTTCCTTATTCATTGTCCAACTTTCACATGCATATGATACAATATGTTCTTTGATTTCTTGACTGCTGCTTTTATAGGCATTGATTGTGGATACAAGTAGAATGAAATCCTTAACAACTTCAATCTTGTCTCCACGTATCATGATGTTTTTTATTGGATCAATTGTTAGGATTTGTTGATTTTATATTAAGGTGCAGACCATAGTGAAAGCTATAATCTTTGATTTTCGTCAGGAAGTGCTTCAAGTTCTCTTTGCTTTCAGCAAGTAAGGTTATGTCATCTGCATATGGAAGGTTGCTGGGTAAGCATTCCTCCAATCCTGAGGCCATTCTTCTTCATATAATACAGCTTCTTGTATTATTTCATCAGTACACAGAATTAGTACAGTGGAAGGATACAACACCAGTGCACATTTTTTTCTGATTTTTAACCATTAGTATTTCCTTGATCTGTACTAGTGACTGGCTCTTGGTCTATTTACAGGTTCTGCCAGAGCATTTCCATTTTGTGCAGTTTTATTGATAGTTTGTTAAGATCACAGAGTTAAATACCTTACCTACTCAATGAAGCACAAGTAAACATCTTTCTGGTATTTTCTGCTTCTTGCCAAGATCTATTTGATAACAACAACAATATAGCTTGTTCCCCAACTTCTTTTTGAATCTGGGTTAAATTTCTGGCTACTCTCTAGGGATGTACTGCTGCAACCATTTTTTAATTATTTTCAGCAAAATTTAACTTCCAAATATATTGTTTGATAATATCTGTATTCTGTTGGGTCAGAGATTAACAAACCAGCCAGGTGGAGATTTCAAACAAAGGTTTGGAATCCTTTTTGCTACTGAAAACCTTTCCATCATAGTTAAGTCTTCCTGAATATGAATTCATGACATACTCATACTCAGTCATCATTTTGAAATTCCCCTGTTCAATGACAGGCTGAATGTGAATTCATGATATAGTCAGAGTACGGTTCACATTTTATACCATAAAATAATGTGACACCAAAGTAACTGATAGCTTTCTATTTACAAGTTATCTATTCACAAGATCTGTTAAAGATGATGATTAACCAATTTGCTCTTCTGCTTATTACAATAAATCCACATGTAAATGTTTTCTTATATTTGACTGATAGCTTTTACAGAATTGTTGCTCACTTTTAACTACCGGAAACCTTTCTGCCATAGTTAAGTGCCACCTTTTAATAACTCATCATTATATTTATAATTGATTAGAGCATCTTTACTAAGGCACAGTGGTTTCATTAGTGCACTTCTACTAGTTGTTTCTTATTTTGCAAGACTTAGTAGCCTAGTGCTATACAATCTTGAGTCAAAGGAAGATGGAGATATTCATGCAGTAAAAATTCCCTTATTAATAAACAAGTGAACAATCTAATTCTCTTCATTCTTCCTCTCAGATGACTTTGAATATTAAACTCATAAATAAATTTAAGAGGAAAAACTATCTTATTTTTTGTAAAATCCCAAAATAATTGACATAGAATATGTGATTGAACATTCTGCTTACTTGAATAGAGAGATTAATAAAATCATCCCTCATTACTGAGACATGCCATCCTCTAACAGATTTAACTCTTCCATAATATGCTTTTATCTATGACTCCACTGACCTTGTAGTGAATGCCCTCTAATGTCTTTCCCTGAATACCAATTATGGATTTAGCTATATGACTGCAATCTTTGATCAACTTTTGAATGATAAAAGTGCAACTATCTCTTCATCATAGCACATAGATTCTGAAATAAATACCATTCATAAATTTTTCTGTGAACATTTATATACAATTGTATTTTCCTATCAGGTTTGTGAATGAAATAAAATTCATTCTAAAGTATAGTTTTTGAGCATGCAATGCCACCAATGAGATTTCCAGTCTGAAATGGGATATGCTGTTTTTAGAGGAAAGATATGTAAAGGGCATAATACTGGATTTCAATTTTTAATTATTTTGCAAGTAATTACTTACTAATATCTTAACAAATTATTATAATTATCTACACAAAGTATTTATATTTCATGATATAAGACAATTATGGCCTAATTTATTGATGCATAAGTTTTGTATTAACATTTTAATGTGTATTTAGGGAATAAGGAGAAGCTGGGTTCTATGAAGAAAAATGTGGCATCAGGATTGGAGGAAGACTCATTAACAACCTGTGATATGCAGAGGATACAACCTTGCTTGCTGAAAGTTAAGAGGACTTAAAACATTTACTGATGAAGATCAAAGAGCACAGCCTTCACTATGGATTACATCTCAATGTCAAGAAAACAAAAATCCTCACCACTGGACCAATAAACCACACTCTTATCAATGGAAAAAAGATTGAAGTTGTCAAGGACTTCATTCTTCTTAGATCAACTATCAACACTCATGGAAGCAGCAGTCAAGAGATCAGACAACATATTGCATTAAGCAAATCTGCTGCACAGGAACTTTTTAAAGTGTTGAAGAGCAAAGATGTCAGCTTGTGGATTAAGGTGCACCTGACCCAAGCCATAGTATTTTCAGTAACCTCATATGGATGCGGAAGCTGGGCAGTGAATAAGGAAGATCATAGAAGAACTGATGAATTATGGTGTTGGAGGAGAATACTTAAAGTGCCAGGGGCTGCCAAAAGAACCAATAGATCTGTTTTGGAAGAAGTGCAGCCAGAGTGCTCCCTAGAGGCCAAGATGGCCAAACTTTGTCTCTCATACTTTGGACATATTGTCAGGAGGGAACAGTCACTAGAGAAGGATATCATGCTTGGTAAGATGGAGGGTCAGAGAAAAAGAGGAAAATCCCCAATGAGATGCATTGGCCAGGTGGCAGCATCGATGGACTCAAGTTGGCAACTGTAGTGAGGTTGGTCCAGGATCGGACATTGTTTTGTTCTGCTGTGCATAAGGTCGCTATGAGTCAGTGTCGACTCAATGGCATCTAACAACAACAGTACCACGTGTATGTCTTATAGATTCTACATGTTATGGAATACATAATACAGATTTAAACTGTGTCATTTTTCAGCAAATAGCAATATATTTCTTTAATTTTTTCAAGTTCATTTCTTTTTGCAGTGACCTCATTTCTATACCGTTCAGTTGAAGTCTTTGAATATGTTTTGATAAGACATTCTTCTATCCTGGTCACCACATCCCCTTCCTTACTGATTCAAAATTCCTGTCATATTCATTTGTTTTTCTGTATATGACAATTGCAACCAAATTATTCTCCATTATGTTTGATCAATTGTTGCAAAAACTAATATGTCTGAGTAAAACCACTCCTTTGCAATCTACCACGCTTAGGTTCTACGTGAGAAGTTTTAAAAAAA
This sequence comes from Chrysochloris asiatica, assembly GCF_000296735.1. Classification (NCBI taxonomy): domain Eukaryota; kingdom Metazoa; phylum Chordata; class Mammalia; order Afrosoricida; family Chrysochloridae; genus Chrysochloris; species Chrysochloris asiatica. The sequence continues at coordinate 33,851,719 of NW_006408523.1, read as the reverse complement.
ACAAAAACAAATCTGTAAGTGTTCTGTTGTTGTTAGGTGCTGTAAAGTTGAACTAACTCACAGTGACCTTATGCACAACAGTATGAAACTCTGGCTGATCCTGCGCCAATTTCACAATGGTTGATACGCTTGAGTCTATTGCTGCTGCCACTGTGTCAATCCTTCTCATTGAGGATCTTTCTCTTTTTTGCTGACTCTCTATTTCACCAAGCATGAAGTCATTCTCCAGGGACTGGTCCCTCCTGATAATATGTCTGAAATATGATAGACGAAGTCAGGCCATCCTGCCTCCTAAGGAGCAGGCCTTGGAATTTTTAACATTCTCCTCTAAGATCATAATTCAATGTCACAATTCTTCAATAGTCTTCCTTATTCATTGGCAAACTTTCACATGCATTTGAGGCTAATGAAAATAATATGGCTTAGGTCAGGCACACCACAAACTGACATCTTTGCTCTTGATTACTTTGTTGTATAGCAGATTTGCTTAATTAAATTGTTGTTGTTGTTGTTAAGTGCCGTCGAGTTGGTTCTTACCCATAGTGACCCTGTATATGGTTTCTGAGGAGCAACTTGTGAGTTTGAAACATGAACCTGGCAGTTCAAACTGACTTTGCAGTCCAGCACATTAAACTCACCAAGGCTCCACATAGTTTTACTTCCTAGCTGCTACTTCCAAGAGTGTTGATGATTCGTCCAAGCAAAATGAAATCTCTGACAACTTGAATATTTTATCCATTTATAATTATGTTACCTATTGGCCCAGTTATAAGAATTTTTGTTTTCTTTATGTTGAGATATAACCCAATGTATATATGGTCATGGATTTTCATTAGTAAGTATATTAAGTCCTTTTCGCTTTCAGCAAACAAGGCTGTATGATCTGCATATTGCAAGTTGTTAATGAGTCTTCCTTCAACCCTGATGTCACATTCATCTTCATATTATCCAGCTTCCCGAATTATTGGCCCAGAACATAACTTGAAAAAGTATATAGATTGAAAAAAGTATGGTGAAAAAAATATAACCCTGGTGCACACCTTTTCATGATTTAAAACCACTAAGTATTCCCTTGTTCAGTTCAATGTATAGGTTCTACATGTAAGTTCTTCATGCGCACAACTAAGTATTCTGGAATACTCAGTCTCTTCAATGTTGTCCACAGCTTGTCATGATCCACACAATTGAAAACGTTTGCATAGTCAATAAAGCACAGGTAGACATTGTTCTAGAATTCTCTGCTTTCACCCAAGATCCATCAGACATCATAAATGACAACCCTCCTTCCACATCCTTGTCTCAATCTGGCTTGAAATTCTTGCACTTCCCTATCAGTGTACTGTTTCAGCCATTTTTGGAGTACATTACACAAAAATTTGCTTGCATGTGATATTAATGATATAGTCTGATGATTTTGACATTCCATTGTGTTACCTCTCTTTGAAATGGGCACAAATATTGATCTCTTCCAATCAGTTGGTCAGGTAGTTGTCTCCCAAATTTCTTGGTATAGATTAGTGAGTGCTTCCAGTGTTGTATCAGTTTTAATTTGTATTCCATCAGATCCCAGAGCCCTGTCCTTTCCAATGCCTTCAGTGCACTTTGAATTTCTTCCTCCAGTACCATTGTTCTTGACCAAATGCTACCTCTTGAAATGGTTAAACATCAACCATTTCTTTTCGATACAGTACCCTATGTATTCCTTCCAACTCCTTTTGATGCTTTCTGATCATTCAATATTTTGCCCATTTTATTGTTGTTGTTAAGGGCCATCTAGTCGGTTCCAACTCATAGAGACCCTGTATAGGGTTTTCAAGGCACAGTTGGTGGGTTTGAACTGCCAACTTTGTGGTTCACAATCCAGTGCTTGTCCTACAGTTCCAATATGGCAAATTGTGTCTTGAATGTTTTCTTCAGTTATTTCAGCTTGAGAAATCCTGAATATGTTCTTCGCTTTGGTTTTCTAACTCCAGACCTTCTCATATTGCATTATAATATTTTGCTTTGTATTCCTGAGCTGCCCTTTGAAAATATCTATTTGGCTCATTTACCTCCTCATTTTTTCCATTTGCTTTTGCATCTATACACTGGAGAGCAAGTTTCAGTTTCTCTTCTGACATCCATTTTGATCTTTTCCTTCTTTCTTGTCTTCCTAATGACCTTTTGCTTTCTTCCTGTATGATTTTCTTGATGTCAGCCCACAACACTTCTGGTTTTCGTTCATTAGTGTTGAATATATCAAATAAGTTCTTAAGACTATCTCTGAATTCATGTGGGATATGTTCAATGTTATATTTTTGTTCTTATGGACTTATTTTAATATTCTTCAGCCTATACCTGAATTGGCAAATGAGCAATTGATGATCACTTCCATTATGTGCCCCTGGACTTTTGTTGGCTGATGATATGGAGGTTTTCTACCATCTCTTTCCATAGATGTAGTCAATTTGATTTCTGTGTATCCCATCTGGTGAGGTTCATGTGTATAGTCAACTTTTATGTTATTTACAAAAGGTATTTGCAATGAACAAGTCACTGGTCTTACAAAATTCTATCATGTGATCACTAGCATTGTTTCTATCACCAGAGCCATATTTCCAAACTATTGATCCTTCCTCTTTGTTTCTAACCTATGTATTTCAGTCACAAGTAATTATCAGTACACCTTGAACTGCATGTTTGATCAATTTCAGACTGAAGATGTTGATAGAATTCTTCAATTTCATCATCAGTGGTTTTAGTTGTTTGTGCATAAATTTGAATATAGTTGTATTAACTAGTTTTCCTTATAGATGTATGAATATTATCATATCACAGACAGCATTGTACTTAGAGATAAATATTGAAATGTTATTTTTGATGATTTATATGATGCCTTTCCTCTTCAATTTGTCATTCTTGGAATAGTAAACCATGTGATTGTCAGATTAAAAATTCAGCTCAAAGTTAGTAAGCTGAAATGGCTAATGTCAGTCCATTTCTGCTTACTACTGCCTAAGATATCAATGTTTATGCATTCTATTTCATTTTTGACAATTTCCAAATGTCCTAGATTAATTCTTTATACATCCCATGTGCTTTCTACTCCCGTAATGATTTACACCCTCGGAAACCCTGTACAGGGTCGCTATGGTCGGAACCGACTCGATGGCACTTAACAACACTTAACAACAGCTGTTTCTAACACCTCATTTTCAGTTGTGCCCCATCAACAAATGAAGGTCCTGAAGGCTTTACTCCATTTGTGTCATCATGCCAACTCTACTTGGAGAAGGCAGCTCTTCCCCAGTCACATTTTGTGTGCCTTCCAACCTGAGGTGCTCATCTCTGGCATTAGATCTGATAATATTCTGGCTTCATCTAGCAATGTTTCACTGGTATTCATTAGGTTTTCAGTGACTAAATATTAGGAAGAAGCCCATATCTCCTTCTTTCTAGTCTGTCTTAATCTGGAAGCTTAGCTGAAACCTGTCCACTATGGTACTTAAAATACCAGTCACATGACTTCCAGCATCACAGCAACATGAAAACCACCACAATATTACAATCTGTCAGACGAGTGATGGGTAAAACTGTACTAAATAAATGTTAAATTACTTTCAGAACATTTTAATTGGTAACTATAAACAAATAAAACCATGATCTAAATAAAGCATGAAAGAAAATAAAGTATTAAAGAAGTACTATTTTCTTATTCTAGTATAGAAAACTCCATAGAGTCCTTGTGGTACAATGGGCTAAGTGTTGGGTTTCTAACCAAGAGGTCAATGATGAGAGCACACCAGTGAAAGATGTGTCTGCTTCTTTAAAGATTGCAGTCTTTGACCCTTCATAGAGCAGTTCTATTCAGCTCTAACTGCTCACTATGAGTCTGAATTGATCCAATGGCTGTGGGTTTTGGGGTTTTATATGTGTGGCATCTACTACTTAAACATTATCCATGTACATGTAGTCTTTGATTTATAGGTGTCTTTTTTCCCAAAAAGAAACACAAAATATGGTACACTAAAGAATATTAAGAAGTCATCTGATTCCTGCCTGTTTTTGCCTTTGGTAAAATGAATCCTCTCAGATAACTATCTGTCTTGTTCTTAAAGCTCTCACGGGAAGAAGTCAACTGTCAGTAACCAGTTTTCAACAAAAATTCCCCAAGTCAAAATGACAAGTCTTTTACGTCGATTCAGATGCTCTCAGAATCTATTTAAATTATTATAGATGAGTTCATAAGATCAGAATAGCCTGGTTAATATCTAATAACGTTCCTGATGTTGACGTTATCTTTTTCCATTTTTTTGAACCTTGGACTATTACATCCTAATTCTTCTTTTTCAGGTTATAAAATATATAAGGATATGAAAGAATATGTAAATGGAAGGTAAGTGGGATAGAGTATTTTAATGAGTAAAGGTTGCTTTCTTAGTAATAAATTGCTTAGGCTATTCCCTTGCCTTTATGCTTTAATCAAAGGAGCTATTATAAACATTTTGGTTGCATTTTTAAATACATAAGTTGAACATAAGTCAATAATATATATTCCTTAAACTGGACCAATAATCATCATCATAAATTTTTTTTAAAAATAATTAAGCTGTCAAAGATTTCATTTTACTTGGATTCACAGTCAATATAAATGGGAGCAACAATGAAAAAAATCAAACAACATATTCCATTGGGGAAATTTACTGCACAAGATGTCTTTGGGGTATCTGACCTAAGCCACTGTATTCCTATAATCTCATATGCATGTGAAAGCTGGATAATGAATAAGAAAGACCAGGGAAGAATGGAAGTACTTGAATTATGATGTTGGTTAAGATATTGAATATAACATGGACTGCCAGAAAAACAAACAGAAAACTATTTTGTCTTGGAAGAAGTATAACCAGAATGTTCATTAGAAACAAGGCTTTTGAGACTTTTTCTCACATACTTAGTACTGTTATAAGAAGAGATTAGTCCCTGGAGAAGGACATCAAGCTAAGCAGTTGTTGTTAAGTGCTGTTGAGTTGGTTCCGACCCATAACCTTACGCGGTGTCGCTATGAGTTGGAATTGACATGAGTTGAATTTAGTAACAAGAGAAACAACATTCCTCCCTGATTATTGTTAATACACTACCTTTTAGAGTTAAGTCAGTCCTCAGATTTGTGTGGACTACTCTAGTTGTGGTAGGTAAATTCAATTTCCTTTTTAAATTTAGGTTGATTTGAACATGTGGCAAGTTGAGTATAATGAGTCAAATGGAGAGAAAAGTTTCATATCCAAGATAAAGAAAATTATTTATATCAACTGGAGGTAATCAACTAAAAAGATCAAGAATTACAGAGTATTGTCTACTTCATGAACAGATACCACAATGATGAGAAAAAGATTTATCTAATAATGTAGAAAAATCTTTGTTCATTTGCTGATTTTGCATAGTTGAAGGAGAAATGAAATGCAATGTCTCAGATCTTGGTCTGATTGCTTCTTGGGGACTGAGGCACTACCATCTTCCATCTTCTCCTAATTCTAAAACTGTATTATGATGAAAACCTTAGATATTTCTTCTTCCTCTGGTGAATAATACTGAAAAATTGCTACTTTCTTTTGCTGTTAGTACTAAGAAAAGTTTTTTTTTTTTTTTTTTTTTGAATGAAAAGCCAGAATCTTTGCAACTTGTTTCCTTTTCAAGTTTTAAGGCATTATGAAAAGAAGACCATCAGCTATAGAGAAAATAAATATGTTCTTGGAGTCTTTGACAGCCCCATAATTGCATTTTCATTAATTCTTTAAATGCTTCCTTTAAAGGTTTGAAATTGAAAGACTTAAATCATAAATTGAAAAATTCTAAATGATACTTGTCCCATTCTGCAACTATCACATGTGTTAATGAATTTTCATCATTGAAAAAAAATTGCCCCTTTTTTTCATCAAACTTACTCTTTCCTAATCAGTACAAAACTTACTACCAGAAAATCACCAAAAGCAGATCATATGAGTTCATTCTGTAGAAACATTTGATAGATTGTTGTTGTTGTTAAGTGCTGTCAAGTTGGTTGCACCAACTTGATCATGTGTATGGTTTCCAAGGAGCATCTAGTGAGCTTGAACTAGCGACCTTGTGGTTCAAACTGACTCTGCAGACCAGTGCATAATCCTCAGCACCACACCAGAACTCTTAGGTAAGAATTTATTTTCCAAAATTTTGTATGCCTTTAGGCCCATGAACGTATGTTGAAGACATTAGAGACTATCTATCTACTCTTTTTTAGAAATTCCAAGAAATCTCCGTTTTTTTACATGCATGTTTAATATAAAACTCCAAATTCATGCTTAAACACAATTTTCAGTATCTGTTCTAATTTTTAAAAGTAAATCAAAACCTTTTAATTTTTTTCAAGGATTTTTTTCAGGAATGAATAAAATTCAGTCTTCAGTTTTATAAAATTCTGACTCTTTTACGTAGTGGTTATGAATTGGGCTGCAAACCACAAGGTCAGCAGTTCGAAACTACCAGCTGCTCCGTGGGAGAAAGATGAGGCTTTCTACTCCCATAAAGATTTACAGCCTCGGAAACCCTGGTCAGGGTCGCTATGAGTCAGAACCGACTCCACGGCACATAACAACAACAATTGCTCACAGATTCTATTGTTTTTTTTTCTTTCTTTTGCACATAGAGCATATCACAGACTATTGCGTAATAATCACTCAACAAATATCTATTGAATAGATTGAAAAAGTGCAGTTTATTTGTAAAGTGAAAGAAAATATTAAATCTATCATTTTAATTTGTTATAAAATATCAGTTAAAATAAATGACACTTTAAAATAAAATATTTACTAAATATTATTTATAATCACTCATAGGCCCTATCATAGATTGAATGGGGTCGCCCCAAAATATGTGTTAGCTTGGCTGGGCCATGGCTCTCAATAATCTGGTGGTTATGGAATGAGGTAATGTGACAGTTATGTAAGGATTCCCCATGATGTGATTTAATGTGATAAACCAAGAAGAGGATTAAGGATGGGCTGAAATACCATTAATCTCATTATAACCTTGGTCTGATGTAAGGGAGTCTTCTAGGGTTGTAGTCTGCAACATCTTTTATTTTATAAAGATAAAAAGAGAGAGACATGAGCAGAGATCAAATGGACCTATTACCATCAAGAAAAAGCCAGGAGTGGAGTATGTACTTCAGACTTGGGACCTCTGTACTATGAAGCTTCTTGATTCAGGGGAAGACTGATGTCAAGTCACATAGAGATCTCCAGGGAATGTTGAGCCTACAGATGTTGAAATAAGAGAAGGAACAGTCCCAAAATTGACAAAGAAAGTAAGTTTTTCCTAAAGCCAGCCCTCTGAGTTTGGACTTCTAGCCTCTTAATCTGCGAGAGAATAAATTTCTGTTTGTTAAAGTCACTGTTTGTGGTATTTCTGTTATAGCAGCACTCAATAACTAAGACAGGTCCATTTTATTTTAACTGCATGAATGTATATTAAACAGCTTAAATATTTATTCTCTCTGCATATTAAATAATTTAAAGCAAATAATCTAAGAAGCTGAATTTTATGAAGAAGGATATGACTTCAGACTTGGAGGAAGATTCATTAATAAACTATAATATGCAGGTGATACAACCTTGCTTGCTGAAACTAAAGAGGATTTAAATCACTTACTGTTGAAAACCAAAGGCTATAGCTTTCAAAACGACTTGCATCTCAATATAAACAACACAATCATCTTTTTAAAAAAAGCACATCATGCACAACTGAAAAAAAAAAATGAAGTCTGGATTTGTCAAGGTTATCCCTTTGTTTGTGTCTATAAACAACATTCACAGAAGAAATCAGGAAATCAAATGATGTATTACTTTGGGTAAATCATTGCAAAAATTCTCTTTAAAATTTGAAGTACCAAAGATATCAGTTTGAGAACTAAGGTGACACTGACCTTGTTATTGTTTGTTGTTAGGCTTCATGGAGTTATTTCTGATCAATAATGACCCTAGTCACAACGAGAAAGTACTGCCTGGTTCTGCACCGTCCTCAAAATTGTTGTTACTTTTGATACTATTGCTGCTGTCACTGTATCAATCCATCTCATTCCCATAGTAATTTAAATAATGACATACTCACGCATCTGTCTGTTTGTCATACTGTGGTGGCTTGTTTGTTACTATGATTCTGGCAGCTATGGGGCTGCATTCATCATCAAAAAGAGCATATCAAAATTTATCTTGAAGTACAACACTGTCTGTGATAGGATAATAGCCTCACATCTAGAAGGAAGACCAGTTAATGCCACTATTATTCATATTTACACACCAACCACTAAAGCGAATGATGATGAAATTGAACAATTTTACCAACTTCTTCTGTCTGAAATTGATCAAGCATGCAATTAATATGTATTGATGATTACTAATGACTGGAATGTAAAGCTTAGGAACAAAGAGGAAGGATCAGTAGTTGGAAAATATGGAGGCCAAAACAATGATGCTAGAGATTACATGATAGGGTTTTGCAAAACCAATAACTTCATTACAATTTTGTTTTTTAAACAACATAAAAGATGACTATACACATGGGCCTCACCAGATGGGACACACAAAACTCAAATTGACTAGATCTCTGGAAAGAAATGTTGGAAAATCTCCATATCATTAGCTAAAACAAGGCCAGGGGCAGACTGTGGAACAGACAATCAATAGCTCATATGCAAGTTCAGGATGAAACTGAAGAAAAGGAAAGAAAATACATGAGAGCAAAAATATAATCTTGAATATATCCCACCTGAATTTAGAGATCACCTGAAGAACAGATTTGGTACATTAGACACTAAAGACTGAAGACCAGAAGAATTGTGAGATGACATCAGGAACATTAAGAAAAAGAATGCAAAAAAGGTCATTAAGAAGATAAGAAAGAAGGAAAAGACCAAAGTGGATGTTAGAAAGCCTCTTAAAACTTGTTCTCCTGTGTAAAGATGTACTGAAAATGCAAGAAATGAGGACATAAAAGAGCTGAACAGAAAATTTCAAAAGGTAGCTCAAGAAGAGAGTCAAGTATTATAATGAAATGTGCAAAAAACCTGGTTCTAGAAAACCAAATGGTATGAACACTCTCGGCATTGCTCAAACGGAAAGAAATAAAGAAAAATTCAAGCATCATCTTGAAATATTGAAGGATTTTTTAAGGCAAATTACTGAATGATGCAGCATACATAAAAAGAAGATAGAAGGAATACACCGAGTGACTGTGCCAAAAAGAAATGTTCGATGTTCAGTAATTTCAAGAGGTAGCAATCATCAAGAGCCAATGATACTGAAGGAAGAAGCCCAAGGTACACTAAAGGCATTGGAAAAGGACAAGGCTCCAGGAGTTGATGAAATGCAAATTAAAATAATTCAACAAACCGATGCAGCCCTGGAGTTACTCGCTTTTCTACACCAAGAAATTTGGAAGGCAGTTTTCTGGCCAGCTCATTGGAAGAGATGCACATTTGCACCCATTCTAAAGAAAGGCGGCCCAACAGAATGTGGAAATCATCAGACAATATCATTAATATCAAATGCAAGTAAAAATTTGCTAAATAGAACTCAACAGTATATTGACAAGTAACTACTAGTGGTTCAAGGCAGATTTTGATGAAGACATGGATAGAATATCTTTGCTGACATCAGATGGATCTTGGTTGGAAGCAGAGATTGTCAGAAATATGTTATCTGTTCTTTATTGACAAAGGATTTAGATGGCAAACTGTAGACAACATTGAGGAGAATGAGTATTCTGGATCACTTACTTGTGCTCATGAGGAATCTGTACATAGACCAAGAGGCACTTTTTGTAACAGACCAAGGTCACACTAATTGTTTTAAATCAGGAAAGGTGTGTGTCAGGGTTGTATTCTTTTACCATACTTATTCAGTGTGTACCCTGAGCACATAATTCAAGATGTTGGATTATATGAAGAAAATTTAGCATCAGGATTGAAAAAATACACATTAACAACCTGTGACATCTAGATGATACAGTTTTACTTGCTGAAAGTGAAGAGGAATTAAAATACTTACTGATAAAGACCAAAGGCCACCACCTACAGTATGCATTGTACCTCAACGTAAACATAACAAAAATCATCACTACTGGTCCAATAAAAAACATAATAAATAAATGGAGAAAATATTGACTTTGTCAAAGATTTCATTTTGCTTATAGCCATTATCAACTCTCACAGAAATAAGTCAATAAATCAAAGGATGTGGTTATGTGTCGGGCTGCTAGCCGCAAATTCAGTAGTTCAAATCTACCAGTTACTCTGCTTGAGAAAGATGAGGCTTTACTTTATGCTCCTGTAAAGATTTACTGGCTCAAAAATCTTATGTAGGGTCACTATGAATTGGAACCAATGAACAGCATACCACCATATACCACCCTTATTGCATTAGGCAAATCTGCTGCACAAGGCATCTTTAAAGTGTTCAAAAGCAAAGATGTCAGCTTGAGGACTAAGGCCTGCCTCATCCAAGACATGGTATGTTCAATAGCTTTAGCACACTTAGAAGTGCTCTTTATTTCTGACAGATGAAAGTCAAGATCCTAATAGTCCTTGTGGTAGCTTTGGAAAGTGGATTTTTGACTGACTTGTAAAATTTTCTCTTGAATAATGTCTGCATCAATTTTAGTAAATGCATCTCATAAAGGTTTTAATGTCCAAGGATTAAAAAAAAATATTCTCAAGAAAATCTCTGAGACACACTATGATGGGTACTAGTGTGGGAAAGAATCAGAAATGACATGCAGGTCTGAGTAAAAAATGTTTATAATGGGAGAGTAACTGCAACCATGTATAGATATGGGCAGCATTGAAAATGAATGTTCTTTTGAATTACGATATATGTAGGTTTTCAGCTGGTTACTTGGAATTACAAATTATTGGCTTCATTGTTTAAAAACTATTACGTAAATGTAAGGGATAGAAAATTAGTTCAAATTTTTGTTGAAGTAGACCAAAGAGGTCTGCATCTTGGCAAGGTAGTAATGACCTGACTGCTGACTATTGAAGAAAAAACCTGGTATACATATCACCAGACAGAAGGGAGACAATACATAGTACTTGAAACATTCATTAGAAGTCTCTAAAATAATTAGAGCTATTGTGCTTCATTCTGGCAAGTAGATTACAAAATTGAGATATTGTAAGTAGGTATTAGGGGAAAGGTGATCACTTAATTGTCATTAGTTAATGAACCAGAAATTCCACCAGTTAAATGCAATATAATCCAGAAAGACATCATCAACAATTATGCCTTCACCACCCTTTTCAGCCCAGTTGTTCAAATTCTATAAATTAAACCTTTTTTCTTCACACTACTTTGCAGTTTTAAGAATTTATCATTCCTAACTGAGGCTGTTGAAATTATCATCTAGTTCTTTCCCAAGCCTTCATTTAGCTTCTCTTCATTATATCCTTTAGATTGCTAGCAGACATAATTGGGTCTTTTAGAATTCATATTATAGGTTTTTCAAGTCCAAACACAATGACATATAAGTTCTTCCACAGTCTAAGACTACCAATTTTTATATACAGGTAGTTCCTTACTTACCACAGAATTCTACTCCCTTTTTAGTGGATTCTGATGTAAGCTGAATATGTTACCCTTTTTTTACTTTTATTTTTATTGCCTTTTATTATCAGTATCTTTATAAATCCTATCTTTGTCTTTAGATGATCGACACATTGCATCTGATAATAACATCAGCAAATTATACAAGGCACTTCTAACAATAAGTTGTACCAAAATAAATAAATAAAGATGATTGTAAGTACGGTTCTTCATAACACAAATACTTGTTTGTTACCTATAAATGTTGCTTGTAAATGCAACTCCCAACACATACACATCATAGAATCCAAAAAACAAAACAAAACAACCCACTGCCATTGAACTGATTCCCACTGTCAGGGACAGAGTAGAACTGCTCCCTATGGACTCTGAGACGAAATCTTTACAGAAGGGAGCTGCCATATTTTCTCCCACGAAAGGGCTGCTGGATTCAACCTGCCGACCTTTTGGTTAGTAGTCCAACACTTAGTCAACTGTACCACCAGGGCTCCTTTACAATCATTCGTACACACAAAAATGCATGCTTTACATTTATTCATATAGAATCGATCACCATCCTTTGATCCATTCCACCTTGCTATATTTGTTGGTTTTGAACATGCCAATTTATTAACCAGGACTACATACTTTTCATTCCAAAATCATTTTTCCTTCTCTATCCAACAAATGTAATGTAAAATAATCACCTTTTTGATAAAGATTTCCATGTCTTTTAGGCAGATCTGACTATACATTTCTCTCTGTTCCCAGAATACTATGTTGTTGTTATGTGCCTTAGAATCAGTTCTGCCTCATAGGAAGCCTATATAGGGTTTCCTGGGCTGTAAATCTTCATGAGATCCAAAGCTTCATGTTTCTCCACTAGATGGACTGGTGGGTTTGAATTGTCAGCCTTATGGTTGGCACACCACTGCTTATCCTGCAGTGACACCAGTATTTCATGAACTATAAGTAATCATTTAACACTTGCTGAGACTTAAGCTTCTTGTAAGGTAGAGAATGCATTTTATTTATGGCTATTTCATCAGTCAAGCAATAGTAGGTTCTCAATAAATCTAAGTTGCAATACCAATAATAGATGAGTGAATCAATTTATTGGAAAGAATGTATTTTGTATAGTTTCATAGACAGAAATGCTTTCTGTTGTCTATTCTTGTAAAGGAGACATTAAATGTCCTTCCTCCTTTTATAAAGTATAGAGGATTTCCTACACGAGATTACACTTGCCTGAATTCCCACATGTGAATGAAAGAATAAGCTGCTTGAATTTAAAACACCAAGATAATTAGCATTTCATTTGCCCAGAGAGGAAATAAAGGTCCTAGTTCATTCACTGCAACACTGATTTGGCACTCTCCTTGTCTCAGGAGTTAATAACAGAAGGGCACAGATTATTAAACAAAGTGCTCTCTACCCTGTTTCTTCAATCCTTTAACATTTATTTCCACATTAATCCTAAAATATAGTTTCTTTCTCAAAATCTAATGAAGCTTCTGAATAGATAAATTCTGTGTAAGTCAGCATTCTTAATTGGAAAAAAATAGAATGCAAACTAACTAGTTAAAATAAAACAGGATTTTTTTGAAGACATTAGGTAGGTCAGGGAATCTCTAGTGGCAACAAAGCTGGGCTAAGGGTCTTTAGAGACTCTGCAGCCAAGATCAATGCCCAAATATTTCCGGAATAATATGCTAACAGCAGGACCCAGGTACTTTGCCTTACAGTATTGATTCTGGAGTCCAAGGTCCTGGTGTGGTGCTGTGGGTTAATGCGCTGGACAGCAAAGTGGTTTGAACCTCAAGGTTGGTGGTTCAAGCTCACCAGTTGCTCCTTGGAAACACTAGATGGGGTTATTATGAGTCAGAACTGACTCAATGACACAACAATAATAACAACAACAGTAATCACTGCTGCTTCAAACTACCAAAGACCTTCTCCTCCTGAATGAGCAGAAAATGGATCGTGAAGTCCAAATGCCCCTCACGTTGTTCACTTTCAGATTGAAAGGTTAAGGACATTCTTCATGTGTCTGAGCCTTAGCTTCAGGACAAGATGTGTATACAAGATGTGTGTATTGTTTATCCTAATAATTATAATTGGGATAAACAATAAAAATCTTATAATTCTAGAGGTGAAATGGATATGCTGGGCTAAAATAAAGATATTGACAGTGCTCCCTTCCTTTCTGTAGCCTACAGGGAGTATCTATGGATTTCCAGCTGATAGATACCACTCATATTTCTTGATGTGTGATCCTCTTTCTCAGCCGTCAATGTCAACAATGCCACGTTAAGTCCTTCTTACACTGATATCTGTCTTGTGCTTTTATTTATTTTTGTAATTCCTTCTCCCAATTTTAAGGACATCTGTGATATTCTGGTCAAGTCAATTTAGACTTTTTTTTTTTCTGTCACACTCCTCAGAAATTCTTTTAGTTTCTGCCCATGGACCAGTACCAAAGCCAGACTGTGCCTCCAACACTAGAACATTTCTTCAAATAGATATACAATTTTAACATCTGAATTTTAATATCATTACAGAACATAAATCTACTAGATTCTCTGCCACTGTATCACAAGGATTTCCTTTTCTTCAGTTTCCTAGTATGTTCCTCATTTTCTTCTGTTAGAATGATTTATGTATTCCCTATGGTGATTTGGATTTTCTTTACACTGTTTCTCTCTCTCTCTCTCTCTCTCTCTCTTTTTTTTTTCTTTTTTGGTGTAGAAGTATTTATTTGAGCACCTGTTTTCAATTCTTTGGGGTATGTAAATAGAGGCAGTATGTTAATTGGAGGCTTTCTGGTGGATTGTATTGCCTCCTTTCCTGACCATACTCTTCTGTCATTCTGTCACTTTTCTTTTTTTTGAAGCTTTTATTATGAATGAGTGATAGTTTACATCAAAGAACATTGGTTTTACAATTATTGCAAATTTGTTTCACTACATGATGACAACTCCTCATCATTCAGCAGTATCCTGTTTCTTTATTAGCTTGTTGTTGTTAAGTGCAGTCAAGTCTATATAGCAACCCTGTATTTGGTTTCTGAGGAGTGACTGGTGATTTTGAACTGCTAACCTGGGGATAGCAGTCCAGTGTCACACCAGAGCTTCTTCAGAGTTCTTAAAGTCAACATTTCTACTAATACTATGGTCATTTTAGAATTGTGTTTGTTTTTTTCCTGCCTCATTCCTCAAAATCACTTCATCCTGTCCACTAAGGAACTCTGGTGGTACTGTGGATTAAGCATTGGTCTGCTAAGTGCAAGATTGGTGGTTCAAACCCAATAATTACTCTGTGAGAGAAAGATGAGACTATCTGCTTCCATAAAGATTTACATTTTTGAGAAATTTATGGAGTAGTTTTACCCTGTCTATGGCTTTGACAATTGTTGTTGTTGTTAAATGCTTTCAAATCAATTATAATCCTAGCAACCCTGTAAAAGGTTTCCGAAGAGCATCTGGTGGATTTGAACTGACGACCTTGTGATTCACAATCTAGTGCTGATCTTACATCACCACAGGGCTTTTTTTTAAAGTTACCCATTAGCAAAGTCATTCTTAGTTTTTAAGTGTTGTTTACAGAAATGCACCAATATCAGGTGCAAAAATCTGTATTGGTGAGGTCCAATCAGAGAAGCAGAATTGTTAAGTGCTTTCATGTCAGTTCCGACTCATTGCTGCTTGTCGTTGTTAAGTGTGCATAAGTTGATTCTGACTCATAACAACAAAATGAAACACTGGCCAGTCCTGTGCCATGTTCACAATTGCTGTTATGCTTGAGTCCTTTGCCATAGCCACTGTGCCAATCCAACTCATAGGGATCCAGTAAAGGGTTTCCAAGGAGCTGTGACTAGCAGTTCAAAGCTTATCCTACAGTACCACCCCAGAGGTCTGTTGTTTACACTATGATCTAGTGCACGGCATTGATTTACACAACCATGGGGGCTGACTAGGCATGTCTGAAATCTGTAGGTCAGGCTGACAGAAGGGGAAAGCTACAACATTTAGGAACAAACTGAGGCTGCTTTCAGCAAGCCAAAGTTCTTCCCCAAGGAATTCTCAGTTCTGTTCTTTTGTTTTTCCTTAGTGTGTATGTGTATTTTTTGCTTGTTTGTTTTTACTTTTTACGATAAAAACAACTTGGATGAAAATCAGTTGGCTGTATGTGGATGGGTTAATTTCTGAATTCTCAATTCTATTCAGTTGATCAATGTCTCTTTCATTGTACCAGTACCAGTCTGCTTTGACCTCTATTGCCATGTAGTAGATTTTGAAATCGAGGAATGAAAGATTTCCAACCTTGTTCTTCTTCTTAAGCAGTGCTTTACTTATCCTGGGTCTCTTTCCTCTCCATATAAAGTTTGTAATTGCTTTGTAGAATGTTGCTAGAATCTGGATTAGGATTACATTATATGTGTAAATTGCTTTCGGTAGTATTTTCATGATGTTGAGTCTATTTTTGCTATTATCTTTATTATTTTTTTGCTTTTGGTTTCTGTAGGTTCCCTCAATTGGTCTGTGTCTAATTGTTAGAGATGCTGTGTTAATGTGTTAATTTTGGTTCTTTCTTATTTTTGGATGTGTGCATTTATTGCAGTAAATTGTCCACGGAGCATCACTTTTGCCGTGTCCCAAAGATTTTGGCATGTTGTGTTTTCATTCTTGTTTGTTTCTAGGAAATTTATGAATTCAGGTTTAATTTCTTCATTTACCCAGTTTCTTTTCAGCAGGGTGTTATTCAGTTTCCATGTATTCAACTTTATTTCCTTGGTCTTCTTATTGTTGATTTCTAGTTTTATAGCATTGTGGTTTGAAAAGATGCTTTGTAGTACTTTGATGTTTGTAAATTTATGGAGGCTTGCTTTGTGACCTAACACATGGCCAATTCTGGAGAATGTTCCATGTGCCCTGGAGAAGAATGTATATTGTGCTATTGTTGGGTTGAATGCTCTGTACACATCTATGAGATCAAGTTGGTTGATTGTGCTGTTTAGTTTCTCTGTAACTTTGTCAAGTTTCTTTCTAGTTGTTCCATCCCTTTTTGAAAGTAGTGTATTAAAATCTCCCGTCAGACAATGGACTCATTTCTAAAATATATAGGAAACTACAACACCTCTACAAGAAAAAGACAATTAACCCAATTAAAATAGGCACAGGACATGAACAGACACTTCACCAAGGAAGAGTTCTGGGCAGACTATGAACATATTAAGAAATGTTCATAATCACTAGCCACTAGAGTGATGCAAAGCAAAACAACAATGAGGTATCATCTCATACCAGCAATAACAGCAAAGATCACAAAAGTAGAGGACGATAAATGCTGATGAAGATGTGAAGAGACTGAGACCCTCCTACATTGTTGGTGGGATTGCAAAATGGTCCAAGCACTCTGGAAAACAATATGGTGCTTCCTCAGGTTGGAACTAGAAATACCTTATGATCCAGCAATTCCTCTACTTGGTATTTACCCACAAGAAATTCAAGACATAACATGAGTAGATATCTGCACACCAATGTTCATAACAACACTATTTACAATAGCAAAAAGATGGAGACAGCCTAAGTGCTCATCAACTGAAAAATTAATAAACAAACTGTTGTACATACACACAGTGGAATACTATGCTTCCTTGAAGAACAACAAGGAAGTTGCAAGCTGTATAACATGGATGAACCTTGAGGACATTATGCTGAGTGAAATTTGTCAGTCACAAAAGGAGAAATTATGCATAGGACCATTCTTGTAAGAGATTAAGAAAAACAACTGCTTTTCTTAAAAGCACAGGGTAGACAATAGACACAGGATAGCTTGGGTGCTGGGTGGGTGCAGGGGGGACAATACACAAGAAGGGTGAAGCGAATGGAAGAACAAGGCTAATGGGAGAACAGTTAGGCAGGTTCACATGGGCTAAGTGGGACAGAGGTAAATGATGATGTATGTACAACCTTGGAACAATAGGGTTCAAGGATACAGGGACTGAGTCATGGTTTGAAGGGGTTAAAGAGGGGAATAATGTTAAGATGCTTGACTGTCTTTTGAATCTTGGTTTCATTTGCCAACCATTCAAAATAGACACTTGAGAGGAGGGGGAGGAAGGAATAGCTAGAAACATCACTACAGAAAGCTTGTAAGTCCATCTTCAGCCTACAACTGATTGGAATACCTTAAATGGGGCTAGAAGTTGTCCAGTGAAAGAGGCTTCCTGTGGAGCCTTTACATTACATAAGACCATAGATAGAATCCAGAACCCCATCCAGAATTGTCTGTGGTAGGAAATTTCCACTGGGAAGGACAAGTAGACCAGCCTGGAGTGACTAAAAGAACAGAAGATACTTTGTGAAAGAAAGACCGACAGGAAAAATCTGAAACAATAACAGCAGTCTGATTGATTACTACAAGAACAAGTAAACTGTTCACAAGGCAAGTGGTCAGGACCCCTCAGAGCAAACTCCCTTCTAAGACTAAGAATCAAGGGGAATACATAAGCAGGCATTTGGTCTGGCTGGTGACCACATTGGTCACCGATAAGGGGAAGAGTGGGAAAAAACAGCAATGAAATTGCAACCTAAGTCCGACCACATTCAATAGACCTCTGTGAACCCTGTTGGAGACCTGGATGGCCAGCATTATGGCGAGACCCGGAGACTCCTGGGCCCAGAGGCAGTGACATGGCCACAGAGGACTAGAGCAGAGAGTGAAGCATCCAGCTGATATGAAGTGAGGGGATATGCACAAGAACACGCATACTTGCAGATAGTACCCACTTGACCTGGTTCCGATGGTTGGATGATCAGAACTTGACTAGAAGAAGAAAGAAGAGGAAAAAAACAAGAGTAACCTGCTACAATTTGATGAACTTTACCTATATTTATAGATATAGTAGCTCAAAAAAGGGAACAAATCTTTACAGCGAGGATCACTCCCATCCCCTCAGAACACAGGGCTGACAGGGATGGGCAACTTAGACACTGGTTACCCAAAATGGGGGGGGAGGGTGCTATAAAGGCCAGAAGTGACTGGCTTATAAGTTTCAAGCAGGAGTCTAATTCCAGATGAAATGGGGATAAGATTCTTGTGGTACAATAGTGTTGTTTTTTGTTTTTTTTTT
>NW_006408523.1:33826543-33832568 GCF_000296735.1 Chrysochloris asiatica | reverse complement strand
ATAACAATTATTCACTATTGTATCACAGCAGGCCTAACTGTATTTCATTTCATCAGCTCCGCCCAGACAGATTGGATAATACTCACTGGAGATTCTACCTTCCCCCACACCCTCTGGATCTGGGTTCCTAGAGGTAGATGTTTTTTGATAAAAGGAGGGGACTGATTGATTTTGCAGCATAGGAGCAGAGGTCCCTAAGACTATCAAATGAGAAGAGCGGAGAGCAGGACCCTACCCAGAGAGGCAGTGACGGCAGGGATGGAGACAGAGACAATGAAGTGGACAGATGGAGTGGCTGGGGACACTGAACTCAGGAAGGGATAGGAGCTGTGTGCTGACAGCCCGGGGCAGGCCTGTGTGGTGTACCCAGTGGTTATTTGATGATGCATGGAGGGGATTATAATCATTGCTATGAAACGAAATATGATAGGATGAATGTAAAACTGACGTTCTACCAGGTAAATCTCACAATATAAACGTAAAAAAAAATAAAAGTTAGAAAGCAAGTTTTATGATTTTTTTTATTTAGTTTTTCAGAACTAATAAGAAAATAATATCCCCAAGCACAAGAAGCACTTTAAAAATTGTGCTAGGAGAAAAGAATATTCTACATGAATACTATACAAATTCATGTGAACTTTCCTCAAGTTTTCTATGAAACAGTCAATGGGATATTTTTCTCTTGATGATTCTTTGCTTTTTCACTGACATTATCTTTACATTTCCTAATATCTTTCATGATACTAAAGGAAGAAGTCTATGGTGCATTGAAGGAATTGTCAAAGAACCACCAGGAATTGATGGGATAAAAATTGAAATCTTTCAAGAAAGTGAGGAGGTACTGAAGGCACTCACTCATCTCTGTCAAGAAATTTGGAAGACAACTATCTGGCCAACTCATGGGAACAGATCCGTATTTGTGCCTATTCCAAAGAGAGGTGACCCAATGTAAGGTGATATTTTTGATATCCCATGTGAGTAAAGTTTTACTAAAGGTAGTAAAGAAATGGCTTCAAGCATACATTGACAGAGAACTTCCAGAGGTTCAAACCAGATTCAAAAGAGGACACGGAATGAGGGATATCATTGCTGATATCCGATGGATCTTTGATGAAAGCAGAGAATACCAGAAAAGTGTTTGCTTGTGCTTTATTGACTACACAAAGGCTTTTGATTGGGTGGATCATGAAAAGCTATAGACAACATTGCAAGGTATGAGTATTCTGGAACACTTATTTGTGCTCATGAGGAACCTGCACACGGACCTAGAGGCAGTTGTTCGAATAGAACATGGGAACACTGAATGGCTTAAAAATCAAGAAAGGTATGCGACAAGGTTATATTGTTTTACCATACTTATTCAACCTGTATGCTGGGCAAATAATCTGTGAAGTTGACTTATATGGAGAAAAATAGGGTATCAGTATTGAAGGAGCTCTGGTAGCGTAGTGGTTATGAATCGGGCTGTGAACCTTAAGGTCAGCAGTTTGAAACTACCAGCTGTTTCATGGGAGAAAGATGAGGCTTTCTGCTCCCGTGAAGATTTACAGCCTTGGAAACCCTGTACAGGGTTGCTATGAGTTGGAACCGACTCCACGGCACATAACTAACCAACCAACCAAGGATTGGAGGAAGATTCATTAACACACCTGTAATGTGCAGATGATACAACCTTGTTTGCTGAAAGCGAAGAGGACTTACAATACTTATTGACGAAGATAAAAGACCACAACCTTCAGTATGGATTGCATCATAATGTACAGAAAACAAAAATTCTCAGCATTGGACCAGTAAAAAACATTCTTATCAATGGAGAAAAGAATGAAGTTGTCAAGGACTTCATTCTTCTTGAACCAACGATCAACACTCATGGAAGCAGCAGTCAAGAAATCAAACAATGTATTTGCATTAGTCAACTCTGCTGCACAAGACCTTTTCACAGTGTTGAAGAGTAAAGATGTCAGCTTGACATCTAAGATGCACCTGACCCAAGACATGGTATTTTCAATAGCCTCATATGCATGCAAAAGCTGAACAGTGATAAAAGAAGACCATAGAATAATTGATGCATTTGAGTTATGGTGTTGGAGGAGAATATTGAAAATGCCATGGGCTGCCCATAGAATCAAGGGATCTGTGTTGGAAGAAGTGCAGCCAGAGTGCTCCTTGGAGGCCAGAATGGCCACATTTTGTCTCTCATGCTTCAGACATATTGTCAGAAGGGACCATTCACTGGAAAAGGATATCATGTTTGGTAAGGTGGAGGATCACAGAATAAAAGGAAGACCCCCAGTGAGATGGATAAGCATAGTGGCAGCATCAATGGGCTTAAGCGTGGCAACAATTGTGCCATTGGGCCAGGACGAGGCAGTGTCCTGTGCATTCTGTTGTGCACAGGGTCAATATGAGTCAGAACTGACTAGATGGCCCTAGCAACAACAACAAATACTTTTCAATTGTTTTTGATGTTCACTTTTTCTTCATTTTGTTACTTTTTGTTGTTGTTAAGTATTGTTGAGTCAGTTCTGACTCATAGTGACTGTGTATATGTTTTCTGAGAACCATCTACTGGGTTTGAACCACTGATCTTATAGTTAGTAGGCCAAGGCTTATCTTTCAATGTGACACCAAGATTTAGTCTTATTCAATCTCTTCTCCTCTCCCCACCTATATGCATTGGAAAGTTCCATGTTCCTAATAAAGTTTCTTCCTTAGAGTTCCCATTTATGATTTTGTCTTTCCTTTACTTGTCCTTTGTTTCACACTAGGAATATCACACTCCATTTTTATCATGGACTGTAAATAGTTGAAACATTGGTGTTACATTTTATAACTTTAGAATCAATAGAATCAAATATCATACAAATGACCTCTATTTATCAAAATGGAAATGGTCATAGTAGATGAAACACTAATAGCTAGGATTCTGCCAACTAAAATTAGGTTTAATTTGAGGAGAAACAAGCATGATTCAAAGCAGAACAAAAGTATTTGATCTTATCTGATTCTTCAATCCAAGCATATCCAGCATTGAAAAAAGTGTCTGGGATCAATGTAACATTTAATAAAATAATTACATTTTTCTTCAAAGACAAAATTCTATTATTTGTGAATTCTGGCAAAAGCTATCTTTATTAAATACGTTTACTTCTGGACAGTGCATAAATGAGCCTATATCAAATATATTGTGTTAAACAGCTTGCAGATGTTCAGTCCCCTTTTTCACAAGGTCAAAGGCATTATGGTTTCCTTTATGCTTTCTTGCTATCTGGTTATATATAATTTTTAATATCTCTTCTGATAGTGAACTTTGGAGATGTAGATAAAAAAATTACTGTTCACTGGAATGGAAAGAATGCAAAATGAATACAGATTATTTAGGCCAATTGCTTCTATTATGGAAACTTAGGAGAATCTATTCTTGAATCTTAGATTGTATCTTAAGGAACCCGAGCCTTCTCATTTTGGATAAAAGAAATGATATTCAGTAATTTTAAAGTACTTCTCTAAAGTCTCTGAAAAGATCCCTAGTCCTTGTAGGAACATGAAGAAAATCATACAGAATAGTAGGCAACAACAACAAAATTACAGACCTTACTTTCAAAAAATATGAGCAGAAAAAACACAGCACCAAATTGTGTTAAAATGTTGCCAAAGATGGCGGCCCACAGCAAAATTCAATAGGCACTCAGAAGACAATAGATAATCATGTTCAAGGACTATGCAACAAACCTAGAAACTAGAAGCTTAGAAGTCAGTTGCTCTTTTTGTTAAGTGTTACTAAGTTGGTTCCGACTTCATAGCAACCCTGTATAGGGTTTCCAAGGAGTGACTGGTGAGCTTGACTTAGAGGTTCAAACCAAACTCATAGTCCTGCTCATTAACCTGCAGTGCTACACCAGAAAATCAGTAGAAGATGGAATAAAAACCAGCCCATTGTTTATTATATCATAAATAACACTGGGTTCCATGACTGTGAGATTTATGAGGTAAGATTACAAGGTGAAGCAAGGTGTTCCAGAGTCTTTGTCAAGGAATCAAACCCAATCTAGTACAGTTGCTTTTTTAGTTGTGTAATAGAAACTGTTCATTCTGGCTTAATCATCAATAGGGAAGATTCCAGAAAATTGTTGACTCTAGGATATCTCCTGTCAGTTTCTGCCTATTCAATATATCTGTCTTAGGCAGAGTTCTATCTATGAAGGAGCAAAACCAATGAAAGATAAACATATATAGGTTGTGGTTGTTGTTAAGTGCTGTGGAGTTGGTTCTGACTCAGAGTGACCCTGTATAGGCTTTCCAAGGTGCAGCTGGTGGATTTGAACAGCTGATCTTGTGGTTCAAATTGACATTGCAGTCAAGTGCTTATCCTATAGAGCCACACCAGGCTCTATAGGATAAGCCCTGGTGTGGCTCCATAAGATAAGCACTTGACTGCAATGTCAGTTTGAATCACAAGATCAGCTGTTCAAACCTACCAGCTGCACCTTGGAATCTATCTGTCTATCTATCTATCTATCGAGAGTCCTACTGTTGCACTATGGGTTAGTGTTGTGCTGGACTGCAAAGTCAGTTTACTGTGTGTAGGAACTCATATATACATTGTTGGTAAGTGCCATAGCATTGCTTCTGACTCATATGGCATTTGAGGAATAACTGGTGGGTTTGAACCACTGACCTTGTGTTTCTCAGTCCAGTGCAAATTTTACCAGGGAATATAATGATTAAAGCACCATACCAGGATATAAAAAGATATAAAGTTAAAAAAAAAAAACAAACAAACAAAAACAGCTAATAAAGTTGTGGAGATTTGCAAACCCCAAATCTGTGGTTCAAGCATCAGCAGGGATGATGATCTCATATAGTAAACTATTGGCTCAAGAGGCTATGGGAACTCGTTAGTTCCCAAATCTGAATGTCAAATGCAGGATGATGATTTCATCCCCAGAACCAAGGTCAGATAATGACAAGTAGGATGCAGGATTTAGAGCAAGAGTGAACCATGCTGGAACAAATGATATACTGGGAGCTCCTCACGCTCCACAAGGAAACTCACCTTTTAACTGCTCATGCCTCATCTTGGAGTTCTGTAAGTTCTCATCAGGGAAATGATTGCATTATATTACATTATAGAAGAACAGTTGTCCAGTGATGACCAAATTGTTTAGAATCATAGTCTAGCCAAGTTGACACATCACAATACACAAACTGGGAAGAAACAACAACAACAAAAAAATCTAAGGAAGCATATTTTTAGAACTATACCTATGCATTATCTACCCTCCTGAGCATGGATTCATGTGTTCTCAATCTGTCTTTCACATTTCTTTTCCTTCTTGCTTGAAAGGAATGCAAAAGTTAGTGCATTCTGTTTTAGTTTCCTAGTGCTGCTGTAACATAAATAACACAAGTGGAGATTTTGAAGAAAAGAAGCCGATTTTCTTCAGTTTAGGTGGCTGGAAGTTCAAATTCAGAGCATTGACTGTGAACAAAGGCTCTCTCTGTTAATTCTTGGAAAAGATCCTTTTCTTTTATTTCATTAGTATGGCATTACCATTTTGTGGTGATCCCTATGTGTTATCTGTTTACTCCCAATAAACACTACTTGCTTATGTCTAATCTGTCTTTCTTTAATTCAGAAATGATTCAATTTAGGACACACTTTAAGCTGATATGACCTCATAAACATAAAAATGAAAACCCTGTTTTCAAATGGGACTATATCCATAGGTAGTTGTTGTTAGTTGCAATTGAGTCAGTACTGACTCATAGCGACCGTATGCACAGCAGAACGAAACACTGCCCGATCCTGGGCCAACCTCACTACTGTTGCAATGCTTGCGTCCATCGATGCTGCCACTTGGCCAATCCATTTCATTGAGGGTCTAACTCTTCTTCTCTGACCCTCCACCTTACCAAACATGATATCCTTTTCTAGCTACTGTTCCCTCCTGACAACATGTCCGAAGTATGAGAGACAAAGTTTGGTCATCTTGGCCTCCAAGGAGCACTCTGGCTGCACTTC
>NW_006408523.1:33823728-33824988 GCF_000296735.1 Chrysochloris asiatica | reverse complement strand
TTCTGACATACATTTTGACCTTTTCCTTCTTTCTTGTCTTCTCAATGACTTTTTCTTTTCTGCATGCATGATGTTCTTGGTGTCATCCCACAACTCCTTTGGTCTTCGTTCTTAAGTGTTAAATGTATCAAATCTGTTCTTCAGATGACCTCTAAATTCATTTGGGATATATTCCAGGTCATATTTTGGGTCCCGTGGACTTATTTTCATTTTCTTTAGCTTCAGTTTGAATTTGTACAGGGATCAAATTCAAGCACACCCTTTTGGGCTACACAATTCAATGATTAACACATCTCACAGAATATGACTTCATAGAGAGCAGATGCTGGTTTCTCACCACAATATATTGTGATTCATATTATTAGGAACATATTATTGGAATATTTTATTGTGTTGACTTCCAGAAGGAGAAGTTCTCACCAGAAAGGAAAAAGGATTCTTGAAATTAGAATCAATACTGAATTGAGTAGGATCTCTAGGAATGGTAAAAAAGAAAACTTAAAAATTTGGGTGGGTGTTATTTTTTCAGAGGTAACATATTAAAAACACTTTAAAAATTCTAAAAATAAAGAATCATCTTGTAAGAAAAAGCCACGAGATATAAACAATCTATGATGAATCTCTTTCCAGACATCTCTGAGTGTCAGAGGTACTATATTTTCAATCTTTTACAGAAACAAAAAGAATATCTTTAACTTGGGCTGTTTGGAAAGCTACCCTGAATAAATTCTACCACCCAATCTAGAAATATTCCAATAATAAACTCACTGTCATCAAGTTGTTTCTGACTAATTGTGACCTGTAGGACAAGACAGAACCATCATATAGGATTTTTAAGAATATGAAGCTTTAAGGGAGCAGACGGCTTCATCATTCTCTCTTGGAACAGATAGTGGGTTTGAACCAATATCAGGCTTTTTTCCCCCCTTAATTGTTGCTGTTGTGGTTAAGTGCCAATTAGTTGGTCCCAATTCATAGCGACCGAAGTATAGGGTTTCCCAGGAGTAACTGATGGGTTTCAACAGCTGACCTTGTGGTTAGCTGTAACACCATACCACACCAGGGAAATTCATCCAATTCAATTGTGACTAGCAAAAACGAAATACAGTTTACCCTTAAACAAAGGTGGCATAATCAAAAATAATGTAAACGTAACAGTTGAGTGACATACTTTATGTAGGTATAATCTAATATTCCAGCATGAAATAAAAACATAATTAAAGCAACTGTAAGTAAGAAGTAAGATAAGAAGAAACAGCC
>NW_006408523.1:33819938-33822457 GCF_000296735.1 Chrysochloris asiatica | reverse complement strand
CTACCAGAGCTCCTTCAGCAAGAGCAAATTAAAATAATCCACATGAACACAGGTCCCATGTGAAATAACGACAATTATTCAAGCTATATGAGAGAGAGAGGGTTGTGATACTTCAGAACGATTCTTCCATTCTGAGAATGAAACACATACCCCCAGGTATAAGTTGGGCTCCAGGAAGGAGGAAGAAAATGAAGGATTATCAGAAGGCTGCTCATGAGAAAGTGGAGAGGCAAAAGATCCACAAGCTTAACATGGGTCTCTAGGAGGCACTTGGAAAATGAAAAAACAAAACTAGTTATTATTAATCGTTGCTCACAGAGCCAAAAATAAAGAAGCTCAAAGCTATATCCAATATTGAGTTATGAATGAACCAACTTTCTGTCCTAGTAGCTAGGTCTCAGGTACAACACATATTCACACTCCATAACAAGAAATTCTAAATTCTTATCTAGCAAAAGATTTATATCCTTAGTATACAAGGGACATCTAAACAATGGAGAAGAATAAGCCCAACAACCTTGTAAAAATAACCAGAAATATGCATAAAATTGATGAGAGGAAAAGACAAGTCAGTGGCTCTTAACCATATGAAATGATGTGAAACTTGGCTTCTAGTTAGAGAAATGAATATAAAATTACATTGTTGTTGTTGTTATGTGCCTTGGAGTCTGTTCCAACTCATAGCGACCCTGTCCAGTGTTTCTGAAGCAGTAAATATTTATGGGAGCAGAAAGCCTCATCTTTCTCCCGCGGAATAGCTGGTAGTTTCGAACTGCTGACCCTGAGGTTACATTAGGAGGCCATTTTTTTAACTATGGAATTTATAAAAATCTATAATTTTGACAGCATATTCTCTGAGGGGCTTGAGGAAACAAATTTTCTCATTCACTGCTAGCAAAGCTGCAAAATGGTACCACGATGGAAGGGGATTTGGTAATATACCGCACATTTATCATCAGCCCTAGCAAATTCACCTCTAAATTTTCATAGCAAACACATTGTGCATATTAAGCCCACATAACTATTCATTATAGCAATATTTATAAAAGTTGTTGTTGTTAACTGCCGTGGAGTCGGTGCCGACGCATAGAGCCTATATAGGGTGTCAGGGAGCTGCTGGTGGGTTTGAACCGCTGACTTAATGGTAAGTAGTCCAGTTCTTCGGAGTATGTTGCTGTTGTTAAGTGCCTTCGAGTTGATTCTGACCCACAGCAACCCTGTATAGGGTTTCCGAGTAGGGCTGGTGAGTTTGAACCACCGACCTTGCCATTCCAGCCAACCTTGCAGTCCAGTGCGTTAACCCACAGCGCCACACCAGGACTCCGAATATTAAAACATTTGAATACTTTTAGGAATATAAAGTACTCAAATTTGTATCAATTGAGGATTACTGTGTTAAATTATAGTTGTTATGTGCCGTGGAGTCAGTTCCTACTCATAGCGACCCTGTACAGGGCTTCCGAGGCTGTAAATCTTTATGGGAACAGAAACCCTCATCTTTCTCCCGCAGAGCAGCTGGTAGTTTCGAACTGCTGACCTTGCGGTTCACAGCCTGATTCGTAACCACTACGCTACCAGAATAGTGCATCTACAAAATGGATAAGAATGTTTTCTCTAACAGGTGAGATTCACAAAGATAAAACTCTTGTGGCAGAAACTGAGACAGTGACCTCTGATGATTATTTACCAATGTTGTTTTTGTTAAGTGCTAAAGGGTTATTTAACTCTTGCTTCTCTGCATGTGGTTTCAGGGCTTTAAATCTTCCAGGGAGAAGAAAGTTTCATCTTTCTCCCAAGGAGTGGCTGGAGGTTCAAACCAGTTTCGCAGTCCATTGCTTTTTACAAATTGTTGTCATTTTCGTTAAGTGCTGTGGAGTCATTTGCAACTCATAGCGACCCTGTATAGGGTTTCCGAGGAGCGCCTGTTGAGTTTGAACTGTAAGTCTTGTGGTCCGAAGTCCATTGCTGATCCTAGAGCACCACAGGAATAGAGGAGAAAAATAACTTACCAGTGTTTAACAAATGTTTTCTTGTTCTTTTTACATGCGTATAAGAGGGTAAGAAAACAATCACAGAAACATTTATTTAACGAAAGCATCAGAATGTGAAGCTATTTTTTCTGACATATTTTCCAGTTAGCTTTATGCACTCTGGAGGCAGCCTTTCCCTCTTTAACCCATACCAGAAAAATTCTCCACTTTTGATTTATAACATATCAAAATATCGCTTTAACATCCTCCAGTGATTCAAATTTGTTCCTATTAAATGTTCGTTGAGACTGGAAAACAAAAGAAGGTTGAGGGGGTCAAATCAGGAGGCGCTGTAGAGTCCCAGCTTGCTACCCTTTAAGGATGAGCAGGTGCATTATGGTAATGGGAAAAATATATATATTCCTTCATGCAATTTTCCTAGTCGTTCTCTCAGCAACAAAGTATTCAATTTTCTTAAAATATCTTCCTAATAAGCCCCTGTGTCCTTGGAAAAACATTTATAAAGATTACCCTTGTGAATCTCCAAAA
>NW_006408523.1:33818862-33819388 GCF_000296735.1 Chrysochloris asiatica | reverse complement strand
ATATATTCAAAAGCAGGACACACAGAGCCCTACAGCCAAGCATTTCTCTGGCTATAACTCTTGAGTTGGGAGTGGAAGGGAATTGGGGATAGTAAAGACTGAAGGGTGGCCTTGGAACTTGGAGTTCTCCTTGCTTAATTCAGCTGGAACTCACCCCAGATTGCTAGGCCTCTCAAGTAACCTGATACAAATCCTTTTAATTGAACATGAGTCTTCATTGCCAAAATTACCTATAACATTAGCTTCTTTCACATCTGTGCCCTCTCCTGGGGTTGGTTCCAATTCTCCAGGGATAACTGGTCTCTAGAGGGCAAAGCCCTAATGGGACAGACTGTCAGAGGTCTGAGAGCTCAGCACAGGGCCTGGGACAGCTATCAGGATTGGTGCCCACACTTGATGTCAAAGCATCTCCACTTGCTCTTCCCAGGATGCTCTCTACCCTTGTCCTGGCCAGCTTCTCCCCAAGAAGACTTCCCTGATTAAAGATGTCAGCATTTTTGCAGAATTGATTCATCATAATCTTTTT
>NW_006408523.1:33812776-33813299 GCF_000296735.1 Chrysochloris asiatica | reverse complement strand
ATTATTTGGTGTTTTGTCAAAAATCAGTTGGCTGTATGTAGATGCGTTAATCTCTGGATTCTCAATTCTGTTCCATTGATCTATGTACCTTTCATTGTACCAGTACCAAGCTGTTTTGACACTGTAGCCATGTAGTAAATTTTGAAGTTGGGGAGTGACAGGCCTCCAACCTTATTCTTATTCTTAAGCAGTGCTTTAGTTATCCTGGGTCTCTTTCCTTTCCATATAAAGTTTGTAATTGCTTTTTCCATCTCTTTGAAGAAAGTCATTGGCATCTGGATTGGGATCGCATTATATGTGTAAATTGCTTTGGGCAGTATTGACATTTTCACAATGTTAAGTCTTCTTATCTAGGAGCATGCCTGCACCCATTTTTAAATTGGATTATTTGTCTTTTTCTTGCAGAGGTGTTGTAGTTTCCTAAATACTTTAGAAATAAGTCCCTTGTCTGATGTGTCATTGCAAAAGATTTTTTCTCATTCTGTGGGTTCCCTTTTTAACTCTTCTGGCGAAGTCTTTTGAT
>NW_006408523.1:33809963-33811140 GCF_000296735.1 Chrysochloris asiatica | reverse complement strand
TACTTCATTTTGTGTAAGTTTAGGTAGGTAGTGTTTATCTAAAAATGTATCCATCTCTTCTAAGTTTTAAAATTGGTTGGAATACAACTCTTCAGAGTATTTTGTTATTATCCTTTTGATTTCCTTTGGTTCTGTTGTGACATCAGCCATGTGGTTTCTAATGTGTGTTATTTGTGTCGTCTCCCTCTTTTCTTTTGATAGGTTTGCCAATGGTCTGTCAATTTTGTTAATCCTTACAAAGAACCAGCTTCTTGTCCAGTTGATTCTATAGTTTTGCTTAGATTCATCATAACTTTTTGAGCTGATATCTCTACTTTGAACTTAACTGGACAAACAGAGTCCTATAGCAGACAGTATTTTGACCCAACTTTGTTTTCCAAATCATATTGGTTGATCTAAACCTGTTCTTTGGTTATGATTTGTTCCATAAGATCATCTTCATTGACTTCAATCTTGCTTTGAAAATTAACAGAAAGATTAGCTAGCTCACCTCAAGCAATACTGTTATTTTATTTTAGTACCGGTTAAAAAGGCTGAGACAAATATGTTACTGATAGGATTTGTCTGCAGCCAGCCTCTGATTGCAGAGACATGTTTAAACATACTTTGTTTCAAATGAACCTGGAATTGTGTGAACTGGAAACCTAGGTGCAATGTTTTTTGTTTTTTTTACTTAGCCTTGCATTCTTATGATTATATATTAGAAGATTATGCCCTTTTGTTGTTGTTGTTGTTAAGTGCCCTTGAATGGGTCCCAACTCATATCAACCCTGTAAATTGGTTCCAAGGAGTGGCTGGTGTATTTGAACCACGATTCTTCTGGTTCAAACCAAACTTATGGTCAAGTACTTGTCCTACATTGCCACACCAGGACTCCTAATGATATCCTAAGCCTCCGCACATTGAAATAGATGTGAAATCCAGAGATAGAACTTACAAATGATTGTTTTTAATGTTGGTCTTGTATGTAAGTGCAAATATACATCCAACTATAGGCAAAAATATTTACATAACTCAAGAGTTTACAGAGTAGCACATTATTGAGAACCTATAAATTGGATATTCTTGTTTACACTTTAGTAGAAGGATAAAGAAAAGTTAGAAAGGCTAATAGTTTCTTCATTCCTCCTGGAAAAACAACTTAATACTTTTTTTTTTTTTTTAACTCCTATATCAA
>NW_006408523.1:33807189-33808353 GCF_000296735.1 Chrysochloris asiatica | reverse complement strand
ACCCTCGGAAACCCTGTACAGGGTCGCTATGGGTCGGAACCGACTCAATGGCACTTAACAACAACAATGGCAAAGCTGTGTAAAAATATAATTGCATTCTATTAAGAGAATCCCATCAAATGTTTTTATTTTTGAAGATACTTTTCTTTGAGTTTGACATACATATGAACACCTCCTTTTCATTTATTGTTGTTGCTACAGGTGCTGTCCAGCTGGTTCTGACTCATAGCAATGTTATATACAACACAGTAAAATATGGTCAAGACTTGCACCATCCTCACAACTGTTGTTACACTTGAGTTCATTTCTGCTACAGCTGTGTCAATCCATCTTGTTGGGACTTTTCTTATTTTCTTGCTTATTCTTCCCTTAAACAGCATTTTGTCCTTCCCAGGGATTGGTCCTTTCTGATTATGAGAGATGAAGTCTCACGATCCTGTTTTCTAAAGAGCATTGTGTCTACATTTCTTCCAAAACAGATTTGTTTATTCTTCTGACAGTCCTTGTTACTTTTAATATTCTTCTACAATGCAGTAACTCAAATGCATCAATTCTTTCTTATTGATTATCCAATTTTAATATGCATATGAAATGATTGAAAATACCATGGCTTGAGTCAGGCACACTTTAGTTCTCAAAGTGTCATTTGTACTACTGAATATTTTAAAGAGGTTATTTGTAGCAGATTTACCTAAAACAATACATTATTTAATTTCTAGACTACTGCTTTCATGAACATTGTTTGTTGATGCAAGTAAATTTAAGTCTTTGACAGCAATTTTTTCTTTGTTTATCATAATGTTAGTTTTTGGCCCAGTTGTGAGGATTTTTGTTTACTTTACAGTGAAGCCCAATCCATGAGACTGTAGTCTTTGATCTTCATCAGTAAGTATTTCAAGTCCTCTTTGCTTTCAGTAAGCAAGGTTGTGTCATAGAAAAATTGCAGGTTGTTATAATGAATCAAGAGCAAATATTTCACTTTGAGAACTAAGGTATGCCTGACTCAAGCCATGGCATTTTCAGTAGCCTCATATGCATATGAAGGTTGGACAATGAATAAGGAGACTGTAGAAGAGTTGATGCATTTGAATTATGGTGTTGGAGAACAATATTAAAAGTACCATAGACTGCCAGAAAAAACAAATCTCTGTTGGAAGAAGTACA
>NW_006408523.1:33795534-33805724 GCF_000296735.1 Chrysochloris asiatica | reverse complement strand
CTATTCAATTCTTTTTCTTCATTTCTTCCATTTGCTTTAGCTTCCCTATGATCAAGAGCAAGTTTTCAGTCTTTTCTGACAACCTTTTTTTTTCTTTCTTTCCGGTCTTTTTAATGACCTCTTGTTTTCTTCTTGTATTATATTCTTGATGTCATCTCATGACTCTTCTGGACTTCTGTTGTTAATATCTAGTGTTCTTAAGATAACCTTTAAATTCAGATGGGATATATGCAAGTTTCTATTTTGGTTTTTATGAATTAGTTTTCATTTTCTTCAGTTGCAGTCTAACTTGCATATGAACAATTGATGGCTGGCTCCACAGTCTGCCACTGGCTGTGTTTTGCATAATAATATGAGCTTCTCCCTCATCTCTTAGCATTTAATGTAGTCAGTTTGATTCCTGTGCACATCTGATGATGTCCATGTGTATAGTCTCCTTTTATGTGTTTTAAAAAGGTATTTGCAATGAATAAGTCATTGGGCACACAAAAATCTATCGTATCTATTATCAAGGTTATCTTTTCCTAAAGAAAGACTGGGTCAGCTAGAAAGAGGTGTTGGTCCAATGTGGATTTATAGATGAATAGAATCATGAAATAAATATAAATTCAAATTCTACCCAAAGATGAATACACTATTGTGGATGGATGTTCATTATTTCTGTTCAGTAGTAGTTCAGTCCATGTTTGCTGTGCAGTTGAACACTGTGGCATTTTAGCCCCAAACCCTTAAACATTTAATTGACCTGGCTTATTTCACAATGGCTCAGTTTACCATGCACATGAAAAGATCTTTGCAAGGTAATTAGCATGCCATGTAGGTCTCCCTGTTGTTATTGTCAGCTCCAATGCATGGTGATTGAAACCATGTGTGGAACTTCTTCATAGGGTTTTCTTGACTACAAGTCCTGATGTGGAGCTATAGGATAGGCACTGGACTGCTGACTGCAAGATTGGAGGTTTGACCCCACCAGCTGTTCCTCAGAAAATGTATACAGAGTCACTGTGAGTCAAAACTGAATCAACAGTTCTTAACAACAACATCAACAATCTTTACAGTAGCATTGCACTTCTGCAGTTTACTTTCATAGAGCTGCTGGTTGAGTTAAAATCACCAATGTTTAGGTTAATAGTCAATTACAAACAATGTGAGTTACTCAGGCTTTTTGTAGGTCTACCTGGTGGCTGTGTGCCGTGGAGTCAGTTCCGATTCATAACTACCCTGTACAGGGTTTTCAAGGCTGTAAATCTTTATGGGAGCAGAACACCTTGTCTACCTACTGGACCGCAAAGTCAGTTTGAACCACAGTGTTACTCAACTATTCAAACTCACCAGTCACTCCTTGGAAACGCTATAAAGTGTCTCTATGAGTCTGGACTAACTCAAAGACATTTAACAAAAACAACCTAGAAGGAAGGAACTCTTGTGGTGCTATAGAAGAAGCATTGGATTGCTAACCACAATGTCGACAGTTCAAACCCACCAGTGGCTCCATGGGAGAAAGATGAGTCTTTCTGTTCATGTAAAACCTCAGAAAGCCTCAAAACATACAGGATCACTCTGAATTGGAATCTACTCTGTAAAAATGGATTTGGTTTTAATTTTACCGAATGGGATAAAATGCACTGCTTTTGTAGATTTTCTGGTCTCTGTGCCAGTTAATGGTAGTCTATTAATAAAAAAAAGGAAAGACAAATGGATATTATTTAATGTATTCTTTTTCCTGTCAGTAATGTATATATTTTCAGTGTTTAATTCTGACCTTAATAAACTCAATAATTAATTTCTTCCAGTTGCTGTTCAAGGAGCACGGAAAAGGGCCAAGAGCAAAACACAAAACTCTCTGCCCTCATTTGTTGTTATTGTTAAGTGCTTTCATGTTGGTTCTGACTCATAGTGACCCTATATAGGGTTTCAAATTAGCAGTTGGTGAGTTCGACCCATCGACTTTATGGTTCAAACTGATCTCATGGTTGAGTGCTTATCCTACAATGTCACTTGTTCATAAATTCACCAAAGTAATAATGTCACACTCTGAATTTACTTGGTGATGACCTATTGACTTTTTCTTTTTGGCATATCGCTACATTTTCCATCTGCTACAATTTCCCATCTGCTTTGTCAGGGGAAAAATGATTTTAATCATCCAACTCACACCATGCAGGGAAGACTGCCGGAAAGCATCAATAGATACATACTTTCTTGTAATCCTACATTTTGCCTAGTCCTAGTCAAGCCCTTTGAGGGATGTATTCAGATGGTACCCAGGCAAGTAACGATTACCTAAAATATGTGTTCTGAACAAAGAATTTAATTCAGTCATTTACTACAGTATCTATGCCCATATTTAATAGTTTTTGTAACTGTAGTTTAGCATAAGAAAGATACAGCATAATTGCCCACATTTGCCTGAGAGTGTGCAGATTGTATTTTAATTGGATTTGTTTTTAATTCTCTCAAAAAGCCTTAGAAAAGCTGACAATACAAACATTTATGACTTTACAAATGATTAAGTAGCATCTACTTTAAGAATAGAATGCATGTCCTGTCAAATATCCAAACTGGTCAGAGCCACTGGAAGGCAGTCATCAGAGTAAATGTTACTGAAGAGAAAAATGGGATGAACTATTTTGTTGTTGTTATTGTTAGGTGTCATTCAGTTGACACCAACTTCTAGAGACCCAATGTGCAATAGAACGAAACATTGACAACTCCTGGGCCAACTTCAAAATCCTGGTGCTCTTCATCACATTTCTGTATTCAGTATTCTGCTGCTGACAGTGTTCTATTGGTATTCATAAGGTTTTCAGTGATGAAATACTCAGAAGTAGTCTGTCTCTCCTTCTTCCTTAATGTCTTCATCTGAAACCTGTCCATCATGGGTAACCCTGCTAATACTTAAAATACCTGTGGCATAGCTTCCAGAATCACAGTAACGTGAAAGCCACCACAGTATGAAACACTGAAATGAATGGTGGGGAATGAACTATAATGTAGGTTCAATGAAATGGGTTTTGGTACTAAAACTATCTGGCATTGTGGCTCCTACACTTAATAACTTTGTAAATTTGCTAGGAACATTAGCTTTTCAAACTTTGACTTACTTATTTAGTGAATGCGGTGGTGCATACCTATAAATGTGAAAATTACTGTTTTAAAATATAACAAATTCTGGTACTAAAACAGAAAACACAAATAAACTGTCATCGAATTGATATCAAATCACAGTGACCCTATTTAGTATCCCAAGACTGTAAATCTTTATAGAAGCAGCCTCACCTTTCTCCTTCAGAGTAGCTGGAAGACTTGAACCATCAATCAATCTTGTGGTCAGCTATCCAACACTTATCCCACAGTGCCACCATCAGCATGCCTTAAATTCTGATACAAAATTCATATATAATAATTTTAAGAAACAGCTACTTTGAAAATGTAGTTCCTATTTCTGTCCTAAAAATACCGGTGTGGTGCCGGAGAATAAGCACTGGACTGCTAACTGCAAGGTCAAGGGTTCAAACTTACCAGTCCCTCATTGGAAACACTATACAGGGTTGCTTATGAGTCAGAACAGACTAGATGGCACTTAAATAATAACCTATGTCCTATAAATTTAGAAAAATAGTGTGTATGTATATTTAAATTTTTATAAATAACAAAAAAATAATGGAAAATTAAGCCCCATTGTATTAAAGGAAAATAATCGAAAATGAAATAACCTAAGATTAGTTACCTGTTATTGTTAGGTGACCTTGAGTTGTTACTGACTCATAGCAACATCCCTGTTCCACAACAGAACAGAACACTGCCCTGTCCTGGGAAAACCCTACAATCATTGCTAAATTTGAGCCATCACTGCTTCCACTGTACCAATCCATCTCATGGGTGGACTTCTTTTTCTCTGACCCTTCAGTTTACCAAACATGATATCCTTCTCCAGGGACTGGTCCTTCCTATAATATATCCATGTATGAGAGACAAAGTCTTGCTATCCTGGCTTCCAAGGAGCAAGCTGGCTGTACATCTTCCAACAGAGATTGGCTTGCTCTTTTGGTAGTCCATAGTACTTTTAATATTCTCTTTCAACACCATAGCTCAAATGCCTTAATGCTTCTATGGTTTTCCTTATTTACTGTCCAATTTTTACATGCATATGAGGTTATGTTAAGAGTTGTGTCCAGAGTACCTTAGTCCTCAAACTGACATATTTGCTCTTCAACACTTTAAAGAGGTCTTGTGTAGCAGATTTGCCCAATGCAATATGTCTTTTGATTTCTTGTCTGCTGTTTCCATGAGTGTTAATGGTTGATATGAACAAAATAAAGTCTTTGACAACTTCAAACTTTTCTCCATTTTATCATGATGTTATTTATTATTCCAGTAATGAGGATTTTTGTTTCCTTTACATTGAGGTGCAACCTTTACCAACGGTTGTGGTCTTTGATTTTCATCAATAACTATTTAAAGTCCTCTTCACTTTCATAAAGCAAGGTTGTATTATCTGAATATCACAAGTTGTTAGTGAGTCTTCTTCCTATCCTGATGCCATTATATTCTTTATATAATCTAGCTTCTTGGATTATATGCTCAGCATACAGATTGAATAGTATAGTGAAAGAATATAACCTGACACACACCTTTGCTAATTTTAAACCATTCAGTGTTCTCTTGTTCTGTTCAAACAGCTTCCTCTTGGTATATGTGCAGGTTCCTTATGAGCACAATCAAGTGTTCTGAAATTCTCAATATCTACAATGCTTTCCATAGCTTGCCATGTCCCACACAATCAAAAGCAATTGCATAGTTAATAAAGCACAGGTAAACATCTTTCCAGTATTCTTTGCTTTCAGCCAAGATCCACTTGCCATCAAGTAATGCTATCCCTGTCCCACATCCTCTTCTGAATCTGGCTTGAACCTATGGAAGTTCTGTCAATGTATGGTTGCAGCAGTTTATATATTATCTTAAGCAAAATTTTGCTTGTATGGTTTATCAATGATATTGTTCAATGATTTCCACAGTCTGTTGGGTCACCTCTTTTTGGAATGGGTAAAAATATGGATCTCTTCAGTTGACCAAGTAGTTGTCTTCCACATTTCTTGGTATAGATTAATGAGTGCCTCCAGTGCTACTATAACAGAAACAACATTAATTGGGGTTCTTTAATATGCAGAGGTTTATTTTTCATAGTTATATAGCTAGAATTCTTAATTCAGGGTACTGGCTCTAGATGTAAATGTTTTATTTTAATTGGCTGTAGGAGAAAATATTCTTCTTTTCAGCTTCCATTCCTTGGCTCCCAGATGATCTTCACATGGTGTTGCTCTAATTTTAAATTAAATTTTTAAATTTAATTTAAGTTAAATTAAAAAAAAATCAAACTTATACTACATCTTACCCCATCTTTCTTTGCTCTTCTTTCATAATCTGCTCAAAGGTTATAGGCTAAAAATACACCTTGCACTGATATGGCATCATAATATAATCAAGAAAACGCATTCCCACTTTAGATTATAACCTTATGGATTGTTGCTGTTGTTAAGTACCATAGAGTCCATTCAGTATAGGCTTCTGAGAAGATGTTAGGATTTACAGCACATATTATCTGGAGTGGGAGGGGGTACAATTCAATTCATAAACAATTAATGCAATGTGTCTGGAAGAAGTACATTTTTAGAACATGGAAGACATCTTTCAGATGAAATGACATAACATAAGTAAATGTTGGTGGATTCCTGGTGTGGCGCTGTGAAATAAAGCACTGGACCACAAGGTTGGTTGGAATCACAAGGTTGGCAATTCAAACTAATTAACTGCTCCTTGGATACCCTATACAGGGTCGATATGAGTTAGCACGTAACAGCAACAACAATCTTGGTAAAATGACCATTCTGTACCACTTTGCCTTAAGAGAAGTCCTGGTGTGATGATGTAGAATACATACTGGACTGCAAACCATAAGGTTGGAGGGTCAAACCCACCAGTCATTCCTCAGAACTGACTTTATGGTACTTAAAAAAAAAAGAACAAAAACCCACAATAAATGTATTAGGAGATAATGAAAATAAGGTAGACATTTCCTTCTGGATTGCTTTAAGTGGTAAAATAGTTGTAACTTGCTTTGTCCTCACTGATGTCATTGAGGGACAACTACTAATTTTTAAGGCTGGAAAGACATGCTGAAAGGGATGAGTTCAAAACCAAATTTCTTTCTGTGAAATCTCTCTTAATGTACTCAGAGGTTATGTCTCAAAGTGCATATGGTTAATCGTGATAAATGTTTGAAGGGAAAATGAGTCAGAGAATGATAAAAGATACCTGCAACACTTAAATCCCTCACTAATATAAGATTTGTATTTTAATGTATTTAAATACTTGTATTAAATGAAATATGTTTCTATAATTCCCTGAAATAGCATCATGAGACTTACAAGACTAGTGTTGGTTTGCCTTTTTATTGCATAGAGCAACGGAAACACAGTTGATTAAGTAGATTGCCCAGCTTTACACATTTTATATGGAAAGAGTAAGGTGAAAACTGAGGTCTCCTGCTGGCTAGGATAATGCAGTGGGTTAAAGGCCTCTCTCCGTAGGTGGGAATTGATTATATTGCTCCTAAAGCAAGAGAAACTCAGGAGAGAGATCCCCTGAAATGCTAGGAACAAAGCTCAATTCCCACATTTCACTTCAAGTAAAAGAAAGGCAAATTCCTTTGAGCTAATGACAGCATATTGTTCATATTTCAAAGCTTTTTTCAAGATTACTATAAGAATATCTTATAGCTGAAATATACTCTAACAGAGCATTGTTTTCAACACCAGCAAAATAATCTTTTCTTGATATTTTCATTAATTTTTTTTTTTTTGATTTCCAAAAGAAATTCATGGATTCTATTACAAGGCCCCCAAATAGTTATTGCTCTGCTGTTTCTGTAAGGAATTTTATTATTATTTATTTAAACACAATTGTCACTTCCACAAATTGCTATATGTTGGAGGAGATAGTAAAGAAATAACAAACTAAGGAATCTAACAAAAATGTAAATATTTTCATGGTACACTTAATTTGGCATAGAGCCAGGCATATATTTTTATGTTACTTGCATATTCTTTCCAATTTATAAATTTTCTAGAATGTATATTTTATTGCAGCCCTATCATTTTAATATATTCTATGGTAGAAATTAGATTTAGAAACCTAGCGTAGTGGTTACGAATTAGGCTGCGAACCTCAAGGTGGCAATTTGAAACTACCAGGCGTTCCGCAGGAGAAAAATGAGGCTGTCTGATCCTGTAAAGATTTACAGCCTCGGAAACCCTGTACAGGGTCACTATGGGTTGGAATGGACTCAACAGCACTTAACAACAACAACATACTGCATTCAATACTGAAAAATACAGGCTTCAAAATATAAAAAGCTTGATAGGATTTATTTTGATCAATTGCTGATATCCCCCTTAAAAACCATTGCTGACTTAAAGTGACCCCACAAGACATATGGGGTTTCCAAAGCTGTAAATCTTTGCAGAAGCAGACTATAAAATCTTTCTCATGAAGAGTAGCTGGTAGGTTGGAACTCTGAAATAACAGACAAGAGCTTAACAACTGCAGCACCGTGGTAGATGTGGCAGTTGTGTGCCGTAGAGTCGGTTCCGACTCATAATGACCTTGTGTAGGGTTTCCAAAGCTGTAAATCTTTACAGGAGCAGAAAGCTTCATCTTTCTCCCATGGAACAGCTGGTAGTTTTGAACTGCTGACCTTGAGGTTGGCAGCCCGACTCATAACCACTATGCTATCAGGCTTCCATTAATCTCCTTTTAATAATGAAAAATGAAGGAAATTCTGGCCAAAAAAGGAAAAATTAATAAAAATATAATAATAAAGTAAATCCAGACTATACTAAATAGAATTTTCAAGATCAGCTTTGGTTTGCATTCAGAAGTCTATACCACAGGTACAAGAAATCATTGATTTAATTTTTAAAAAAGCATCAGCATACTGAGTTTTATAACCAAAGAATAGTGGATTCATAAACGCATGAAGTGGAGTAACTATACTTTCTGACATATCTTAGTATATCTGTAACTTCTTCTGGTAATGCCTTGATAATACTTTATTATTTTCCACTTTAGATAGTCTTCATTGTATCATGCAGGGTGGATGGATGTCTTGAGTTTACATTTCGCAAAATTTTATTCTTGTCCATTATTTGCTTAGAACATGCCATTAACAGGCACACAGCATTTGAAAACAGGAACAGACACAGATGCTATGAGAGCTTCTGAGCCAGTGGAGGTGGCACAGTGATTTTGGCAGATGGCTGATACTAGATTTTTCCAGCTGCTTTTAGGCATGCTTCCTATGATTCAGTCTCAATGCTTCACATAAATCAGATAATTAAGAGAAGTGTTCTGTGATCCCAGAGCCTCTTATTATTTCTGTGTTTTCTGATTTCCTAATGCTAGTGGAGACATTCCTTAACATTTGCTCACTGAATCATTTCAACGGTTTTTGTATAATCTCCACTATAGAAGACAAGGAAGAAGGGAACTGAACAAAACTCTTACCTTGGTTCCATGTATTCTATCAACTGATGCTCCACTTCTTTGTTAACCTTTATTGTAAAACTTGTCAAAGCATTTGCTCATTCTTTGAATTTGTGTTTTCTGATTTCCTATTATGCTAATCTCTACTAAGTATCTTTTCTCTTAGAAATGTACAGCTCATCCTCACATCAAGGTTCACAATACCTTCCTAATTACTGAGCTTACTGATCAATTCTCATTCCTCTTCCTACGCAAAAATGTATCCCCTTTGGGAACAGCTAATCATTCTACTTTGAGTAAAAATTTTTAACCTGACTTTCAAGACACTATCCTTTGAACTTCTCCTTCTGCCTCATTAATAATGCTTTTTGTTTTTCTTCTTTGGTGTCCCAGATTTTGTTCATGTTCCTCTTCTGTATTTATTTTCACTGTCTTGATGATCTCATCTCATCTCATAATTTAAAAAGTCTTATATATGCCAAATATATAACTCTGTACCAGAAGTACAGGAGAAAGATGAGACCTTCTGCTTCTCTAGAGATTTACTGTCTCAGAAGTCCCATACAGGGTGGCTATGAGTCAAAACTGACTCCACAGCACTTCACAATAGCAACAGCAACAACATATTAAAGTATTCTCTTATTTTAGATTCATATACAGATTTTCCTACTGGTGATCTTTGAATATTCAGTAAACACCTTAAAGTTGGCATTCCTTAAACTACAATCCTAGTCCTTTCCCTTCTCCAACCCTATTCCATCTCTGTTCGTACTCAATGTGCTCCTTCACATTGGTGGTAGTTCTCTTATCTGAATTACATAATACATCATAACAGGTTTCCTTGCTTCCAATTTTATTTTACATAATCTATTCTCAACATGGAGTCCTGATGTGGCACTGCAGGATGATGCATTGGACCGCAAGATCAGTTTGAACAGCAGGGCCAGCAGTTCATACTCATCAGCCTCTCCTGGGAAACCCTACACGAGGTTGTTATGAGTCAGAACCAACTAGATGGCACTTAGAAACAACAATTCTCAACACAGAACCCTGAATAAGCACTGGACTGCTAACTACAAGAATATAGGTTCAAACCCAACAGCCACTCCTCAGAAACCTCATACAGGGTTGTTATGAGTTGGAATCAATCTAATGGCACGTAACAACATCAACAATTCTCAATATAACTGCCAGCCAGACTTATTTAAACCAGAATGATTAAAACAAATAATTTTCTTCTCTTTTGGATAACTCCCTGACTTTTGTAAAAGTGAAGAACTCTAGTATCATAAAATCCTGTCCTCTCCAATTGACTACCTTATTTTCGCTTTGAATATTCCCCAGCAACCTCAAATTCATCCCAAAGCCCTGTCAATCTCTTCTACCAATCATTCAACAAGCCCCACCTTCTTGACTTTTGTAATAACTTTTAGCATCATTCATCACCTTCAGATTCTCATTGCAAATATCTTTGCTCATGTTCTATGTCTTATTGTAAATGTCCTATTTATTTCCCAGTGTCTACACTTTGCTCTTCTTACTTACCAGGGTGATTTTTACTTACTACATTTTATACCTTACTTGCATCTCAATGTCAAGAAAACAAAAATCCTCACCACTGGACCAATAAACAACATTCTTATCAA
>NW_006408523.1:33792532-33795003 GCF_000296735.1 Chrysochloris asiatica | reverse complement strand
GTTCTGCTGTGCATGGGGTAGCTATAAGTCAGTTCTGACTCGATGGCACCTGACAACAACAACACCTTACTTACCAGAGCGATTCTTCTACATTATTATTTAGTCTTTTTTATGTCATAACAACTTTTCCTGGTATGGAGCTGTGGGTTAATGCGCTGACTGCAGTTGGTTTAAACTGCAAAGGCATCTGTTCAAGCTCACCAGCCACACCTCAAGAATGTTATACAGGATTGCTGTGGGTCAGAACCAAGTCAATGACACTTAACAACAACAGCAACTATTCAGAATCTTCCAACTGTAATCCAAATATTTGAAGGAAAACTTTCCAGCTTGTTGTTTACAGCTGAACCTCTTTAGCACTTCCACATTGCTATGCTCAGTATACCAGTCTCTCCGTTAACAGAACACATTGTGCATTTCCACACCCCAAGACCTTTGCTTTATGTAGTGCTCTTACTTGAATTCCTTCTTTATCTCTTAAATTCTACCTTTGCCCCTTCAGCCTAAATCAATATAAAACATAACTGATTTTCTAAAGAGCTTTTTCTGAGTGATCCCATACCTTTGAGATACATGTATACTTGTGTTGATGGTGTTTGTGATGGTTTTTCTGATGATAGAATCATAGTATATACTTTGTGGATTTTCTTATCACAGTCTTCAATATTAGTCAGAGCTATGCTTAGCAGATAATTGGCCTATAAATAATATGCTGTACTGTCAGGTTCACCATTAGCAACTTGGTGATAATATTTAGACTGTCTGCCTTGCAGCATTGTTAGATTTAAGTAAGATGCATATGCTATAATTTTTCAACTGTTAAGCACCATGGAAATATGTCATTGCTATTTACTGAGAAGTAATTTTACCAAAGAAAACTTATTAATGATGGAAAGCTAGACCAGAGTCATTAAAGTGAATTTACTTTTCCATTAGTGCAAAGGTATATATATTCTTTGCTGTGAACATAAACTGAAAAAGTGTGCATGTTAATGATTCTCAGTGAAAAAACCATTCTTAATTCCCTCTACTAAAGTTGCTACTTGAAATTTAGCATAACTTTTTATAAGATATAATGGCAAAAAATGGCAACTGGACAGTTGAAAGCAAAAACAAAGAGAAATAATATCCAGATTTTGAACACTTATACTAACATTCGTCTTCAATTGCTAACATTCTTCTTCAAGCCCATTTCATTTACTAATATGACCAGTTGCAATAGCTAGTTATTCCACATCCCTCCTTTTCTCATTATAGCTAATAGATTTATCCGATATAATGATGTCCTACACACAGTAAATCTGATATCCTTTGAAAATGAAAATCCTTTTTTCAAGGAAAAAAAAATCTTAAAATGGCTTTCCATATGCAACACACCTTGAAAGGATGTGACCACTGCTCAGTTTCTATGAATTCCTTTTTTATTCCTTGCTCCTTCTGCTGACTTTGAGCAGCATGTCTCATCCATTGAGCTATTTGCACATGCAGTTCTCTCAATAACACTTCTTTGCCATATCTTATATGCATTTTCATTTGCCTCACTGTTTTTGAGATTATCTGGACATATCAGTAGTCTTTACTTCCCATGGTACATAAAATAATATACACACACACAAGCACAGTTATATACCAAATGCATACACACTAAACACCCATCAATCACAATGAACACATGCACATCCAGAAACACAAACAAAGGGTAATTAAAACAGTATTGCTACAAAATCACAGAAACTTTTATTAAACAAAGGTATCAAAATGTGGGAGAGGCAACAAGATGGCAGACTAGCCAGAAAGACTATATGGACTCTTTACAACAAAGATACAATAAACTAAATGAAACACATGCAGTTGGCATTCTTGGAACCTTGAGCGTCAGATGAAGCATTTGAGAAGTGGATTGAATTCTTACCAGGAAAGAAAGCTGAACAGGCATGGCAAGTAAAGGAGACAGACTAGTGACCTGTGCTGGCTGAACAGACACAGCACGTCCATTTTAAGCTTTTGTGAGTAGATTGAGAGACAAGAAAACATATTGGCATTGCAGAAACATATCAGTGACTTGCAGTGATAAAGGTTCAATTATCTTTCTTGTGCCCCACACCTCCATGGAGACCAGAAGTGAAGGCAGCCCCCACCCACATATATCTCCAGGGAAACTCCTACTCTCTCAGCAGTCACAACTGCACAGGGTGAGTGCCACAGTTGTGAACCTCATTAAAGGAGTGGGGAGTAATCTATATGCATTAGCCCCTTTCAGGCCCAGCCTTGTACTCGACCTCACTAAGAGTGAACATATGTGTGTGTTAAAAAGAAGGAAAGAAAAAGAGAAAGAAAAAAAAAAGAAAAAAAAAAAGGAAAGAAGGAAGGAAACTGAGGATTTCTGGCTGTCAGCCATATGTAGCATGTCCATCATGAACTTTTGAGGGTGACTTTAAAGGCAAAAATGTTGTAGGTAGTGCAGAGGCATA
>NW_006408523.1:33789301-33791597 GCF_000296735.1 Chrysochloris asiatica | reverse complement strand
CCAATTTTGCCAAAAAACAAAATCAAAAACAAAAACTAAAGCAAGTACTTTGTACTGAGATCAAACAACAGCAGAAAAATCAGAAATAGACATACATGGCAACAGCACCCAAAATTTAATACAAATATCAAAGTATGCAAAG
The DNA here is from genome assembly GCF_000296735.1 of Chrysochloris asiatica. NCBI lineage: Eukaryota > Metazoa > Chordata > Mammalia > Afrosoricida > Chrysochloridae > Chrysochloris > Chrysochloris asiatica. Next base: position 33,791,455 of record NW_006408523.1, on the reverse strand, counting down.
TAATCCAAATCTACAAGAATGTATTTAGGGAGCTGACATATCATATTGTAGTGGAGACATTTACAAAGCAAAAAGAGGGGAAAGTACCATTACAGAACTTCCAAATAGAAGGAAATTAAGTAGATTTCGAGATACAACAGACTATTTTAAACTAAATTTGTTGTTGTTGTTGTTAGGTGCTATCGTGTCAGTACTGATGCATAGCCACCTTGTATACAGCAGAACGAAATGAAACACTTTTAGAAAGTAATAAATTGCATAGTAACCGTAAAGAAAATGAATACAACTTCATATCAAATCAAGAAAAGGGAAAACCATGAAGATTTATTAAACATTTAAAAAAAATAGCCACAATCCTCTCAATAAGAGAATCAAAAGTATTCCCAGAGACAGAAACCAGTCAAGGATGCCTTTTATCATCATTTCTATTAAAAATTATATTGAAATTCTTATCCAGAGCAAGAAAGGGAAATGGAAGGCATCAACATTGACAAAGAAAAAGGAAAAAACTCCCTATTTTCAGATGATACTATCTTATATATAAAAAATCCCAAAGACCAAGAAAATTATTGGAACTCATTGCAAGATTCAGCAAAGTTGTTGTTGTTGTTGTTAGGTGACATTGAGTCAGCAGAACGAAACACTACCCCATCCTGGGCCAACCTCACTACTGCTGGCACACTTGAGTCCATTGATGCTGCCAATTGGCCAGTCCATCTCATTAGGGGTCTTCCTCTTTTTCTCTGACCCTCCACCTTACCAAACATGCTATCCTTCTCTAGAGATGGTCCCTCCTGACAATATGTCCAAAGTATGAGAGACAAAGTTCCGATTTTCCCAGATTCATACTTCATACATTCCATGTTCCGATTTTCAATGGATGTTTACAGCTGGTTTTCTTCATTTTGAGTTGTGCCCCATCAGCAAATGAAGGTCCTGTGGACTTTTCTCACACTGGCTTTTCTCCATTCATGTCATCATGGTCAACTCTACTTTGAGGAGGGAGATCTTCCCCAGTAACATTTTGAGGTCCTTCTAACCTGAGGGGCTCATTTTCTGGCACTATATCTGACAGTGTTTCTCTGTTATTCATAAGATTTTCAGTGACTAAATATTTGAAAGGAGTTCATCACTCCTTCTTCCTAGTTTGTCTTGTCTGGAAGCTCATCTGAAACCTGTCCACAGTGGGTGACCCTGCTGGTATTTAAAATACTGGTGCCATAGCTTTCAGAATCACAGCAACTCACAAGCCACCACAGTATGACAAACTGACAGATGACAAGTAGTTGGGTACAAAACCAATAAACAAAACTCTGTTGGATTCCTCTAAACCAATAAAGAGAGCTTTGAAAAGGAAATTAGGGAAACAATAACATTTACAATGGCCATCCAAAAGATGATATATTTGGAAATAAATCTAACTAGAAACAATAAAAGATGTGTATAAGAAAAACTTCAAAACACTACTATAAGAAGCCAAAAGAGACTTACAAAAATGGAAGAGTATACAATGGTCATGGATAGGATGACTTAACATTGTGAAAATGTCAATACTATCTAAAGCAATCTGTAGATATATTGCAATCCCAATCTAAATTCCAACATTATTCTTTAAAGAGATGGAAAAAATGATCACTAACCGTATATGGAAAGTAAAGAGACCTCAGATAAAAAAATTCATTAATTAAGAATAATAATAGTTGAAGGCCTCTTGCTCAAAATTTACTACACAGTCACAGTGATCAACACAGCTTGATACTGGTACAATGAAAGATACATAGATAAGTAGAGCAGAACTGAGAACCCAGAAGTAAATCCATCCACATACAGTCAGCTGATCTTTGACAAAGGGTTAAAACACATAAGTAGTGGAGATAATCTCTTCCAAAAAATGGTGCTGCAAAACTAGAAATTCATTTGCAGAAACATGAACCATGATCCAATTTTCACACCACATAAACAAAATTAACCTGGATTAAAGACCTAGATGCAAAACCTAGAATAAAAGATCATCAATTGAAAAACAGGGGAAAATATAGGGGCTGAAATATATGCTATAAATAGTCTGTCAAAAATAACTAACAACACACAAATGGTAGAAGACAAAGTAGATAATTGAGATCTCCTAAAAATCAAACACTTATACGCATCAAA
>NW_006408523.1:33786494-33788212 GCF_000296735.1 Chrysochloris asiatica | reverse complement strand
CGCACACCTTTCTTAATTTTAAACCATTCAGTGTTCCCATGTTCTGTTTGAACAACTACTTCTTGGTCCAGGTACAGATTCCTCATGAGCATAATTAAGTGTTCTGGAATACTAATACTTTGCAATGTTGTCCAGAGCTTGTCATGAAAATGTTAGTATATTTACATTTCATGGCTATTTGTTTTTTTAAAAAGAATGTGCAATCCTCCACAGGCCCATACTAAATTTATGTCATTGTTTACTTAAACTTTATTACTAGTCTCCCGTGATAAGATACATATGGAAAAAACAAAACAAGTACTTTAACTGAGATTTTTTTAAATAATAAAAAGTAAAATGCCAGGGAAATATTGATTCATTTAGGAACAAGCATATGTTAGAGGGATTTTTAAAAATTGTTCAAAGTGGAATGAAAAGATAATGGAATCTTTCATTAGTGTTTTGTAGCCCCCTTTATAAGACAGTGAAATGTTATTTTAACAAGTAAAACTTGGGTAACAGAAAATTTGCATTTCCCTAAAATGTACTCCTTTTTAAAGCTATAACATCAAACCAAATCTAACAAAGGAAATGAGAGTGTTACTGGAGAGTTTCATGAAGAACTATTCCTTAGCATTTTTAATCTAATCTGTAAATCAGATTTTTGTTGTATACTTCTTCATTATCTAGGATGTTGTTATTAACTGCCTGTGAGTCCATTGTGATTTATAGTGACCCTGCATAGGGTTTCCAAGGAGCAGCTGGTGGATTTGAATCACCAACCTTGTGGTTAGCAGTCCAGTGCTTCTCCTACAGTGCCACACCAAGACTCCTTACCATTTCTCTCTATATATATCTATATCATCTATACAATGACTACTGCATTGGGCAAAGTCCTCATTATCTCTCCACTTTAATGCTGCCACTTGACTATTATTTTTCTCTCATGTAGTAGCTACTTAGGTTAAATAAATGTTGCTATTTGGAATTTGTGTATCTCCATGTAGCCCCCTGTGGATGATAATATTTGCGCTGTTGCTAGAAAGAGATAGTCCTATTTATATTGGGGGTAGCATAGTGGTTACAAATTGGGCTGCTATCCTCAAGGTCAACAGTTCAAAACTACCAGCTGTTCCATAGGAGACATATGAGGCTTTCTGCTCCCATAAAGATTTACAGTCTCAGAAACCCTGTACATGGTCCCTATGAGTCGGAATTGATTCTGCAGCACATAACAACAACAACATATTGGGGGTAAGATAATTCTAGTTAGGAGTAAGAAAACCTAGTGATATGACAATTTTACAAAAATAATTTGACTTACTGAAGGAACAGAGAAAAATTCAGTGTTATTTGTGTAGATAGTAGGTGAGGAAGTCAGTTGGTATGCCTCACCTTTTAAGGACATAACCTAGAATTTAAATTCATCATTTCTATTAGCATAACTTAGAACTTAACTTATCTGCAAGTTCACAGATAGCTACAAAGTTAGCCAAAAATCTGAAAGGTCATTATTGAAATAAAATGTTCTTACAATGGGCACATTAAGGTCACAGTTAACAAGTTCCCTATTATGTGTGTAAGAGGAAAGAAAGATAGAAATTATATATTTTTAACTTTAAATTGCTTTGCTTAAAGCAACAATAATGGAGATAGGGATAAATAGAAACTATCTTTTATTATTGGTCCTTAGGGTCCTATATGTTCCAAACAGCACAATATAGAAGTTACTTTTTTTT
>NW_006408523.1:33778280-33785532 GCF_000296735.1 Chrysochloris asiatica | reverse complement strand
GGGAGTAGAAAGCCTCATCTTTCTCCCGCGGAGCGGCTGGTAGTTTCGAACCGCTGACCTTAAGGTTCGCAGCCCGATTCGTAACCACTACGCTACCAGTACAATTATGGTCAGATCATAGCCTAAAGTTTAAGAATTTATAAGAGAAATTGAACAGATGAAATGAAATAATAGAGAACACATTAATTTATTAAGTGCTGCATCTAAATTTTTTTTATTTTTATCTAAATGCAATCTCCAGCTAGGGTAAGCACAGAACAGTTACATTTTCTTATAAGAAAAAGCCCAGAAAATATATATAACTCAAGCATTTGAAAAAAAAAACAAAAAAAACAATGCTCTGAGACAATAATAGTGGAGCAGAAAAGTATTATCTGTCAATGCTGCATAAATCATTATTCCAAATTTTGGGGGTTCTAAAATTTAATATATATTATTTCTCATGAATCTGAAACTAAAGTGTACAATTGCTGATGTTCTTTTCTTCTCAGCTGGGCTCATTTAGGCATTAAGAAGTTATAGATTTACATATTTTCTGAAGGTTGTTATGTTGTTTAGGTGCCATCAAGTCAGTTCCAAGTCATAGTAACGTAACATGCAGCAAAATGAAACAGAAGCTTAGCCTTACACTGTACACACAAACACTGGGCTGTTTGGCAAATTATTTCTGCCGTTTTATCAATACATCTCAGAAACACATCTGAGTTAATCTGTCCCATTAATAGTCTTAATTTATTTTCCCTATTGATTTGCAATATCTTGATTTCTCCTTCTGGCATATTGTTTGTTCATTGCCCTCATTGGTTACTTTAAAAAATTGGCCATTACAGAGAGAATTGTTAGGTTGACTTATAGTCATAGAAAGTTAAAACCCAAGAGGTCTTTCTGCCATTTGAATAATATTCGGTCACTTATAGTTTAGCTAGAGGTTGGGTGTTCAACAAATCTCATGTAACAAATCCATGGGCTTCCTATATATCTGACAAAAGCCAAATCCACAAAGAGCAAGTACAAAAAACCTGATAGTTCCTTGTCTCCAAAATCGAATTTAATCTGTAATGTATAATAATTATAATCTAGTTGGAATACCCTAAAGTGTTTCAGTCTTATTAGGCCCTTTACACTACAAAGCATGGTGGTCTGAAATATCTATGGGGTTAGATGAGGGCTGACAGCCATTATAGACTATTCTGAGAAGAATCACATTAGAAGATCCTAGAGAGAGTGGGAGAAAATGTGGAACAAAACTCAAAATCATAAAAAAAGACTAAGCTTGCTGCTGAATAGAGACTGGTAGAACTTCAAGACTATGGCCCTTGGTCACTCTTCAGGTTTGGAACTGAATTCACGCCCATGACTCAATTTTCCACAAAGTAATGGATATACCAATAGATACATTGTTGTTCCTAAATGCCTTTGAGCTGGTTCCATCTCCTAGTGACTCTGTATAAGGTTCCTAAGGAGCAACTGATGAGTTTGAACTGCAGATCTTGCAGATCAAATTAACCTTGCGGTCCAGTGCTTTATTCCACAGTGCCACACCAGGCCTCCAGTTTTTTTGTGAACAAAAATCTTACGGAGGTATGTACACCACAGAATGATCAGCCATTTGAAATCAAAAGGGCAGCATTTACCCAAGGGAAACAATTGGATATTTGATGTTACATTGAAGGGTTGCAATTATTGAGATGAAATGAAGTATATGATTTGTTGAATGTAAAACTGATGGTTTACTTTTTTAACTTTTCAATTTATAATTAAAAGCTAAAACATAGCAACAAATAAACAAGCTAGACCCAGGTAAGCACCCTAACCTTCTCAGTTGGTCCAAGTAAAAAGTAAAGGTAACTAAAAGTTAAAGACTCAATAGAAAGCCCAACCTAGATTAAATTATTTATATAGTACTTGCTTTGACTCCACTAATCCCTTCTGGGAAACCCTAGACAGAGTCTTTATGAGATGGAACTAACTCAATGACACATACCAACAGTAACCCCTCCCTTAACAGCTTAAACCCTCACCTGCTGTGATGGAGTTGATTCTGACTCATACTGGCCCTATGAATCATGAAGGGGAAGAAAGTCTTATTTTTCACCCACAGAGTAGCTGGTAAACTGCCAATCTTTCACTTAGTAGCCCAATGTTTACCTCACAGCACCAACATCCCTCTTTCTAACTTCTTGTTGTTGTTAAGTACCATTGGTTCAGTTCTAGTTCACAGTGACACTGAGGAGGTTTTCTGAGAGTGGCTGGTGGGTTTGAAATTCTGACTTTGCATTTAGCAGTCCAGTGCTTATTCTACAGTGCCACACCAGGACTGCTCAGCAGAGATAAAATTCTTCCTGGAGGTAGAAAATGTTACCCAGTGTCTTAAACGCTTCTGCATAATTATTCAATATAGTTATCACAGACGAAAAAGAAAAACAAAAAACATTGAATTCACAGGAAATGTTTAAAAACAAAAAGGACAAATAGTCAATACCTTCAGGTGCAAAAGTGACCAAGAGACTACAATGACAAAACAGGGACTTTAACATAACTGTAGTGAGTATGCCCATCCTATAAAATGACAACGAAAAGAATCACATGCTATTTACAGAAATTTTTAAAAATACAATTTGTGGGACCGTAACTTGATTAGACAACAGGTTAACCACTAGATAAAAAGGGTTATGACAGAAACTTGATGTGACCTGTGAAGTGGAAATAAAATGAAGACATTTTCTACGCTTTTTATGCGTCATTAAAAACATACTATTCTTTAGTGTGCTGAGGTTTATTGTACATCCTTTGGTTAAAAGTTGTTGTTGCACTTGTTATGTGCCATCAATTTGGTACCGACTCATAGCGACCTTATGCACAGCAGAACGAAACACTGCCTGATCCTGTGCCAACCTCACTATTGTTGTCACGCTTGAGTCCATCAATACTGCCACTTGGCCAATCCATTTCATTGGGGGTCAAAAGCATCAATTCTTATATGGTCTTCCTTATTTACTGCCCAGCTTTCACATACATATGAGGTTATTGAAAATACCATGGCTTGGGTTAGTCCTCAAGCTGACATCTTTGCTTTTCAACACTTTAAGGACGTCTTGTGCAGCAGATTTGCTTAATGCAATATGTCGTTTGATTTCTTGTAGCTGATGGAAATTTGCCAGCAATATTGAGAGGACTCATGTCACTTCCATCATTACCAAGCTTTATTCTAAGACTTGTATATATGTTTCGTATCTGATTTATTTATTTTCTCTTTAATTACAAAGCCATTATTTATAAACTTATATGATAAGTACGTAGGATTAACATTATAAAAGTAATAGTGATGTGTACTGAACCCCAATACATGAGGTATATATTTTAAAAGCGGAGCTATGTAATATTTTCAATTTTGCATGTCACAGTAATAATCAAAAGGATCTAAAGTATGTTTATCAAATTGTTAATGTTTCTTAATCTCAGTTTGCAATTTAGCACATTTATAAGTCATATATTTACAAGGTATATATCAGAAAATAAATAGTTTTCTTTGGGGAGTATATGGATACTTTACTTCATTTTATAGGAAAGTACCAAATTACTAAAACATATTTAAATACATGACTAAAATCAACCCATATCTGTGAATGATTTATTAATATATCTAATTATGATGGCATATTATACATGGGTAGATGTAGCATGAAGTAATTTATTATGTAAGAACAATGAATAAATCAATATTAATAGAACACAGGGCTCTGAAAGATTTGGAGAAAAATCAAAAGGATAGGAAAAAGCTGCATATGTAGAGTCTACACTAATAAATTAAAAATTAATTTTGTTAGACTAACTCCAACTCATAATTTTAATTTCAATTTAAATGTCATAATTTTTAGGAAGAAGATATGTACCGGCACAACATTTAAGTGCTCATTTGCTAACCTAAAAATTGGCAGTTTGACTCCAACAGTCATGGCAGACGTCTGCTTCTGTAATCATAACAGTTCTGGAAACTCCATAGGGCAGTTCTACTGGGTCCTTTAGGGTTTCTATGAGTTGGAATCAATTGGTGACAAAAGGTTTTAGGAAACAAATAACTGATTACCTCCCCTTCATATTACTTCAAAATTTTTCTAATAGCTAACTAAAAACTAAAAGGAGTCCCAGTGTGGCACTGTGGTTTAATGTACTGTACTGCCAGGTCAGTTTGAACCACAAGGTCAACAGTTCAAACTCATCAGCAACTCCTCAGAAACTCTATCTATACAGGGTTTCTATGAGTCAGAACAAACTTGTTGGCACTTAACTATAACAACAAGTAAACACTAAGGTGTAAACACCGTTTAATTTCTATATTCCATACCATCTACTCCATTTCTGATGCCTCATATCTCTGTTATTATTTTTATATCCACTGTGATTTCCAGTATCTTGCTAATCACCTGAATTCATTGTGATTACAATTTCTTTTTCATTCATCTTTTAGATTCACATTCAATCTATTCTTTTTTTAAAAAAAAAAACTATTTGAAATGTGTCTAATTTTCTGTTTCTGCTTGACTCTCCCAAAACTTATGTCCAAATCATGATTTATTCCATGAATTATCACAATGAATTCCTTTTGGATTGACTTGCATATATTATCAAAGACTCCACATACTCAACATGATCTATTTTAAGTGCATATAAAAATGTATTATTTCCATGTGCACATCTTTCTATGAATTTTCATAGAATTTTAAATTCTTATAATGGTCTTAAAACTATTAATGATCAGGTTGCTCCCTGCATTTCAACCTTATTTATTTTATTTCTTTTCTTTTCTTTTAAAATTGTTTTATATCCTCCCCCCAATGAGATGGATTGGCCAAATGGCAGCATCAATGGACTCAAGCATGTCAAGAATAGTGGGGTTGGCCCAGGATCCAGCAATGTTTTGTTCTGCTGTGCAAAAGGTCGTTATGGGTCAGTACCAACTCAATGGCACCTAACAACAACATCTTCCCCAGGGAGATACTAACAAGATGGTGGATCTGGTAGACGAGCAGTAAGGAGCTCCATCAGCAACAACACAGAGTACTGGATAAAGCAGGCTCAGGGGATGGTCCCAGAACTCTGAACCACATATAAAGGAATATTTAGAAGCTTTGAAGGCTTACGGCTAGGGGAATTTGTAGCAGAATCAAGAAATCCATTGCTTTCTAATTCAAGATGCTCAGCTGTTCCTGGAGCTGCCATCTTGGGAGAGACCAAGCAGGGCAAGGATCAGAACAGCCATGAATGCCTGACAGAACCATGGAAATACAGGTGTGGACATTCTTTTTTTTTTGGTATCTGTTCATTGGTCTCTCACTATCTGTGCACCTCCATTCTAGTGACTGGAGCAGATACCTGAGCAAATGGACACCTCAGCCCTTACCCTGTAGGGTTCTACTGTGCATGCATACAGATCTCCTTGAAATTTAAAGTGACAGTTTCTACTTAAAACCAAATGGCCACCACTTGTCTGTCAGTTTATCATACTGTGGTGACTTGTGAGTTGCTATGATTCTGAAAGCTATGCCACTGGTATTTTAAATACCAGCAGGGTCACCCATGGTGAACAGGTTTCAGATGAGCTTCCAGATGAAGACAGACTAGGAAGAAAAAGTGAAGAACTACTTCCAAAGATTTACTCACTGAAAACATTATGAAGAACAGAGAAACACTAGTGCCAGAGATATAGTGTCAGAAAATGGGCCCCTTAGGTTGGAAGTCACTCAAAATGTGACTGGGGAAGATCTACCTCCTCAAAGTAGCATTGAGCATGATAATGCAAATGAGTCAAGCCCGTGGGAGACAAGTCCACGGAACCTTCATTTGCTGATGGGGCACAATACAAAATGAAGAGAAACAGCTATAAACATCCATCGAAAATCAGAACATGAAATATCAATCTGGGAAAATTTGAAGTTGTCAAAAATGAAATGGAACGTATAAACATTGATATCTTAGGCATTAGTGAGCTGAAATGAACTGGTATTGGCCAGTTTTAATATGATGACCACATGGTTTACTATGCTGGGAATGACACATTGAAGAGGAATGGTTGCATTCATCATCAAAAAGAACATATCCAGATCAGTCATGAGGTACAATGCTGTCGGTGACAAGATAATATCCATGAGCCTACAGGGAAGCCCAGTTAATACCACTATTATTCAAATTTATGCATCAACCACTAAAGCCAGTAAGGATGAAATAGAAGAACTCTACCAACTTCTTCAATCTGAAATTGATCAAACATGTAATCAAGATGTATTGATCATTACTGGGGATTGCAATGCAAAGGTTGGGAGCAAAGACGTAGGAACAGTGGTTGGAAAATATGGCCTTGGTGATGGAAATGATGCTGGAGAACACATGATAGGATTTTGATAAATCAATGATTTGTTCATTTCAAATACCTTCTTTAGACAGCATGACAGACAACTATACACATGGATCTCACCAGATGGAATACATAGAAATCAAACTTACTACACCTCAGAAAGAGACGATGAAAAAGCTCCACATCATCAGTGAAGACAGGACCCGGGACAGACTGTGGAACGACCATCAATTACTCATATGCAAATTCAAACTGAAGCTGAAGAAAATGAAAACAAGTCCACGAGAACCAAAATATGACCTTGAATACATCCCACCTGAATTTAGAGATCATCTGAAGAACAGATTTAATACAATAAACACTAAAGACTAAAGGCCAGAAGAGTTGTGGGATGACATCAAGAACATCATACAGGAAGAAAGCAAAAAGTCATTAAGAAGACAAGAAAAGGTCAAAAGGAAAAGGTCAAAATGGATGTCAAAAGAGATGCTGAAACTTGCTCTCCAGCATAGAGATGCTAAAGCAAATGGAAGAAATGAGGAGGTACACGAGATGAATAAAAAATTTCAAAGTTCAGCTTGAGAAGATAAAGCCAAATACTACAACAAAATGTACAAAGACCTGGAATCAGAAAACCAAAAGGAAGAACATGCTCAACATTTCTCAAGCTGAAGGAATTGAAGAAAAAATTCAATGAAGGATTCTCTGGGCAAATTATTGAATGATGCAGAAATCATCAAGAGAACATGGAAGGGATACACAGAGTCACTGTACCAAAAGGAAATGGTTAATGTTCAACTATTTCAAGATATAGCATATGATCAAGAGCCAATGATACTGAAGGAGGAAGTCCAAAGTGCATTGACGGAATTGGCAAAGAACAAGGCAACAGGAATTGAT
>NW_006408523.1:33775642-33777045 GCF_000296735.1 Chrysochloris asiatica | reverse complement strand
GTAAGGTGGAGCATCGGAGAAAAAGAGGAAGACTCCCAATGATATGGATTAGCCAAGTGGCAGCATCAATGGACTCAAGCGTGGCAACAGTAGTGAGGTTGGCCCAGGATAGGGCAGTGTTTCGTTCTGCTGTGCATGAGGTCGCTCTGGGTCGGTACTGACTCAATGACTCCTAACAACAACAACATCATCTTCCCCAGGTCAATTTTAATTATACTTACTCTTCAAGTAATTCAACATAATGACCTATTTTGTACATTTATGAGAATTTAAGAAAGATATACATCTTTCTTGTTGTGTCCTTTTTTAAATTTTTTTTTTTTTTATGTGCCATCAAGTCGGTTCCAACCCCTAGCGACACAGTATAGGGTTTCCAAAGAGTAACTGTTGAGCTTGAACTCCCATTTGTGGTTCAAGCTGACCTTGCAGTCCTACGTTGACCTACAGTGCCACACCAGAACTCCATTAATATCTCTTAGACATATGAAAATATAAACATACATGTATAGACATATATGTCTGGTGTGGCACTGTAGGATCAGCAATGGACTGTGAACCACAAGGTCAGCAGGTCAAACCCACCAGCTGCTCCTTGGACACCATATACAGGGTGGCTGTGAGTCAGCTCCGTCTCCATGGTCCTTAACACATGGTGCTGTAGGATAAGCACTGGACTAAAAGTTAATTTGAACCACAAGGTTGGTGGTTCAAAGTCACCAACTACTCTTCAGAATCCCTATATAGTGTCACTATGAGTGGAACTGACTCGGTGGTACTTATCAACAACAATAATAATGAAATAAGTTCAACTTAAAATTGGAAATGTAGGGGACCCAAACCATTTAAAAAATATCTTTAAAATATTTTCAAACTTATTACAAAGCTATAATAATCAAGACAGTGTGATACTGGCAAAATGTATAGACATAAAAAGCAAAGTAGTAGAATTCAAAGATAAGAAAAATATATTATCTGTACGGTCAACTGATTTTCAGAAAGTGTGCCACCTTCACTTAAGGAACAATCTACTGCTTATTTTCTGAATATCCTTTTACCTGACATTGCACATATTCAACAATAGTAAAACTGCTTCTCAACTATTTTGTGCATAATGACAATGGCATGTCTCTTTCTTTGGAGAGGGTCTCTGGGAAGCTGAGCCAGACAGACCACAATCTTGTTCCCTCCAGCTGGCAAGGCCTTTAGATCCAGTTGCCCTGTAGGACTAGTCAGCTCTGTGTCCATACTCTCAGGAAGGACACATAGGCAACACCGAACCAGGAAATATCTGCTCTGGGTTCTCAGATCCTATACCTCTGAAGGTGTCAAAGAGCATGTTCAGAAGATACATATGTGTTGCGGACCGTGTAAGACTGGTCAGAGGTTCGAGGCCCTATAGGCCC
>NW_006408523.1:33773366-33774472 GCF_000296735.1 Chrysochloris asiatica | reverse complement strand
TTAAAAAATTAGAAAAATAGATGACCTGAAAACAGATAAACAAACAACCTCCATTTTCATAATGCTGATTTTTCACATAAGGACCTGGTAATATTATTACAAAAAGAGTAGATGTCTCTTCAACAAATGGTGCTTGGAAAACTTGATTGCCATATGGAAAAGAATGAAGTACACCTAATGTTGTTGTTAAGTGCTTTTGACTCTGTTTTGACTCATAGTGACCCTTTCTTTATAGGGTTTCCAAGGAGTGGCTGGTGAGCTTGACCTGCTACCTTTGCAGTTCAAATGACCTTGTATTCCAGTGCGTTAACCCACAGCACCACAGGCAACCATATGCAAGATTTAGCTCCAAATTGACCAAATACTTAATTTTAAGAGGTAGGGTGCAGTTTAGTAACAACAGGTTTTATTTGTTTTTATTTGCTAAGACTGTACAACTCATATAAGAAATATAAAAATAAGTCTTTGTGACCTATATTGCACAGTAATTTTAAAAGCACAGAGAACAAAGCAAATAGATAAATTGTACCTCATCAAAGTCAATAATTTTTCCTCATCAAATGATGCTATCAAGGAAGTGAAAATGCAATATATTTGATTAGAAAATAGTATCCATAATATATAAAAATCACTTATAATTCTATTATGAAAATACAAGTGAACTGATTTAAAACTAAGCAAAAATTTGAATAGCCATTTCTCCAGAGAAATTGGTTGATAACACAGACAGTTTTAAAATGATCAATAAGAACAAAACAGATGTTCAAACTCATTAGTCATTGTTGTTGTTAAGTGTCATTGAATCAGCTCCCTCTCCTAGTGACTCTGTATAGGATTTTCAAGGAGCAGCTGGTGGGTTTGAACTGTTGATCTTGGAGTTCACAGTCCAGTACTGATGTTGAGGTTAACAGCTTTTCCTACAGCACCACACCAGGACCCATCGATAGACATTTGGTGTTATTGTTAAGTACCATGGAATCGGTTCTGACTCAATGTGACCCTATATAGTGTTTCCTAGGAGCAGCTGATAGGTTTGAACTGATGACCTTGGAGTGAACAGTCTAGTGCTGACCTTGAGGTTAGCAATCAGTACTTATCCTACAGCA
>NW_006408523.1:33770719-33771856 GCF_000296735.1 Chrysochloris asiatica | reverse complement strand
TCATCAGTTTTGCATTCAACAAATCATGCACTTTGTTTTTTGTCAACAATTGCAATCTGTTCCATGTAACAACAGGTATCCCACTTTCTTCTTGGGGGTTCCAATTTCCATTGCACCATCCTTTGCTTCCTATCTCTTAACGTTTGGTTTTGAATGAGTGACCATTCCATGGTGAGTAAACCTCACTAGTGTCACCCACATATATTTACCTGTTGTGGTTACGTGCTGCCAAGTTGGTACTGACTCATAGTAGCCCTATGCACAGCATGATGAAACTGTCCAGTCCTGCGACATCATCACAATCGATGTTGCTCATGAACCCTATTCTGCTGCCACTGTGCCTATCCATCTTACTGGGAATCTTCCTCTTTTTCACTGACCTCCCACTTTAACAAGCATGAAGTCCTTCTCCAGGAACTAGTCCTTCCTGAAAATATGTCCAAATATGAGAGATAAACTCTGGTTTACCTGGCTTCTAAGGAATATTTTAGGTATACCACTTCCAATACAGATTTGCTTGTTCTTCTGGCAGACCATGGTACTTTTAATATTCTTCTCCAACACCGTAACTCAAATGCATCAATTGTTCTATAGCCTTCCTTATTCATTATCAATTTTCACATGCAAATGAGGCTATTGAAAATTCCATTGCTTGACTCAGGCACACCTCAGTCCTCTAACAGATAGCTTTGTTTTCAAACACTTTAGAGAGGTCTTAAGCAGTAGGTGTGACAAATGCAATGTTATTTGATGTTTTGACTGCTGTTTCCATGAGTGTTGATAGTGGATCCAAGCAAAATGAAGTCTTTGACAACTTCAATCTTTTCTCCACTTATCATGAAGTGATTTATTGGTTCCGTTGTGAAGACTTTTGTTTTCTTTACATTAAGATGCAACCCATACAAAAGCCTTTTATATTCATCAATAATTATTTCAATTCCTGTTCACTTTCAGCAAGCAAGGTTGTATCATCCACATATCACAGGTTATTAATGAGTCTTGGTCAAATTCTGTTGCCACATTCTTCTTCATAGACCATTTCTTTTTGGTACCATGGCTCTGTTTATTCTTGCTGTCTACTTTTGATGCGTTCATATAATCTAGTTTCTCAGATTATTTGCTCAGCATGCAGATTGA
>NW_006408523.1:33769103-33770114 GCF_000296735.1 Chrysochloris asiatica | reverse complement strand
ATATTGTCGGATAATTTCTGCATTCTTTTGGGTCACCTCTTTGAAATAGGCCAAGTAGTTGTCTTCTAAATTTCTTGGCATAGATGAATGACTCCAGTGCTGCGTCAGTTTGTTGAAAGATTTCAATTTGTATTCCATCAATTCCCAGGGCCTTGTTCTTTGCCAATGCCTTCAGTACACATTGGATTTCTTCCTTTAGCACCACTGGTTTTTGGTCATATGCTATATCTTGAAATGCTTGAACATTCTGCTTTCTGTTGGGTCACCTCTTAGAAATCCTTCATTTTTTCTAGAATTATCTGTGATATAAATGTTTGTCTGAAGTTGTATCAGACTTAATTCCAAATCCTTATATGCATCCTGAAGGAGCTCTGGTGGCATAGTGGTTATGAATCAGGCTGCGAACTGCAAGGTCAGCAGTTCAAAACTACCAACTGTTTCTTGGGAGAAAGATGAGGCTTTCTGCTCCCATAAAGATTTACAGCCTCAGAAACCCTGTACAGGGTCAGTATGAGTCGGAACTGACTCCATTGCTCATAACAACAACAACAACAACAACAACAACAACAACAAATATGCATCCTATATTTAGGAGTCCTGGTGTGGCACTATGGCTTAATGTACCATACTGCAAAGTCATTTGAACTGCAAGGTTTGTGGTTCAAGCTCACCAGCTACTCCTTGAAAATACTATACAGGGTTGCTATGGGTCATAACCGACTCGACAGCACTT
Source organism: Chrysochloris asiatica (assembly GCF_000296735.1). NCBI lineage: Eukaryota > Metazoa > Chordata > Mammalia > Afrosoricida > Chrysochloridae > Chrysochloris > Chrysochloris asiatica. The sequence continues at coordinate 33,769,381 of NW_006408523.1, read as the reverse complement.
AACAACAACAACATAGTTTATAAGTCATAGTTATTGTTGTTGTTAGGTGCCATCGGGTTGGTACCGACTCATAGCAACCCTATGCACGACAGAATGAAACACTGCCAGGTCCTGGCCCAACCTCACAATTGTTAACATGCTTGAGCTCATTGATGCTGCCACTTTGCCAATCCATCTCACTGCGGGTCTTCCTCTTTTTCTCTAACCCTCCAGGTTACCAAACATGATATCCTTCTCCAGCAACTTATCTCTCCTGACAATATGTCCGAAATATGAGA
>NW_006408523.1:33765768-33766863 GCF_000296735.1 Chrysochloris asiatica | reverse complement strand
TATCCTTCTCTTGCTTATTACTACCTCAATGATGCAAAGATATTTGTCTAAATTTCTTATGAAAATACCTGAGCAGGAAAGAATCTATAATTATTTCTTTGTTTTAGCTGCTTTTTAAATAGGAAAATAATGTAAACACAAGGACTTACAAGTAATTTTTTAAGTTATTTTATCAACTTGAAATGATAATTATCTAAGTTTTCAGAGAAATTAGATGACATACTGTCAAACAAAATATGTATTTTTTATCTCAAATACTATAGCAAAAATAGAACAGTACTGAATAATATAATGTAAAAATTTATGATGATTTCTTATGAGAATAATGTTTTATATTATTGTTTTTGTCAAGTGCTGAAGAGTCATTTCCAACTCATAGAGACCCTGTATAGGGAATCTGAGGAGCCACTCGTGAGTTGGAACCTCCGAACTTGCTGTCCAAACTAAGCATGGAATTCAGTGCTTATCTAAAGCTCCACAGCAGGATTCTTAGTTGACCCAGAATAAAAAGATGTTACCTATTTTATGCATTTTTCTGCATAAAATAGTTCTACTATTATAGAACCAATAATAATAAGACAAAAATTTATAAGCATTGTTTTATAGTTGTTGTTGGTGGTTGTGTACAACTGAGCCAGTTCCTATACATAGTGACCCTGTATAGGATTTTTGAGGCTGTAAATCTTTATAGGTGCAGAAAAGCCTCATCTTCTTCCATTGGAGGGTCTAGTTGATTTCAACTGCTGACCTTGTGGTTCCTAGTCCAGCTCTCACTACGCTACCAGTGCTCCTTGTTTTATAGTGGTTTCCAATAAGTATAGGTTGTATTTGCTTTCCTCAAACAATAAACATAGTATCTGGTATTCCCTCAAGAAAATTTCTATATATCGTCCCATATAAATTCAGGACATTAATCTGTCATCATATGACCTTGTTACACCAGGTATCATGAGTTTTTCAAATGAGGGTCAAAAAAAGCATTATTATTTTGTTTCACCTAAAAGGTAATACCTGATCAAGTATAAACATTCTTGTTTAACCCTAGGAGTATAGCTTTCCACCAGGAATCATGATTGATATTGTCAATTAAAATTC
>NW_006408523.1:33763908-33764703 GCF_000296735.1 Chrysochloris asiatica | reverse complement strand
TGTTTAATTGTAAAATGTGTATTAATATATATTTAAGTGATAATTATATTTTTCTTTACTCTGAAGTATCTGTAATCAGAAACTTCTTTTCAATTATCATGTTCTCTATTTTAAATAATCTTACCACCATAAATAAAACTATGATACATTTCTTCTTATATTTCTGTTCATTTCATGATATATTATAACAAAATTAGGCTATATATACCATCCTTGAAGCAATCATTCACAAAGAAGAATGCAGCACACCTCTTGACTTAGATTGTTGCTATTCCTGAATCTAGGGGAAGAGCCCACGTTTCTTAAATATACTGTAGCAAACTTAGTTATTATTGTGTTTTATTAAATGCAGAAGGAAGAAACATATGACTTTGTGTTGACACTGTGGTACCTGATACATTATACAAAATCTTGAAACTTTTAAGCAGATACAGAAACAAACTGTAACTGTTTAAAGTTCAATAAAATAAATAAATTATATTTGAATTTGTACTGTGTGACCTGTGTTTGCAACAATATCTGCACTGCTCCAGTTTTCTCTTCTAAACTGTTTGGTTATGGTCTTTGGATTTAAATCACATGTCTGTTACATTTCAAATCCTGCGTGCTTTATTTTGTAGCACAATCAATCATTAAGGGAATTTTGAACGTGTCAGGGCTGAGGCTATTATACTTCTCTCCTATTCATAAATTTCATTGGATTTTTAAGATGTTTGTCACTTTGACTTCACAGAAGATGATCATTCCTATAATGTATATCTTTATTGTTTTTTTCATGTAAATGTTGCTTTAGGC
>NW_006408523.1:33761901-33763248 GCF_000296735.1 Chrysochloris asiatica | reverse complement strand
TATTGAAAATACCATGGCTTGGGTCAGTCGCACCTGAGTCCTCAAGATGACATCTTTACTCTTCATCTGATTAGATGGCACTTAATAACAATAGTTTTTTGTTTTTTTTTTTAATCCAAATGGTTAGTTTTTTGATAAAAATGTTTATGCATGATAGTAATTTTTTCAAGTAAAGAAAAAAGGTGATTTTACAAAAATATATGAAAGTAGCGTTAAACTATATCATCCACAAAATATAGGTTCTTTGGGCCTTATTCTTTGAAGTAAGCTGATATCTCTCTTTATATGGTACCAAATTAACTAAAGATAAAGAATGAAAATAAAACCAAATTTAGTAAATTCAGTATGATTAATATTATCTGTTACGCTTGACTATCTCCAAGCTGAATTTTTTGTTTGTCTTTCCATTTATCTTTTTCAACTGCATTCTACCAGCTGGTTAGAGTCAGTCTTTGAGACTCAGCTAGCACTGCCTTTATTTTTGGCTCTGAAACACCAGTGTAGGCTGGGATGAATATTGAGTGGGAGCAACAGGCTCAGGAAATCTTTCCTAATCTTGCTAAAAGATGAGCAGAGAATACACCAGATACGGATCTGAAGATGTTTTGTGTGCATGGCAAGAGATACTGAGAAATAATCTGGTTAGAGGGAATGAAAGTTCAATGTGCATTAATGTAAATGCTAGGGTTTTATATGGCTCAAATTAAGATGAAATTTAGAAACTTTCTGAGAAGATTAGTTTAAATTAATGTAATTTCCCTTACTCCTTTGTGAAACTAAACTAAGAAACAATAGTGTTATTTCATACATTTCAAATAGGCATATTTCAATAATATTTCAATATTGTTAGCACTGTGTAAGATGTATAAAGCATATATTTACAATGTGTTCATAATTTTAAAAGAATACAAAAATAAAATGCATTAAAAAGTAGTTTTGCCTGGAAATATTCTAAACTGTATGGCTACACCAATGGGGGTAAACATATAATGAGCAAATAAGCAAATTATAAATTTTAATTATATACAGCATACGAATGTGTGTGTGTGTGTGTGTGTATGGGACCCTGCTGGCACCAAGAATAAGCACTCGACTGTTAAATGAAAGGTAAATGGTTCCAAATCATCCAGTGACTCTGCAAGGAGAAAGACTTGGAGATCTGCTGCCCACAATATTAGAAAGTAAAACCCAAACCCAATGTTTTGGAGTTGATTCTGACACATAGGGACTCTATAGAAGAGAGTGACTATATAGGGTTTCTGAGGTGATAAATCTCTATGGTCACATACAGCTTCATCTTTCTCTGCAAGCAATGGCTAGTGGGTTTGAACTAGGTTTAATCTACTG
>NW_006408523.1:33760093-33761407 GCF_000296735.1 Chrysochloris asiatica | reverse complement strand
AAGTGCCGTCGAGTCGGTTGCGACCCATAGCGACCCTGTACAGGGTTTCCGAGGGTGTAAATCTTTACGGTAGTAGAAAGCCTCATCTTTCTCCCATGGAGCAGCTGGTAGTTTCGAACCGCTGACCTTAAGGTTCGCAGCCCGATTCGTAACCACTACGCTACCAGAGCATACTATGAGACAGAAGCAATTCAACAACATTGAAAAAAAAACCCAGCAAATATATACATTTCAAGAAAATGTGTATATATTTCAAAAAGTTAAAACATTTTGAAAATATTCCATTCTTCCCCAAACTTTTTGAAGCCCCTTATTTAATTTGTCCTAGCGTCATGCTATGGGATAAAGCACTGGAGAGTAAGGTCAGTTTGAACCAAAAGGTCAACTGTTCAAATTTCAAATTCATCAGCCACTTTTTGGGAAACTCTCTATAGAGAGGGTCGCTATGATTAGGAACTGACTTGACAGCACTTAACGATAACAATTATATATGTATGTGAGTGTGTGTATATATGTATGTATCTAGTTGTTGCTTTTAGGTACCATTGGGGCAGTTCTTTCTCATTCTGAACTTACTTATACACAACAGAACAAAGCACTGGCCAGTCCTGTGCCATCCTAAGAATCAATGTGAATCTTAAGACCATTGCTGTTATCATTGTTCCAATCCATCTCATTGGGGATACTCCTATTTTTCATTGACCCTCCACTTTACCAAGCATGATATCCATCTCCAGTGACTGGTACCTCCTGATAATATGCATGAAGTATGAGAGAAGAAGTCTCACAATCCTGGCTTTCAAGGAACATTCTGGCTGAACTTCTTCCAAAAGAGATTTATTTGTTCTTCTAGTAGTCCATGATACTTTTAATATTATTCTCCAACATCATCACTTAACTGCATCAATTCTGCTACAATGGTGGTGGTGGTGGTTATGTCTTGTGAAGTCAGTTCTGACTCAGAGCGACCTTGTATAGTATTTCTGGGGCTATAAATCTTTAAGGGAGCAGAAAGCCTCATTTTTCTACTGTGGAACAGCTGTTAGTTTCGAACTGCTGACCTTGAGGTTAGCTATCAGAACTTATTATGGTGGTGGTGGTGGTTATGTGCCGTGGAGTTGGTCCCGACTCATAGCGACCCTACACGTGGTTTCTGAGTCTGTAAACCTTTACAGGAGCAGAAAGCCTCATCTTTATCCTTCAGTGTTGCTGGTAGTTTTGAACTGCTGACTGTGAGATTAGCAGCCCAACTCTAATCACTATGTTACTAGAGCATATGGAGTGTAGTGATTAGAGTTGGGCTGCTACCTTGCA
>NW_006408523.1:33757096-33759498 GCF_000296735.1 Chrysochloris asiatica | reverse complement strand
GTTAAGCACTCAGTTACTAACCAAAATGATGATTGTGTGTTAAACCCCACAGCAGCTCTGGAGGAGAAAGACATGGTGATCTATTTCTGTCAAGATTCCAGCCTGAAAAACCCTAACAGACTGCTCTGCACTGCTAGGTGGGGTTACTACGAATAAACAATGGAGTCAAGAGCACATGACAAATGCAATATACAACGCAACTTCAAAAAGTCTTTAAAAGATGTAATTAAAAGATAATGGACTTTCCCCACACACTTTTTGAAGGCTTTTGTATAAGAGTTTAAGTGAAAAAATAATAATAATGCTACAAAATCATAGAAATACATTACAACAAAATAATGAAATGTGAAGCTATTATTTATTAATATGTCCTCCATCTAGTTCTATATATTTCTTAAAGGAATGTTTATACCTCGCTATATCTTTCTTTGTGGTCCTCATGTGACGCCGTATGATAAGTACTGGATTGCTATCTGTGCTTAACAGTAATAATATTAATTTACTTTTTTTTTTAAATCCCAGAAATTTGAAAATACCAACTGATGATTTGATTATTTAGAGAGGAAGTGAAATATTCTTTGATAATTCTTTGCTCTCTAGTTCTCCTGTCTAGAGCCTAGACAGTAAAGGAGTGAGTATTAATAAGTGTCAATTGGTTTAAGTATAATGGAAAAACCACAACTTCAAGATAAAACTTCTGAGAAGAGAGGAAGCCATAGCCTGTGGTGGCATTAGTATTAAATCTCATTGATTAGAGAATGTCAACTTAGTGAGAAAAAGGACCAACCTACAGATACGTACAATAAACAACCAACTCAATGGTGACTAGAGTTTTTGGTTTCTTTTTCTCTTGTAAATAGATGATCCTACCCTTCTCTTGCTATAACGTATAACTTGGTTTTTTAAAAAAACATATGAATAGATTTTGTAGTACAATTATTTTTAAAAGCTATTTGCAATAAGGGATTAATAAAGATGTATTTTTACTTGCTTTTGCAAAGAACTTTTTGCAGATTTATAGAAAAAGATAATGATATAGCATACATTGCCTTAAGGCTGAACTGTATTTTCCTCATATTTGCATATAACACCATTTTGTCATATTTCCTAAACTAGAAAATGTGTTATTATTGACTATTGTCCAGGAAGGACATACTCATACATAGTATGATAAGACTGGGAAAATGTTTAATCAGCCAGTAACTATTCCGATGACCTTTGTTTTTCTATATGGCTTATTGGACAAAATAATCTACTCTGGAACAGCCTAAAAATAAAGGTTAAGTTCAGCTCAACTTGTAAACAAGGTCCATGAAGTACCATGCTTCGCATTAGAAAATAAAACATGCTTTTAAACAGCTACCCTTGTACAAGAGGAATGAAAATAATCCATTTACATTTGGCCAAGATCGCCAAACTTTGTCTCCTATACTTCAGACATATTGTCAGGAGGGACCAGTTGCTGGAGAAGGATATCATGTATGTTTGGTAAGATGGAGGGTCAGAGAAAAAGAGGAAGACCCTCAATCAGATGAATTGGCCAAGTGGCAGCATTGATGGACTCAAGCGTGGCAACAGTAGTGACATTGGCCCAGGATCAGGCAATGTTTTGTTCTGCTATGCATATGGTCACTATGAGTCGGTACCAACTAGATGGCACTTAACAACAACAATGACTAGACAAAATATATTAATTTTAGGCTTTTGTAAACAATGCACATAAGCTCAATTGGTTTATATATAAGAGCCTTCTTATATTGATTACTATGTGCTAGGAAGGCATATGGTATTTTAACTTTTCCTGTGGAAGTAATTCCTTCCTAAGGGTTTGCAGCTTGAACATTTACAACTATTCAAACAGTACAATTCAGACATACACAGCTTAGCAAGATAACTTGAAAAATCTGGCATTCATCACTAAGTTATGTCCCTGTGACTGCATCATGGATAGAGACACAAACAGGAATCATCTGTTCTGCTTGTGATATTGTCAATGAAATTTCAATAAAATACAATCAATAGATTCCCAGAGAATGGATTCTTGGAAAAATAAATGGAGAATAGTAGAAACTGATCATTCTTAGCATAATTTATTTTTGCATACATATAAAAGAATTTCCAGATTTGTTTGTTTTTTGGCAAGGAACTGGTATTCTATGATTCATGAAAAACTTTGGTCACATTGTATTGTTTCTTTTCATATTCACATTTTCTTTTTTTTTTTCTGGTCCAATGCTTGATAGGGAACTTCAACACAAAAATGAACATTAGTGAGTTGTTGTTGTCATTGTAAATTGCCATCATGTTGATTCTGATTCATAGAGACCCTGTATAGGGTTTCCAAGGAGCAGTAAACAGGTTTGAAAGCTGATCTTGTGGTTAGCAGTTCAGTGCTTATTCTA
>NW_006408523.1:33755613-33756996 GCF_000296735.1 Chrysochloris asiatica | reverse complement strand
CAGTAGTGAATAAAGAAAATCATAATAAAAGAGAGAAACAGAGGGAAAAAAAGATGGACAGTAAAATATAAACAATATTTTATATATTATTGTTTATATAATAAATTTGAAAAGCTTTAACTGTATAATGACATTTTAAAGGTCATGTTGTTAAATGCCATCAAGTCATTTCTGACTCATAGCGACCTTGTATAGGGTTTCCAAGGAGCAACTGGTGAGTTTGAACCACCAACTTGTGGTTCAAACCGACCTTGCAGTCCTGTGCATTATCCCACACTGCTACACCAGTACTCCTTAAAGGTCATACTCAAATGTTTTTGTTATTAGCAATTAGTGAGTTAGCTTCTCTTAATGGAAACTTTTTGCTATGTATATGTTGCTATGTACAGCAAAACAGAATATCCCCATTCCTGTGCCCTCCCCAAGGTGACCAGGATGTTCAAGGTCATAGTTATAGCTATTGTGACAATTTGTCTCCCCCAGGATCTCCCACACCACTGTGGGTCCTCTACTTCAACCATGATGTCTTCCTCTAGCATGTCCATAGTGAGCAAGTGGAACAATGTTCTGTTGTGTTTCTTAATGTTTTCCTTGTCTAATTAATAGAAGTAACTTATGAAATCTTTCTTCCTAGTATAGTTTAGCCTGGAAGTTCCACTGAAACATGTCCACCCTGGATGACTCTGCCATTGGCATAACTTCCTATATCATATCAACATACAATGTCCCATAGTAGGACAAACTGAAACAGTGATGGACTTAGTATACATTATACGTGAGTATCATCGTAAATGTAAAACATATTTAAATTATCATAAAATTGATCAGTAAGAAAAAGTCCTTATTAATTAGTATTAGATGTTAATTAATTAGTTAATTACATAAAGAATACTGGTCTAAAAGCATTGTTCCATCATCCTCAGATACTGTGTGAGATCTCATCTACTATGACAATCAATATTTTTTTGTTGTTGTGTGCCATTGAGTCTGTTCCAAAACAGCAATCCTCTATAGGGTTTTAGAGAGCAGCTATTGGGTTTGAAGTGCCAACTTTGCAGCTACTAGTCCAGTGTGTATTCTTCAGTGCCACACCAGAGCTCAATATGACAATGCAAGCTATAAAAATGAAAGATGCTGAATAAATTTACATTTCTGTGATGTATACTTGATGCTTAATATAGTTTTACCAAGGATACTTATCCCTTTATGCTGATATTATTGGTGATCCTGAAGTCCTGGTGTGGAGCTGTGGGATAATGTACTAAACTGCCAGGTCAGTTTTATCTGCAAGGTCAGCAGTTCAAACACATTAGCCGCTCCTTAGAAACCCTATATAGGGTTGCTATGAGTTGGAAATGACTAGAGAGCACTTAACAACAACAT
>NW_006408523.1:33752379-33754633 GCF_000296735.1 Chrysochloris asiatica | reverse complement strand
AGTGATAAAGTAGATCACCATCACCATACTCAGAGTCAAGATCCTTCAGTAACTCCTTAAACTGGTGATTGTTAAACCCTCTGCTTTTGACAAAGTTTATGCATGACACTACTGTTGATATCATGTTGAGTTGCAACGACAGTGCACATAGACTTTTTTGGTGTCTGATGCAGTGCCATATAATTAAATCACTTGGATCAAGACTGAGATGATTTAGTTCTTTCTTGAAAAAGACAATGAATCCTTTCTGTGAGCCAACCATGGCTGGAGCTCCATTTGTAGTAAGACCACTTAACTTTTCAAAAGCCAGCTCAAGTCTTTCATGGATAAAACAAGTCTTTCAAACTAGTTCCCACCTCTTGTAAGGCCATGCATGGCTTCCAGCAGCAGCAGTTCCTCTTGCAGTTATCTCACTAATGATAATGGGCATTTGGGCAATATTTATTTTGACTGTTGTCTCTTCACAAACCAGAGTGAAAAATCGGAACCCTCCTGCACAATCCTACAATGTTTTTTCAATATCTTTTGCTAAATCAATAACCCGATCTGAGATGGTTCCACAAAGCAAACTAACAATCTGGAGCAATTTTACTTTGTCTGGTGCTAACAAATCTTCAGCAGCCACCATGCATTCTTTCCCAAACTTTTCCTCTACATGAGGCCTCAACTTCTTTGTGATATGCTGGTTCACTACATAACTCTTCTGAATAACAATGTCTCTGTCAAAAGGAGGCCTAGTGAAAAGAGTTTGTTATGATTCCAAACTGCTGAAGAGCATTGATTTTATCCAGATCCAACTAGCCTCCCAATTCTTTGAGCTTAGCATGTTTTGAACGGTAATGATACACTAGATTGGTTTTTTTCATTACGGCTAGTGCATTGCCACAAACTATGCACCAGGTTTGCATTTTTTATTTTTTAACAAAAGATTGCACCTTTTTATTGGATAACTTCCCTCCGCCTCCCCATCATTCTATCTCTAATTCTCAAGAATTGGACAGCCCTTATTGGCTGTCCATTTATGTTCTAGGTACAAAGTGTTCTTTTAATTATCTCCATAGCTCTCTATGCCTCATGCTACCTTAATTGCTGTTCTAATCTTGCTACTTATAACAATACCACTTAATATTGCTCTGATAGTTAAGTTTGACCACCTGGACTTGATTTCATTAAGATCCTTTCAGGTCCATTGCCATCAGCAAGTCTGCTTCTGAAATAGCATCTCCCACCATCTGCCCTGGTCTGTAGAGATCCACCACTGAGCTTCTCAGTAATGTTCATGCCCCTTCCACTACCACATTCCCTATGTCTCTGATAAACAGCAGAAGCTGGTCAGCTGGTGGCGTATGCATGATAGATCCACTCTAACAAGCCTATGTCTTTGAGTCTTTTGCTTCCTTCTTTCACCTTTACGATTGCTCAGACATGTTGATTTTACCTAATGTGGGTGATCACTTCCCCCAAGTTTCCTAGGGCTATCCTAGCAACCTGTTAGCACGATCTCCTTGGGTCTTTGCTAGAGTATAATTACCATATTACATATCAATAACTTCTCCTTTATCTAGACATATACTCTCCTCCTCTTCCCTCTCCCTAATTCAGCATTTTCAGATATCAATCCCATATACATTTTCTTGGCTTCTACAGGTATCAAATTTGTTTGAACTGCAAAGTTGGCGGTTCAGGTTCACCAGTTGCTCCTCAGAAACCCTCTACAGGAGCTCTATGAGTCAGAACCGAGTTGATGACACTTAATAACAACAACAGCAAGTGTCAGGAGGATATGCGATCAGGAGAGAGCAGTCCCTAGAGAAGGACATAATACTTGGTAGAGTGAAGGGTCAGAGGATAAAGAGAGTAACCTCCAAGGGTGGATTGAAACAGTGGTGGCAGCAACGAACCTCAAATGGAACAACAATGATAAGAATGGCACAAAACCAGGAAGCTTTTTGTTCCGTTGTTCATCATGTCACCATAAGTTGGAACGGACTTGACAGCACCTGCCAACAATAGATATATACTTGTATATGTTGACTAGGTCTTGAAGCTCCTTCAGGATATAGTGCCTTTCCTCCATTAGCAGGTTCAGTATTTCCCTAGTGGGGTTATATTGTGACTTGACTTTGGTTACTGGGCTGGTAGACAGGACGAAAGATGAGGGTATGTGTTGTCTCTGCATCAGCTTTGATCAGAAAGGGCAGTACAATAGTCTCTAACAAGAAGGACTGGTGCTAATGGTTATATGCCACTGAGT
>NW_006408523.1:33749380-33751475 GCF_000296735.1 Chrysochloris asiatica | reverse complement strand
AACAATCTATGGACCAACTGTTAAAATATTAACCACAACCAGACTTAAGTAATAAAGTTGGAAATTAGAAAACAAACAAACAAGTTTAATTAAGTAATAAATAAAGAGATGGCAAAAATATAGGTAAAAGTATAATCATTTATTTTTCTAATTTTTATTTATTTATCCATTGTATACTTGGTGTTTCATTTTTCTTTCCTCAGACAGTACATTTAATATGTATTCTGTAACTTGTTATATGGTCCAATTCATGATCATATAGGAACATGAGTTCTTCCTTAACAGTTTTGTTTCTAAGGGGCTGCTAAGCTATTCTGTTCCTTTTACCTCTAAATGTAGGTGTACATATTGAAAGCATTATTTTTTCACCTACAATATTTATCACATTATTTCCCAATGAAAACCAGTATTAATCATACAACAGATACACAATGTATTTCACTCACTGTGTGTTTCTATTTGACCAATGACATAAGTAGCCTCTATTAGTTACTCTACATTTCCATAGTCCAGTGGAATGAATCCTGATGGAGCCTTTGATTTCTAAGACTCAGAAAGAGCAGAGAGCAGGCTGTCAAAAAGTAATATAAATTTTTTAAATTGGTCATATGTTTCAGAATTTAAGAGGTAAAATTTGTACTTCTATTTCTTGGTTTTCAAATTCATATACTATATTCAGATTCTAAAAAGAAATAATTACCGTAGATTTTTATTGATGTACAGTATTTTTCACAAGTCTTTCAAGTTGTCTCCCAGAAGTCTAAAGCTTTTGATATTATGCTCATCACCACCATTATTCGTATCTGTTATTTCCCCATATTTTCTTGTTTGCCATTTTACTATGTTGCTATTTTCAGTATAAGTATAATATAAAATTTTATTTTTAATTACATTGCTATATAAGTAGGGAAAACTATTTTAAAGGAAGTTCATTTACAATGTTACATTGATTTCAAGGAAAATATCAGACATGCTATACCGAAGAGATTCCTCATGAGCACAATAAAGTGTTCAGGAATACTCACACTTTGCAATCTTGTCCATAGCTTGTAATGTTCCACACAATTGAAAGCCTTTGTGTAGTCAAAAAAGCACAGGTAAACATCTTTCTGATATTCTCTGCTTTCAGCCGGATCTTATCGGACATTAACAATGATATCACTTGTTCCATATACTCTTCCTAATCTGGCTTGAATCTCTGGAAGTTCTCTGTCAATGTAGGCTTGCAGACATTTCTGTCTTACATTTAGTCAAACTTTATTCTCATAGGATATCAAAGATATTGTCCGATGATTTCCACATTCCATTGGGTTACCCTTCTTTGGAATGGGCACAAATTCAGATCTGTTCCAATGAGTTGGCCAGATAGTTGTCTTCCAAATTTCTTGGCAAAGATGAATGAGTGCCTCCAGTGCCGCCTCACTTTCTTGAACGATTTCAGCTTTTGTTCCCTCAGTTACTGGTGCCTTGTTCTTTGACAATTCCTTCAATTCACCTTGGAATTTTTCCTTCAGCATCATTGGATGTTGATCATATGCTACCTCTTGAAATAGTTGAACATCAACCATTTCCTTTTGGTACAGTGACTCTGTGTATTCCTTCCATCTTCTTTGATGCTTTCTGCATCATACAATAATTTTCCCCAAAGAATCCTTCAATAATGAAAGCTGAGGATTGAATACTGTCTTCAGTACCCTCAGCTTGAGAAATGCTGTGAGCGTGTTCTTCCCTTGTTTTCTGATTACAGATCTTTGCACATTTCATTGTAATATTTGACTTTGTCTTCTCAAGCTGACCTTTGAAATTTTCAGGTTGGCTCTTGTACCTCTTCATTTCTTCCATTTACTTTAACATATCTACACTAGAAAGCAAATATATCAGTGTCTCTTCTGACAGCCATTTTGATTTTTTCCTTCTTTCTTGTCTTCTTAGTGACTTTTTGCTTTCTTCATTGTACGATGTTCTTGAGGTCATCCCACAACTCTTCTGGTCTTTGGTCTTTAGTGTTTAATGTATCAAGTCTGTTCTTTAGATGATCTCTCGATTCAGGTGGGATATACTTAAGGTCATATTTTGGCTCTCATGGATTTGTTTT
>NW_006408523.1:33747327-33748755 GCF_000296735.1 Chrysochloris asiatica | reverse complement strand
AGTGTTGGAGAATATTGAAAGTGCCATGGGCTGCCAAAAGAAGCAGAAAAAACAGAGTGTTACTTGGAGGCTAGGATGGCCAGACTTAGTCTCTCATACTTCGGACTGTCAGGAGGGACCAGTCACTAGAGAAGGATATCATGTTTGGTAAGGTGGAGGGTCAGAGAAAAAGAGGAAGAACCCAAGCGAGATGGATTGGTAAAGTGTTTCATTCTGTTGTACATAGGGTTGCCATGAGTCAGTACCAACTCGATGGCACCTAACAACAACAACATGCTGAGGGGAAGGTGACTGATCAATTTTGACATAAAACTATTCAATATTTACATGCTACATGCCACACAGTAAATGAATATAGTAACATATCCTGTTTTATATCATCAACCAAAACAAAAAACTAAGCCAACTCTGATCAAGTGGATCAAAATGCTAAGGACTCTGTAGGACAGAATAGAGCGGTCCCATTGTTCTTGTTGGTATGTTCCACTGAGTCTGTTTGGACTCATATTGACCATAAATAAAGTCGTTGAGGAGCAACTGGTGAACATGAACCACCAACCTTGCAGCTCAAAATGACCTTAAGGTTCAGTGCTTATCTTACAGTGCCAAACCCCAAACAATAGATCTCGACTAGGGAAGGTAGACTTAGTTTTCTCCTACAGAGAAGTTAGTGGGTTTGAACTACTGAACTTGCAGTTAGCTTCCAAACTGTAGTATCAGGGCAATTTATCAACAACCAGTACATCCAATTGTCCAAATGCACCTCAATATTATTTTCTTCATTGCATATGTGCTTTTATAAAATAACAGCTTAACTTTTATTTGTCAGTGTTGGCTTAAATTTGGTGATGGTAAGAGAAAGAATACAAATATTGAATATGATTTCATAAATACAAATTCAGTTGGAAATAACTATTCCTTTTATTTTTTATTTTCAGAATAACTTCATTCTGTGAGGCTCCAATGTCTTTTTCAAGTCCTTTTTAATGACTGCATTTTACTTCTTGTTAGATATTGTGTGGCATTAGGAACACAGGTGTAAGGGGTGGTATAGTTATTTGCCAAAGTAACTGATGATAATTGCAAGTTAATATTGTATGTTAAATCTTGCCAAAGTAACTGATGATAATTGCAAGTTAATATTGTATGTTAAAATCCACCTTTTAACATATATGTATATTATATGAGAGATTTAGGAGGCTTGTTAGCAATCCTGCTCCTGTGTTCTAAAAAATATAAAAAAGACATACATATATGTAGAAGGTAGACAGAGTTAAAAATATTAATTGCTTTGCTAATGAGTATATATCTTTAGGATGATATTTGTTATATCAGTTTATATACTATTAGAAAATATAAGGTTATTTGCATTCCTTTTGGAATGCAAATCACTTCAACTCTCTCTTCCGCACAGTTGGACAACCACAG
>NW_006408523.1:33740614-33746767 GCF_000296735.1 Chrysochloris asiatica | reverse complement strand
AACAGATCTGTGTTGGAAAAAGTGCAGCTAGGGTGCTCCTTGGAGGCCAGGATGGCCAGGCTTCATCTTTCATACTTTGGACATATTTTCAGAAGGGACCAATCACTGAAGAAGGATATCATTTTTGGTAAGTTGGAGGGTCAGAGAAAAAGAGGAAGGCTCCCAGCAAGATGGATTGGTAGAGTGTCAGCATCAATGGGCTCAAGGGTGACAACAATAGTGAGGTTGGCCCAGGACAGGGCAGTGTTTCATTCTGCTGTACATGAGGTCACTATGAGTTGGTACCAACTCGATGGCACCTAATAACAACAACACCAAGGCATAAGACAGAGCAGAATTATTCCACCTGTAGGCAGACTGGTTCCCAAAAGAATTGAGCAAGGAAGTGTCTGAGTTAAAGGAAAGAGTGTGACTATTTCCCCTAATACTCAATATGAGTCAGAATATTTAGTTCTCCACTAAAGAAATTCACTTTAGTATTTGGTATCTTTAGATTTGCTTTCCAAAATCTTTTTTTCTTTTCTTTCTTTGTCTCCAAAAACTTTATGAAAAAATTTGACTTTCCAATCTGAATTGTGTGACTGAATGGGGACAAGCAGCATAGCAATCTCATCTACCATAAATCACACTCATAGTCTTTGTTGGCCAGACTTTTATCACAGATGTCAGTATTCTCACTGTTATCTTACCTGAAGCAGGATCAGATGCACAGAAGCAGGCCATTTGATTCCTATTACTTTTTGTGAGTCTTTCCTTCTACTGACAGAAGAAGAGGTGCATTCTGGTTCAGAGCTCTTGAAATTGATACTTCTGGGATAGGTATTGCTATAACAAAAGCAAGGCACTAAGCCATTGTGCATTCTGCATGTTGGGATTAGAAAAAAGTACTTGCTATC
The DNA here is from genome assembly GCF_000296735.1 of Chrysochloris asiatica. NCBI lineage: Eukaryota > Metazoa > Chordata > Mammalia > Afrosoricida > Chrysochloridae > Chrysochloris > Chrysochloris asiatica. The sequence continues at coordinate 33,745,871 of NW_006408523.1, read as the reverse complement.
TATATTCACTTTGTTATTCAAATATTGTTTTAGACACATCGGTCTCCTCTACTGGTGTTCAAGCCTCTCCAAATAAAGGCAAAGACAAACTAAAGCTTTGCGTTGTCATCTGAAGTGTTCAATAAGTTAAGTAAGGACAGCTTTTCTAGATTTATGAATACTGGTTTCTAAAATATAATCCTGTATGTCCTTCTGTGTCCTTTTCCTTTTATAATGTGTACCTTTACAATCCATAAGATATTAATGTATGTATATCATAAAATAGGCCAAATGATTAAAAAAAGAAGCTGGCATGCATTTATAACAAAATGAATTTTTATTTTTCCTCTCTGTTTTCCACAGGACATTTTTGAAAGTGATCTCTGACTCAGATACTTTGCTGGAAAATAGAGATTCCTATGATGGAGCATTCCAAAAAGCTATTCTACAGGATGAGACATCACCAGTAATTAGCATCCACAGGATGGTTATTAATGCTTCTACCAGCATAGTTTATGTCACCCAGAAGCCATACAAAACAGCATGGAATGTAGAGACTTCAAATTATCTCTGTGAAACAATTAATATAGGTTGGCCTTTATTATGATTTGACCTCACCTTACTTTAAAAAGGCAATTTTATAGATTTACTTCCAGTAGAGATTGTTGTTTCTATTAGGTGCCATCCAGTCAGCTCTAACTCATAACAACACTATGCACAACAGAATGAAACACTACCATCCTCACAATTGCTGTGCTTGAGCCCGTTGCTGGTGCCACAGTCCCAGTTCATCTCATTCGTGGTCTTCCTTTTTTTCACTCCACTTTACAAAGCTTGGTGTCCTTCTCTAGGGACTCGTCCCTCCTGAAAACATGAACAAAGTATGAAACATGAAGCCTGACCCCCTTACTTCTAAGGAACATTCTGTCTGTACTTCTTCTAACACAGATCTGGTCATTCTTATGGAAGTCCATGCTACTTTTAATATTCTTGTTCTTGTCCTACAACAAACTGAAATGCATCAGTTCTTCTAGGCTCTTCTTTATTCACTGTTCAGTTTTCACATACATAATGAGACTTTTGAAAATACCGTAGCTTTGTTCAGGCACAAACTGATTATCTTTGCTCTTGAACACTTTAAAGAGGTCTTGTAAAGCGGATTTGCCTAAACGCATTTCACGATTTCATTTCTTGGCTGTTGCCTCCATATATATTGATTGTAGATCCAGGCAAAATGAAGTCTATGACAACTTCAAACTTTTCTCTTTTTTTCATTATTTATTTATTGGTTCAGTTATGAGGATTTTTGAGATGCAATCCGTTCTCAATTCTGCGGTTATTGCTATTCATCAGTAAGGGTTTTAAGTCCTCTATGATCACAGAAAGCAAAGTTGTATCATCTGCATATCACAGGTTGTTAGTGAGTCTTCCTCTAATTCTGATGTCATAGTCTTCAACTTACAATACAGGTCTCAGATCATACGTTCAACATACACATTAAGTAGGTATGGTGAAAGGACACAACACTAGTGCACATGTTTCTTGATTTTAAATAATTCAGTATTCCCTTGTTCTGGTCCAATGAGTGAATATTATTGTTGTTGTTGTTAGGTGCCATTGATTCAGTACCAACCCATAGCAACCCTACGCACAGCAGAACAAAACACTGCCTGATCCCGGGCCAACCTCACTACCATTGCCACATTTGAGTCCATTGATGCTGCCATCGGCCAATCCATCTCGTTGGGGGTCTTCTTGTTTTTCTCTGACCCTCCACCTTACCGAACTTCTCCAGTGACTTGTCCCTCCTGACAACATGTCCAAAGTATGAGAGATGAAGTTTGGCCATCTTGGCCTCCAAGACCACTCTGGCTGTACTTCATCCAAAATGGATTTATTGGTTCCTTTGACAGAGCATGGTACTTTTTAAATATTCTCCTCTGACACCATAACTCAAAGGCATCAATTCTTCTACGGTCTTCCTTATTCACTGTCCAGCTTTTGCATGCATATGAAATTATTGAAAATACCATGGCTTGGGTCAGGTGCACCTTAGTCCTCAAGCTGAAATCTTTGCTCTTCAACACTTTAAAAGGTCTTGTGCTCCAGATTTGCCTAATGCAATATGTCATTTGATTTCTTGACTGCTGCTTCCATGAGTATTGAAAGTTGATCCAAGAAAAATGAAGTTCTTGACAACTTCATTCTTTTCTCCGTTGATAAGAATATTGTTTATTCATCCAGTGGTGAGGATTTTTGTTTTCTTTACATTGAGATGTAATGTATACTGAAAGCTGTGCTCTTCGATCTTCATCAGTAAAAGTTTTAAGTCCTCTTCACTTTTGGAAAACAAGGTTGTATCGTCTGCATATCACAGGTTGTTATTGAGTCTTCCTCCAAACCTGATGCCACATTTCTCTTCATATAATCCAGCTTCTCAGATTGTTTTCTCAGCATACAAGTTGAATAAGTATGGTGAAAAAATACAACCTTTTCGCACACCTTTTTAATTATAAATCATCCAGTGTTCCCATGTTCTGTTTGAACAATTGTTTCTTGGTCCAGGTACAGATTCCTCATGAGCAAAATTTAGTGTTCTGGAATATTCATACTTCTCAATGTTGTCCATAGTTGTCATGATCCACACATTTGAAATCCTTTGCATAATCAATAAAGCTCAGATACACATCTTTCTGATATTCCGTGCTTTCAGCCAAAATCCATCAAACATTAGCAATGATATCACAGTCAAGAAATCAGACAACATATTACATTAGGCAAATCTGCTGCACAAGACCTTCTTAAAATGTTTAAGAGCAAGGATGTCAGCTTAAGGTCTAAGGTGCGCCTGCCCCAAGCCATGGTGATTTCAGAAAACTCATATCATGCAAAAGCTAGATAGTGAATAAGGAAGACTATAGAAGAATTGATGCTTTTGAGTTATGGTGTTGTAGGAGAATATTGAAAGTACCATGGGCTGCCAAAAGAACCAACAGATCTGTGTTGGAAGAAGTGTAGCCAGAGTGTTCCTTGAAGGCCAGGAGGACCAAACTTAGTCTCTCATACTTCGGACATATTTTCAGGATGGACCAGTCCCTGGAGAAAAATATTGTATTTGGTAAGGTGGAAGATCAGAGAAAAAGAAGAAGACCCATAGCGAGATGGATTGGCAAAGTGGTAGCATCAATGGGCTCAAAAGTGGCAACAATTATGAGATTGGCCCAGAACTGGGCAGTGTTTCATTCTGTTGTGCAAAGGGTCACTATGAGTCTGTACTGACTTGATGGCACCTAACAACAACATCAACAGCAACCTCTTGAGGTTGAACATGGACTATTTCTTTTTGGTACCGTGAATCTGCGTATTCCTTACATCTTCTTTTGATTTGTTCTGTGTTATTCAATAGTTTTTCCATTGTAGTTGTTGTTAAGTGTTGTCAAGTTGTTTCAGACAAATAGTGCCCCTATAAAAGCTTTCCTAGGACTGACTGGCGAGTTTGAATCACCTACCTTGTGGTTTAACGCTTACCCATATCACCACACCTGTAGTATATAGGGGACAAAGTTGTAAAAACTTCTTAGACATAATCAAACATCATCAGGCTCAGGACCATAGTCTCTTGAGACACAAAGGTCAATTGATACAACATAATTCACAAAGACAATGACATCTTTGTGGACTATGGTATGTCAGTTGACCTTTATGCATAGTGACTGGGGTATTAGAAGCTCACGAGTGACCATCTATAAAACTATTGACTTCGACCTTTCAGAGGAAAGAAGAGTAAAGAAAATAAAAGAAACATGGAAACAATTAGATCAACTGTTTTGAAAGGCTCATATTAGAAGGTCCTGGATAGAGTAGAACAATTTGGAACAAAACTCAAGACCATGAAAAAGGACTATGCTAACTGGTCAGATACAGAAAGGAGAAATCCCAAGGCTGTGGCCCTTAGCAATCTTTCATGTCTGGAAATAAACTTAGTTTTAAGGCTCATTTTTCAGCGAAACATTAGACTGGTGTGGTCTAAAAAAGTCACTGTATTACTAACAGATAAAGTAGCCCTAGGCACATGGCGCTGTGGGTTAATGCGCCAGACTGCAAAGCTATTTGAACTGCAAGGTTGGCGGTGCAAGCTCATCACCAGCTCCTCAACAACCCTATACAGGATCGCTATGGGTTGGAATCAACTCAGTGGCACTTAACAACAACAACAAGTCACATAGTAGATTATGAGCAGGACTGCAATCTGAATGTTCAGCAGTTAAAATCTACCAGCTGTTCTGAATAACAAAGATATGACTTTCTCTTCCCATAAAGATGCACAACCTCAAGAGTTGGAATTGACTTGGTTGCATACAACCGCCATGACTACGACTTACAGAGATGCTTACCTGAAACCCTGTGCAGGGTAGCTTTCAGTAGTAATGTACTTCATGACACTTAACAACGGCAAAAGGGGAACAATAACTCCACAGAGACACCTGCACCTCACAATAATTAAAACTGCTTGAAATCAAAAGGGAAGCACTTATCCAAAAATATATTTGAGAAGAGTTAGGAATTAAGGAGGCACCGAGACTGGAAACAGAGGGAGGGAGTGTAAGAAGTGATGTTAAACTGAGGGGATTGCTTTCAATTAGATGAACCACATATGTATCAATTGTTGAATGTAAAACTCTCTAAACATTTACCCAACACAATATAAAGTAAAAAAATAAACCAATGTCGAAAATTTAATGAAATCCAACACACTTTTCAGATTTAAAAAAAAAGGGAGAACGAGTTGCTAATCGAATACATGTATAATCACTATGAGTCAACACCAACTCAATGGCACTTAACAACAGCAACATAATGAATTTTAAGTTTTGTAGCAATTAAAGAGGATAAATATGTTTCCTTTTCATGATTAACTGCCTACATATTGTAAATTTTATGTGTCCAGTCAGGCAGGACACATGAAGTACTTAACCTCCCTGCACTTCAGTTTCCTCATCTCTAAACTGTAGTCTTGGTGTGGGCTGTGGATTAATGCACTGAACTACATAGTTGGTTTGAAACGTAATGTCAGTGGTTCAAACTCACCACCCATTCCTTGGAAACCCTATAGAGGGTCTCTATGGGTGGGAACCAACTCTATGACACTTAACAACAACAAATTGGAATTAATGCAGACAATTCACCTAAAACTATGCATCGTTCTGAGAAGTGGCACAGGGTTTGAGGGGAATGGTCTTGGTATATAGAAGGTAGTAAAGATTTGATAGGCCGTCAT
>NW_006408523.1:33720150-33740195 GCF_000296735.1 Chrysochloris asiatica | reverse complement strand
AATCATTGAAACTCAACCAAGTATATGAATTTTTAACATATAGAACAGATGATGTGCTCTGCAAACCTTCATTCAATACTGCAGCCTTGGCATCTCTATAGGACAGTTCTACTTTGTTGTACAGTGACACTATGGATTAGAATTAACTCCATGGCTCTGTTTCATCTATAGAAGTTTGATACCAGTAAATTGTTGATTCTTTTAATTTGTGTTTTGTGTGATTACTTGAGATATAAGAAAGTGCCTGTTACTCTACATGTATGATAAATCCTCTATTTTATATTCTTTGCTTTAAAGGAAAACTGATATTTAGTCATGAGATTGGTAGATGTTGTTAGACAATACAGAGATATTCAAAAGCACATCTTTCCCTTCTATGCCAGCGGGGCCTTTGAAAACATATTTTCCTGTGATGTTATGAATAGTTTGCCAACTTCTACTTGCTTTGTCTTCCTTTCAAACTTGGTGATTCTAAGGGCCCTCTTTATAAGAGACCCTGCATGATAACTTCTGTCACAGGGTCTACTAATGTTGGATGCATTTTTAATATTACTTAATTTCACATTAGGAAGTTCTGTTACTGTAGTGGATTACAAGCTGAGCTGCGAGCCAAAAGGTCAGCAGTTCAAATCTACCAGTCACTCCTCAGGACAAAGATGAGGTTTTCTGCTCTGTAAATATTTACAGCCTCAGAAAAACTACACAGTGTGGATATTAGTTTAGACCAACTCACTGGCACGTAACCCCCACCACTACCACCAATTTTGCATTGCACCTTTTCTTTCCTGTATATGCTATATAATTAAAACCATCTCAAGGTAACATCATGTGTATCAGAGCATAACCATGCTCCACAATGGATTTCAGTGGCTGGGTTTTCAGTATTAGATCTCCTGGTATTTTTTCTGAGGTGTCTCTAAGTGTATTAAAATGCCAACTGCTAGGTTAGGTACTTGGACATTTGTACCATCACAATCATACATTGACAGAGAACTTCCAGAGGTTCAAGCTGAATTCAGAAGAGGCCATGTAACAAGAGATATTGTTGATATCCGATGGATCTTGTCTGAAAGCAGAGAATATCAGAAACATGTTTATCTATGCCTTATTGACTACACAAAGGCTTTAGATTGTGTGGTTCATGACAAGCTATGGACAACATTGAGAAGTATGAGTATTCCAGAACACTTAATTGTACTTCTGAGAAATCTGTACCTGGACCAAGAAGCAGTTGTTCGAACAGAGCATGGGAACACTGAATGTTTTAAAATTGGGAAAGGTGTGCGACAAGGTTGTGTTCTTTCACCATACTTATTCAACCTGTATGCTGAGCAAATAATCTGAGAAGCTGGGTTCTATGAAGAAAAATGTGGCATCAGGATTGGAGGAAGACTTGTTAACAAACTGCGATATGCAGATGATACAACTTTACTTGCTGAAAGTGAAGACGACTTGAAACATTTACTGATGAAGATCAAGGAACACAGCCGTTGGTATGGATTGCATCTCAATGTCAAGAAAACAAAATCCTCACCACTGGACCAATAAACAACATTCTTATCAACGGAGAAAAAAAATTGAGGTTGTCAAGGACAACGTTCGTGGAAGTAGCAGTCAAGAAATCAGATGATGTATTGCATTAGGCAAATCTGCTGCACAGGAACTTTTTAAAGTGTTGAAGATCAAAGATGTCAGCTTGAGGACTAAGGTGCGCCTGACCCAAGACATGGTATTTTCAGTAGCCTCATATGGATGCAAAATCTGGGCAGTGAATAAGGAAGATCGTAGAAGAATTGATGCCTTTGAATTGTAGTGTTGGAGGAGAATATTAAAAGTGCCATGGACTGCCAAAAGAACCAATAGATCTGTTTTGGAAGATGTGCAGCCAGCGTGCTCCTTGGAGGCCCGGATGGCTAAGCTTCGTCTCTCATACTTTGGACATATTGTCCGGAGGGAACAGTTGCTGGAAAAGGATGTCATGCTGGGTAAGATGGAGGGTCAGAGAAAAAGAGTAAGACCCCCAACGAGATGGATTGGCCAGGTGGTGTCATTGATGGCATCAAGTGTGGTAGTGGTTGTGAGGTTGGCCCAGGATCGGACATTGTTTTGTTCTGTTGTGCATGGGGTCGCTATGAATCGGTTCTGACTCGATGGCACCTGACAACAACAAACCATCACAATTGAATTTTAAAACCTTTTTGTTCTGCAAATAAAGAAACTTTAAGGAAAATCCCTAGTAATAGTTCAGGATGCAAATCAGTTATATACTTATAAAATAGTCTGTACAATGAATATACTTTGTAGCCTGTTTTTTTTATAACATGTACTTCATAATTTTATACTAGAAAAAAAAAGATTGCAGATTTTTCAGAAAAGTGTTACGAATGCTGTATGATGACACTGTTTTTGATTAAAGATATATATACACATAGAAATCACAAATTTTGCCTATCAAAAATAAATCAACTATATACATTGAAATGTGACCCAGTTACAAGAAACAATCCAGTTGAGTTGACGATCAACCTGATATCCTCTGACATTTTTATTTTGGTTCCCTCTCTTTAAAAATGTGTCCTATTTTTTCAATGTTTAGGATGTAGAGACATTTTTCCTTATGTCTTCTCACAGTTAACTTAAGGACAAATATAGGAATGAATCAACAATATATAAGAGTAGAAAGTTTTATTTTTTTGTATATTCTTTTAATTTTTTTCAATCTCCATTTTATAAGTTCTTATTTAAAAGATCACATGCATACATTTATCTTCAGTATACATAACCCTCAATTTTTATTATGTCCCTACAACCAACATAATTGAACAAAATAACTTGGAAGATAATTTATATAAAAGGACTGGTCATGAAATCTTACCATTTTTTAGGGATAATTTTAACTGAACTATAGCTATAGCACTTTGGAAGATTATTAAAGAGGGATCTTTGAAAGTTTTCCTGCATTTCTCACTTACAGATCTTCTATTAGAGGCAAAACCAAACTGAAACAAATAAACCCTTATTTTTAAAATCACTGCCAGGAATGTGATTATTTAGAATGATACATATATTTCTGGAGTTCTGGTGTGATGTTGCAGGTTAATGCACTGGATTTCAAGGTCAGTTGGAACCTCAAGGTCAGCAGTTCGACTCACCAGCCACTCTTAGGAAACCCTATACATGGTTGTTGTGCCATTAAGTTGATGGCACATAACAACAACAATTTCTAATTCTTGCAAATGGCAACCCCAATCATCTTCTAGTCTAGGTGACTTAAAGCTTGAAATCAATGTTTTGGAGCTAGTTTATAGGAATTCTAGTCATTTTTCTCTGATATTTTGTGAGTTATACCCAGAGTTTATGAGGAAGGCTTAGTCAGTCTATTTGGTGACATGAAGGTGTGTTTGTAAGCCTAGAAACTTGTATCATACTGCACAGATGCAAATGACCATAGGGCTTCCAGTACTCTATCAGGTCTATAGTGCAGAAGAGTTACATAAGAGATGCCAGGCCACTTCCTGGAATGTGTGGAACAAAACAGGATGTGTCTACTTCAATGGCATGGTAAGAAGAGAGAAGTCAGCGGTTTTCGATGTACAAGTCCTCATATGTGGAACAAAAAGGCATATTTGACACTGGGCACAGTATTTGGAACTGAATTATGTTGAAAGAATGTCAAGAGGGTTTCTGGAACAGAAAACAAATGGTAGAGTATCATCAGAGGCAGAAGATAAACAGTGGTCACAATAGTTTAGACTAAGGTTACACAGAATACATCAAGAAGTAGTGCTATACAAAGGTATTTATGAAGAAAGTTGAAGTGGGTCAGAGTGTGTCATAGAAGCATAAATGCACCCCATGAGAGAGCCAGCACTCAGAGACTAGAAATGGCAAAGGACATTCAGCGTGCTAAATGCCAGATAGACAAGGATAACTGCAAAGAACATTAATGTAGTAAAACTGCCTTTGTACCTGTCTGTCATCCCATTTCATATGCTATCATCAACCAATTGATTGTGGGGAAATGCCAAGTGAGTGGCAAAAAATTCAGCATTTAAATAGTCACTGAACCCTTTTTTTGCAATGGATACTTTGGCCATGATTATGAGCTGAAATTGAAGAAGAAATTTTAAACTATATTTGAAAATTATTTCCAAAGACCTAAACATATAAATAACTGACAATGTAAAATATTAAGGTGTTTACCTGAAGTGTTCCCTGAATCTGAGAACGTTCATCTGAAAGCAACAGCAGAAAGAGAGAAATAATTCTCTATTTTCAGAGCAACAGATTCAGAGTATGATATGTCTGCAAATTAGTGAGTTATAGCTGATTAAAGTTTTATTTAAAAGTATACCTTTTAAATAATATCTTTATTATTTCCACAAATAGAAAACTGAAATTGAAGAAAACAAAAATATTTACCATTATAAATTGTTATTATCTTCCAATCTTAAATGTAGACTATCTCTTGATGAATAGTATCTTTGTGTGTCCTTGATTGGAGACCATGGACTAGCCCACATGGATGAGTAAAATGGTTTTATATACTTGTAAAAGAAGTGAGGTATAAGAGACAATATCTCATATCCTGGCTTCTAAGGAGCCCTCTTTCTATAGTTCTTCCAACAGAGACTTGGCAATCCATGATACTTTTAATATTCTTCTCCAAAACTGTAATTCAAATGTATAAATTATTCTACTGTCTGCCTTATTCACTGTCCAACTTTGACATGCATAAGTGGTGGTGGTGGTGGTCATGTGCTGTGGAGTCAGAACCGACTCATAGCAACCCTGGACAGGGTTTCTGAGGCTTTAAATCTTTATGGGAGCAGAAAGCCTCATTTATCTCCTGAAGAACAGCTGATAGTTTTGAATTACTGACCTTAAGGTTCACAGACTGATTCATAACCACTACGAGGCAATTTAAATTACCATGTCTTGGGTTAGGCGTGTCTTAGACCTCAAACTGGTATCTTTGCACTTTAACAATTTAAAGAGGTTTGATTGATTTCTTGGTTGCTTGGATTCAAGCAAAATGAAGTTTTTGACAATATAATTTCATTTATTGGTCCATCTGTTAGGATTTTTTTTTTTTTTTTTTTTTATTGAGATGCAATCCATACTGAAGGCTGTATTCTTTTATTTTCATCAGTAAGTATTTTAAGTTGTCTTCAATTTCAGCAATCAAGATTGTATCATCTATATATAGCAGGTTGTTGATGAGTCTTCTTCCAATTCTAGTGACTCATTCTTCTTCAGATAATCCAATATCTGGGAATATGTGCTCAGTATACAGACTGAATAAGTATGGTGAAAAGGTACAATTCTGGAGCATACTTGGAGTGCTCTGGTTTTGAGGAGCATCTGATTTTAAATCATTCGACATTCAATTATTCTGTTCTAACAATTGCCCCTTGGTCTATGTACATGTTTCTCATGTTATTAGGAGGGAACAGACCCTGGAGAAGGAAATCATGCTTTAAAAGTAGAAGGTCAGCAAAAAAGAGGAAGACCCACAAAAAAATGGATTGAGACAGTGGCAATAGCAATGGGCTAAGGTGTAGCGCTGTGGGTTAATGTGCTGGACTGCAAGGTTGGTTTGAACTGCAAAGTTGGCAGTTCAAGCTCACCAACTGCTCCTTGGAAAACCTATACAGCGTCACTATGAGTTGGAACTGACTCAACAACACACAACAACAACAATAATTGTAAGGATGGTGCAGGACTGAGCAGTGTTTCATTCTGTTGTGCATAGGGTCACTATGGGTTGGAGCTGACTCAATGACATGTAACAACAATAGCAAAAGAGCTATATTAAAAATAGATATTTCACACAAGTTTACTTTTTTTGGAAATATTTTTACTTGTTACTTATATTTTTAATATGAGGGAAGCTTGCATTTGTTATTCTGAAATCTTGTTTGTAATTCACAATAGAAAATCATTGAAAAAAAAAGAAAAAGAGAATCATTGAAAGGGAGAGGAATTTCATTAACTCGCATAACTGAAAGTTCATGGATTCATCTTTTCCTCAAATATGTTTGAATTCAGATGTTCAAATTATATTTATGGAAATCTGTTATCTTCAACTCTTTTATATCTGAGAGGTAGATACGATCATTATTAGTCATGATAAAATGTATTTATGACAACAAGGGTGTTTATCAATTTGATAACTTAGAAATGCACTCAAGTCTTTTAAATTTTTATGTTATTATCTTTTGTTGCTCTTTACTAAAAGCATGGATCTCTGGTAGCATAGTGGGTTACAATATGGACTGCTAACTACAAGGTCAGCGATGCAAACCTACCAGCTGTTCATAGGATAACTATGAGGTTTTCTGCTCCATAAAAATTTGCAGCCTCAGAAACCCTGTACTGGGTCACTATGAGTGGGAGCTGACTCAATGGCACACAGCCACAACCACCACCATTTTAAAAGCAAGGAGACCAGGTGGAAAAATGGTTAAGCTCTCAGCTCTCAACTGAAAGGTTGTAACCTAGCAAGAGGTAGGAGAAAGAACTAGTGATCTGCTTTCATAAAGATTACAGCCTAGAGAACCCATGGGCAGTTTTTACTCTGTCACATGATGTCATTATGTGTAGAAATAGACTTTCTGACATCTAAAAATACAACAGCAACATACTAAAAAAAAAAAAAGAAAGAAAGAAAAACTACCATCTAGCTATGTGTCTTTCTATCAATTTATAAACAAATGATGGTTTTAAAGGATAGAAGTTTAAAATTTCACACATTGTATGATTTTAAAATTTCTTCCTTGCTCCAGACATTAGCCATAATCTTGATCTTTATACATTTTTTTAATAAAAATATATCAAAAACCAAGTTTGAATCCTTTGCTATTTATCTCTGGAAGGATTTAAAATGTTTAAAAACCTCTTTAGGACTTAATTTGTTTGTTCTACCATTATAATAAGAAAATTAAAAAAAAAAACAAAAAAACAGTGCATCTAAGAGTATACAAGACATTCTTTTTTATGGTCCTAGAAAAAAAGATGTCAACTTGAGGACTAAGGTGTGCCTGACCCAAACCATGGTATATTCAATAACCTCATATGGATGTGAAAGCTGTACAGTGAATAAGGAAGACCATAGAAGAATTGATGCCTTTGAGTTATGGTGTTGGAGGAGAATATTGTAAGTGCCATGGGCTGCCAAAAGAACCAATAGCTCCATTATGGAAGAAGTGCAGTCAGAGTGTTTCTTGGAGGCCAAGATGGCCAAACTTCATCTCCCATACTTTGGATATATTGTCAGGAGGAAGCAATCGCTAGAGAAGGGTATCATGTTTGGTAAGGTGAAAGTCAGAAGAAAAGAGGAAGATCCCCCAATGAGATGGATTGGCCAAGTGGCAGCATCGATGGACTCAAGCATGGCAACAATAGTGAGGTTGACCCAGGATTGGGCAGTGTTTCGTTCTGCTGTGCATAAGGTTGCTATGGGTCATACCGACTCGATGGTACCTACCAACAACAAGAAAGAAAATATTAATACTTGTAGTTATTATAATTGTCTATGATGGTTATATACATCATTATACATGACATACTTTATTTTATTTTTACATGCTAAGTACTAATTAAGTCCTGTTGTGGCACTATAGGGTAAGCACTAAACCATAAAGTCTGTTTGAACAGCAAAGTTTTTTGTTCAAACTCACCAGCTGCTCCTCAGAAACCCTATACAGGGTCACTATGAGTGGAAATGAATTTGACAGCACTTAACAACAGCAACAATTAATTATTACATCATGTTTGATATGCTACAACTAACATGTAACATTCAAGATATTTTCATGGAAAAACATGAATTCCATTATGTGAAGTTGTTTACCAATTCTTTGATTTTAGTTTATAGCAATAGGTTACAGTTTACATTTGCCTTAAAATGGAAATTGATAGATTATGCTATCTAGTTGTCTGTTTTTTATGCAATAAGGTATATTTCTCTGTTGATCGGTTACTCAGTGTATACAAGCTCCTTTCTTCTTTGATGGTTTGGTTTGGTTTCAATGCCCTTCATCCTGAACCTTTGCCTCAGATACGACTAAATCCTGATCATCTTCATCTCCACACCCACTTGGTAACCATAAATATATACTTATTTCATAAATGTTTGTATATGCTCTGTGTTATTGAAAGTAGATTATGTTGTTGTTGTTGAGTGCTGTCGAGTCAATTCTGACCCATAGCGACACTGTATAGGGTTTCTGAGGAGCAGCAGGTGGGCTTGAAGCACCGGCATTGCAGTTCAAATGACTTTGCAGTCTGGCACATTAAACCGCAGCCCCACACCAGGATCCCAAAGTAGATTATAGGAGGGGATTTAACTTCTCAGTTGATAACCCAAATAAATGCTTTATTTATTTATTTATTTATTTATTTATTTATTTATTTATTTATTTATTCATTCATTCATTCATTCATTCATTCATTCATTTTAAGGATGTGATGCTCTTGTCTGATACTTTTCTGAATGTTTTTAAATGTATCACTTTAGAGATACCATTTCAGGCCAACATTAATTGACTGGAATCCTCCTACGCTTCTGGTGGAATTGTAAAATTGTGCAATGTATGATGGTTCCTCAAACACATTATAACATAGATGAACCTGGAGGACATTATGCTGAGTGAAATTAGTCAATTACAAAAAGGACAAATATTGTATGAAACCACTATTGTAAAAAATCAAGAAAAAAATTTCACATTAAAACAAACATTCCTTGATGGTTACCAGGGACAGGAGGGAGAGTAAGTCACTGACTAGATGGAACATATGTGTTAATTTGGGTGAAAAAAAGGAGACTATACGTTACGCAATGCAAGGTTTCGATGAGTTTGGTATGCTTTTGAGTGGTTTAAAAGCAAAATATAAATTTGATTGATGGTGTCTTATATGAGGGGGTTTCAAAAATTTCATGGAAAAATCCCATTATATTTCAATTCCATTTTTCCATTAAAATTTTAAAGCATTTTAAATTAAACATCTTGGAATATATTTATATTTTGGAAATATTTTTTTTCTTTTCACATGGCATTTCAGTACATATGCTCAAACTTCTTAGTGAAAATATATGATGTTCTTTGATGTATACTAGTAATTATATATATTTGATGTATACTACTAATTATAAGATATTTCCTTTGGTCTTACCAGAAACGTGCAGAGGTCATGTACACCCTTATTATCCTTAAACCAGCATCACCACAGAGCTTGTTTGAAATATAGAACTCTGGGTCCATTCCTGACCTACTGAATCAGAACCCACATTTTAACAAGATCCCCAGGTGAAACTTGTTCCCTTCAAATGTCTGGAGACACTGCAAAAGTATTATAAGTTGTAGCTACAAAATCATTTCAAAGAAAACATAGTAGAAACAGGCTAACATTAATATAAGCATCAATAAGATTTAGTTTTTCCCACTACTAATTCAAAATGACAAAAAATTGTTAGAATGAATTTATCTTTAAGTCCAAACTAACTTATCAAGTCAGCTTGGCTACAGTGTACATTTTTGAGTACAGAAGGATGTGTGATATAAATCATCTTTTGGTCTAAGTGAAATTGAAAGTATTCAATACATATTTTTAATGGATAATGAGTGATTGATTTAATAAATAGTTGTGGAAAGATAATTTAAATTAAAATACTTCAAAGGCCCAACTGGTCTTTGTTAGAAAAACATAGTCATCTAGGTTAATACTATATTAAATACATTTTTCTAGAATATACATGAAATGAATGTGCTTGCATTGATTTTCTATTGTGTAGTGTGACAGTTTTGTCAATTTGACTGGGCCAGCATTCCGAGTGGTTTGGTAGTTGAGATGTGGTTAACCCCATGGTGACATGTAACACAGTGTAGTTAACTAACTGATGATAGGCTGTGAACACTGTAGTGAAATCTGTGATTACTGATTATGCGCAGGTCTACCGAATTCTGTGATGATTGACTGTTGTTGTTATTAAAAGTCAAGTCAGTTCTGACTCATAGCAACTCTGTGTAGGGTTTCTGAGGTTGGCTGATAAGTTAGAGCTGTTGACTTGAGGTTCAAACCAACCTTGCAGTCCAATGCTTATCCTATATTGCCACATCAGAAATTCCTATTGACTACTGTTGCTGCTGTTGATAAATGACTTAGAGTCAGTTCTGACTCTTAGTGACCCTGTATAGGGTTTCTTAGGAGCAGTTGGTGGATTTGAACCACCAACCTTGAGGTTCAAACTTACCTTGTAGTCCAGGGCTTTATCTTACAGTACCACACTGAAAGTATATTTCCTTGAGCAGTATGGCTTAATTCTAATATAATGGAAACTCAGGTAAAACTCATTTGGTCTCTGCTGGGTCTGGATCTTGTCTCTGATTTGTCCTCCAACCTCTAGTTCTTTGAACTTAAGACAGTGGTCTGCTTTATTATCTGCCTGTCTGTCTATTTGCCTGCCAGTAGTACTTGCCAATCTTGGGTCATCTGATCAGGAATTAGGACTCTCCCATCTCTACACCTGTGAGATATTTCCTTGATATAGTTTTCTCTTTATATATATCCATATATAAGTTTCACTGATTCTCCTTCTTTACAGAACTCTGCCCAAGGCATGTATTAAGAGACCAATTAGTGTCTTTGAAAAACACAAGTGTATTGTCTCAGAATGTGCATGGGTCACAATTCTTGTTGTATGTTATATGTGGTTATATGTGTACCCTCAGGTCATGGTTTCATTTTACTACAGTCATGACTGCAAGCTCATCTGAGATGGTTCCTCTGTCAAGCTTACTAGTTTTTGTTTGAATTGAATTTCTTGCTTTTCTTAGATTGCGTTACTTGCTTTCTTATTGGACATCTGCTGAGGCTCTTCTTAGCTCCTAGAGGCAGCTCAGTATTTCCTGCAATGTAGCACTTTCCACAAAATGTAGTTAATTTCTCAACATCAACACGAGAACCTAACTTCAGTCTCTTTATGATGGAGCATTCCATAAAACAACACTACATAATGTAATGAGAACTTTGATTATCCACTACTTCACTCATGTAATACAACTCATGTATTACACTCATGTAATACAATCAAGGGAGCAACTACATAATCAGAATTACAGATCCTACCCAAAATCACTGTGCTAGGATTGTACAAGACATAAACGTGAAGGGGAAATTGCAGTCAGAGTGGGCATATTAACTTCTAACTACTAATTTGGCTCTTATTAGGTATGTTTGTTATTTTCACATAGAAAAGAAAACCAAAAGTTTCGTTGTTTGACACAGAACTGATTTAGAACCCCTAAGAAGATATGTCCTAAAACTAGTTTGATGCTTCACAAAATTATACTTTTACAATCAAAACAATACAATTCTATTACATTGTAGAGTCCTATGTCTAATAAAAATGTTAAGGAAAATCAGTTCCAAAAATAAATGTCCTTAACCTAGTGGTGTTACTAATGCGTTTCTATTCATCAGGTTTTTGGAAGGTAATATCATTGTTTCTCTTAATTTTTTCCATTCCTTGAGCTGAGTAAAAGCCAAATTACTGGTTATATGATGTTCGATACTAAATACAAAGATATAATAAGGCATTCAGCAAGTTTTTAAGGAGTCAAACTATTTTAAAAACATAACTACAAAAAATCTAGTGATTTCAAGAAAACAATCTTATGTTACAAAAATTAGCTTTTAACTTAGGAAGTCCATATATAATATAGTACAAAATTATTTTTAAATCAAATCTTGTTAAAATCTTCTGATATAGAGTCTGCAAAGATAATCATTTTTAAAAATTGAGTTTTTAAATTTTTTCTTCCCATATTTTCTCTTATGTTTTTGAAATCAGAAGAGGGGAGAATTTTTGAAAGTATGATAACTTTGCTTAAGTTGTCAATATATACATATTAGGTCAAAACTATTATGAGCTAGTATAGTTGAAGGAAATATAGATGCAGAAAAAAATGCGCCAGTCTGCAAATCCATTTGAACTGCAGTGTCAATGGTTCAAGCTCACCAGCTGCTCCTCAGAAACCCTATACAGGGTTGCTATGGGTTGGAACTGACTCAATGGCACTTAACAGCAACAACAACTAAAAAATAATTTTTATAAAACTAGCCTTAAGACAAGTATAAGTAGCAAGTAGCTTTCTATAAATTTAATGCAATATAGAGTTTTTCTGTCTTGGTTCTTGCAAACTGGTTTTCCAAGGGAGTACTAAAAATAAGTAAACAAATGACTTTCATTAAAAACCACATGAACCTAGATTGAGAATGTTTTTCGGTGGTGACCTGGCAAACAAACTTTAATAACTTCATTTTTCTTTATGTGTTAAAGCCTAAAAGGAGAAAATCATGTTTAAATAAATATTATTACATTGATGAAAATATAATTTTATATTTTAAAAAAACTTTCATGTTAATTTGAGAATCTCATTATAATGTATATTCTACATTGCTTTGGCTCTGTTCTTTTACACTCTATAGTCTTTTCAAGGATTCCCAGAAGTATAAAAGAACTATATACAAATATGTTGTTCTTGTTAAGTGCTGTTGAGTCAATTCCGACCCATAGCCACCCTATATAGGGTTTCCAAGGTTCAAGCTGGTGAGCTTGAACTACCGACCTTGTAGTACAAACAACTTTGCAGTCTGACACATTATCACACAGTGCCACACCAGGACTCTATATACGAGTATAGTGTATCAGAAATCTGGTGTGCTATCTAAAATTTCATTAGACAAAACCTTTAGACAAAGTGAGGCTGAAATCTCAGCCATGAATCTTCCCAATAAATATGCAGCATTCTATCCTCTGTGATGCAGTTTCAAAATACCATGACACACATCTCAATGACTTATAGAAGATTTTGGAATTTAAACCATGTTTGCCCTATTTTAGAAATAAAATTTATCTTAGTAACATCTTATGTAATGCAAACCATGCAGTCTCATATTATTAGGCCTTAAAAGTATATTTCCAAGGCTAAATTCAATATTTCATATACCAACTGATTAATAAATCTCAGCTAACTACCAGTGATTTTCTACCATCCATTGTTTCTTGTGGAAATGTCTCGCCTTCAGGTGATAAAGAAGAAAAAGTTAAAGAGGGAGACAAAGGGAAATGTAACAACATCCTATGCAGTACTTCTGGGTGTCTAGTTGTTAAGTGCCTTCAAGTCGATTCTAACTCATAGCGATGCTGTATAGGGTTTCCAAGGAGTGGCTGGTGGGTTAGCAGCCTAGTGCTTATCCTACAGTACCATACCAGGACTTCACTGGGTGCTTAGGTGTGCTATCTCTTTCTTGCTATCATCATAGCTTCTAGTGGATATAATAAATACTAATGGACACAAAGTATAATGATTTGAGGAAAATTATTGCCCTCTGAAGGCATCGAGAACTCTTTGTAACTATTTGAGTGCAGTAAAGGAGTCACTCTACCAAAAATAAATGGTTGATGTTCAAACATTTCAAGAAGCAACATATGATTAAGAGTCAATGTTGCTGAAGTAAGAAGTCCAAAGTACACCGAAGGCATTGGCAAAGAACAAGGCTCTGGGAATTGATAGAATACAAATTGAAATCTTTCGACAAACTGATGCAGTACTGGAGACACTCACTCATCTATGTAGACAGGTACTTGGCCAATTGAATGGAAGAGATTCATATTTTTGTCCATTCCAAAGAGAAGTGACCCAACAAATTGTGGAAATAATCAAATATTATCACCAATAACACATATAATTAAAATTTTGCTACAGATAATTTAAAAATCACTACAACAATGCATTGACAGGGAACTGTAAGGGGTTTGAATTGGATTCAGACAAGGTCATGGAACGAGCTGATATCAAAGGGATCTTGGCTAAAAGCAGAGAATGACAGAAAGATGTTTACCTGTGATCTATTGACTATGGAAAATTTTTGACTTTGTGGGTCATGCGAAGTTAGAGATAACGTGAAGGATGGGTATTCCAGAGCACTTAATTGTGTTTCTGAAGAGCCTGTATATAGACCACAAGACAGTTGGTGGAAGAGAACAAGGGGACACTGAATGGTTTAAAATCAGGAAAGGTGTGTACCATATTTATTTAATCTGTATGCTTAGCAAATAGTTTCAGAAGCAGGATAATATGAAGAAGAACATGATTTCAAGATTAGATGCAGATTCATTAACAACTTGTGATATGCAGATGATACAACCTTGTTTGTTGAACACAAAGAGAACTTAAAATACTTACTGACGGAGATCAAAGACCACAGCCTTAAGTAAAAATTGCATCCCAATGTAAAAAAGAAAAGATTGAAGTTGTCAAAGACTTCATTTTGTTTAGATTCACTATCAACATTCATGGAAGCAGTAGTCAAGAAATCAAAAGAAGTTATGCCATAGATCGAGTCCTAGTGTGGTGCCTTAGGATAAGGACTCAACCTCAAGGTCATTTTGAACCACAAGGGTAGCAGTTCAAACTCACTAGATGCTCCTCTGAAACCCTATACAAGGTTGTTATGAGTCTGAACCTACACAATAACAATTAACAACATCTGCCATAGGCAAACATGCTACAGGCGATCTCTATAAAGTGTTTGTGTCAGGTTGAGGATTAAGGCACACCTGACCCAAGCCATGATATTTTCAATTGCCTCACTGTTGTTGCTAAATGCTGTCATGTCAGTTCTGACCCACAGTGACCCTGCACGAGGTTTCTGAGGAGCAACTGGTGAGTTTGAACTATGGTTTGTAGTCCAATGCTGATCCTACAGTACTACATCACATGAAAATTGAACAATCAATAAAGAGGATCATAAAATAATTATTTCATTAGAATTGTGTTGCTGGTGAAGAATACTATAAGTACCAAGGACTTCCAGAAGAACAAACAAATCTGTATTGGAAGAAGTATAGCCAGAATACGCCTTAGAATCCAGTATGTTAGGACTTGTCTCTCATACTTTGGACATGTTATCCGGAGGGACCAGGGGAGGAGGTTCAGCAAATTAAGAGGAAAGCCTCCATTAAGATAAATTAACATACTGGTAGCAACAGTGAGCTCAATGTGACAAAAACTGTGAGTATTGTTCAGGACCTGAGTGTTTCCTTATGTTGTGCATAGAATCATGATTCAGAACCAACTCAATTACTCCTAACAACAGCAGTTGCATAGAGAGAGCGTTGTATTTTATATCCTTTTATTATCTATTTTCATTACATCTTCTCTGACTTCATCTCTGCACATGCTATTTGACACATGTATGTAGCTATTCTATTAGTATTTTACCCTGGAGAGAAGGTTTTAGGCATCCTACCAAGGTATGAAGCGGTGCATGCTTGAATGAGATTAACACTGCGAGGATTTCAGGGAATTTAGGCTCATGATATTGCATGCTGTTTTACTCTTTCCTGTCCTGGTTCTTCTGTGCCTTCACCAGAAGAAAAGTGTCTTGTCTGTACTCCACTGTAAATTGTCTTCAATAAGAACTTGAGGGTATACAGGTAGTCCTAACTTTTGGTAGTGTTCCATTCTGAATATTTCATTGGTTCTAATGTAAGGAGAATCAATCTCTCTCTCTCTCTCTCTCTCTCTCTTTTTTAAAATGTACTATTATTGTCTTTTATCATCAGTGTCTTTATAAATTCATCAGTATTTTGAACAGCAAATATGAAATTGAAAGTCTGTGAGTGAGCGTCTGAGAATGATAACATCAGCAAATTATGTATAGCAACATGATGCTAAGGATAAAATGTACCAAAAGAATGGATGGTCATAAGTGCAATTCATCATAACTATAATACATTGTAAGTTGAGGACTACCTGAAGTGACATTGCAATTGCCCACATTTTCCCTTTGTCTTCTGAAAGATTCCATTAAGGAACATTTTTAAACTAATGAGTGTGACTAAAATCTACTGCTTTACCAAACTCACCCCCTGCTTTACCAATCTCACGTACTGCAAGGAAGTTGAAAGTGTCAGGATGGAAAAGAATAAGATGGCATGAGTGCTGTGGGTCAGAGAATGACAGTAATTGTCAGTGTAGTTTGTGAACAGAAAAACTGGCAAGGAGTACAATTTGCTAAT
This sequence comes from Chrysochloris asiatica, assembly GCF_000296735.1. Taxonomy (NCBI): domain Eukaryota; kingdom Metazoa; phylum Chordata; class Mammalia; order Afrosoricida; family Chrysochloridae; genus Chrysochloris; species Chrysochloris asiatica. The sequence continues at coordinate 33,724,105 of NW_006408523.1, read as the reverse complement.
TATAAACCCTCAGGACTGTCTCAAACACATATGTTGTAGAATGTTAAGTTGTACAGCTATGTAGAGCAGAACAGGCCAGGTTAGTGGCCAAAACAAACCTGTTTTCTTACACATTCAAAGTTCCTCTCTTAAAAATTTAGATGAAGGAACTGAAGTATGCATTTTTAACAAACAATTCATTGTTTTTCAGGCCCCTCTGTCAAAAACAATGAGCTATGTAGAGACACTTAAAGATCTTTGACTATTGTGGTAATCAGGGCTACAGGGTAGAAGTATAAGTTCTGTGGGAAGTCATCTATGAAGAGTGATTTTCTTATTTCTTGGGGAAAATATAGGAAGACTTGCTAGAATTCATAGAGCAACCGGTTTCCAACATTAATCTTTAAAATGGTTAATTACCCACATTGTGCCTGTTCCCAAGAAAGCAACATCTATTCTATGGCAAGACAAATAAAGAAGGCTAAATATTTTCACTTTTTGAAGCTAATTTTCTACCTTCCTTACAATACTTTCATACACATTTTTAGTAAAAAAAAAAAAATATATGGATATAATTAATGAACTAAATAGCCTATGTTATGAAAGTTTTCTGCACTCTTTGAGAAAACTTTGTACAGACTCTCTGGCATATAATTTTAAGCAGTTTCACTAAATCAACCTAATATAGATTCTCTTTTGTACAAATCTTGAGTTATATGCAGCAATTCTATCACCGATTCTTGTTTTTTTTCCTAGCAGAGGATCATTTATCAGAGAAGAGCCAGCATACCCTAGGGCAGGCTGAATAACTTAGTCTCAAGTGAAAAACAACATTAGGAAAACATATGGTATAAATAATCCATGATAATTTGGAATTTTGCAATGTAATATACTCATAACTTTATGTTAAATTTTTAAAATATCATCTACATTTTAACATCTTTTTCTAAATATTCAAGAAAATTAAAGATCTAGCAAGATTGATTAAATATATCAGTTTCCTAATTTAATTGCTCATTATCACTAATTTCCTGGATTACATCCTATAACCCTAAAAATTAATATTGCCTATATCTGTCTAATCTCCACAACAAACCTACAATGTTAATATAATTACTCTTCATTTTCACATAAGTGAAATAGCTCACTATAAGTAAATAATTTACCAATGACACACACACACACACACACACACACACACACACAACTACTATTTGTAAAATCTAGGATGTGAGCTGAGGTCTGTTTGCCCTAAAATTTACAACCTTCCAACTATTCTTATCCTTTGAGAAGGCTTAATTTTAGAAAAATTTAAAAATCACACAGAGATAAATATGCAAATAGAGTAAAACACCAAGCTAACAATCTTGTTTAAGCAGGATATAAACAAAAATGAGGACTATTAAATCCATTGCTTTTAATTCAGTAAATATTCTCAACTCACCAGCTACTCCTTGGAAACCCTATACAAGGTTGCTATGAGTCAGAACCAACTTGATGGCATTTAACAACAACAATAACAACTTTATGCCTCAAACTCTGCACAATGTTTTAATTTCCAAAGAGTAAATAAACTACCCTAGGTGCTATATATGCTAAATACCCAGTTGGAGTCCAGATATGGCACTGTAGGATACACACCGTACTGCTATCTGCAAGGTGAGTAGTTTAAACCTACCAGACACTTGTTGGAAATACTGTACAGGATCACTGTGAATACGAACAGACTTGAGTGCACATAACAACAAAAACAACAACTCAATTGAAAAAAAAAAATTGTAGCACCAAACCATCCTCCCACAACCCTCTCTACTCAGCTCACTGTGATCCTTCATTGCAATGACTACAACAGAACTCAGGTACCATACTCACAGGTATGGGGTTTACTAGGGAAGTTAATAGGATACATTCAGGGTCATCTTTCAGTCAGAACAGCTGTGCCCACAGGTAGACTGCTCTCTGCATGGCCAGTTAAAAACTCTTTTGTTATTGTTACTAGATGCCCTCAAGTAGGTTTTGACTTATAACAGCCCTATCTAAAATGGAAGAAAACACTGTCCAGTCATACACCATCCTCAAAATCTTTGTTATGTGTGAGCCAATTGCAGCTGTCACTGTGCCAATCGATATCCTTGGGGGTCTCCCACTTTTTTGCCTATAACCCACTTTACTAAGCATGCAGTCATTCTCCAGGGACTGGGCCCAACTGATAATATGTCCAAATTATGAGAGATGTAGTCTGGCCATTCTGCCTTCGAAGGAGCAGTCTGGCTGTACTTCTTCCACCACAGATTTGTTTGTTCTCTGGAAGTCCATAGTATTTTTAATATTCTTCCCAACACCATAACTCAAATGCATCAATTCTACTACAGACTTCCTTATTCATTGTCCAACTTTCACAAGCATATTGGTAATTGAAAATAGCATGGCTTGGGTCAGGCACACCTTGGTCCTCAAACATATATATTTGCTCTTGAACACTTTAAACAGGATTGTGTAGCAGCTTTGCATAATACAATATGTCTTTTGATTTCTTGACTGCAGCTTTCATGTTAAAAATGGATCCAAGCAAAAGGAAATCTTTAACAACTCCAATCTTTTTCCATTTATCATGATGCTATTTATTGGTCGAGTGGCAAGGAATTTTCTTTTCTTTACATTGAAGGATGTGGTGTTTGATCTTCATTAGCAAGTATTTTAAGCCCTCTTCACTTTCAGCAAGCAAGGCAATATCTTCTGCATACATCATATAGTTACTGAGTCTTGCTACAATTTTGACTCCATGCTCTTTTTCATATAATCCAGTTTCTTGGGTTATTTGCTCAGCATAAAGAATGAAAAAGTATAGTGAAAGAATACAACCCTGGGACACAACTTTCCTGATTTTAAACCTTTCAGTGTCCCCTTGTTCTGTTTGAAAGACTGACTCTTGGTCTATGTACAACTTCCTCATGAGCACAGTTAAGTGTTCTTGATAGCCCATTCTTCACAATGTTACCCATAGGTTGTCATAACCCTCACAGTTGAAATTCATTACATAGTTAATGAAGCACAGGTAAACAATTTTCTGGTATTCTCTACTTTCAGTCAAAATTCATCTGATATCCCTCATTTCATGACCTTGTCTGAATCTGGCTTAAACCTCTGGTAGTTCTGTTGCAGCCATTTTTAAAATTATCTTTAGCAAAATTTTATTTGCGTGTAATATTAAGTATATTATCTGTATCCCAGTGGGTCACCTTTCTTTGAAATAGGCACAAATATGGATCTCTTCCAATCATTTGGTCAGTTAGCTGTCCTTCCTCCGATTTCTTGGCATAGATGAGTGAGTGTCTTCAGTGTTGCATCAGTTTGTTGAAAAAATGTCAATTTGCATTACATTAATTCCTGAGGCCTTGTTCTTGGCCAATGTCTTTAATGGACCTTGGACTTCTTTCAGTATCATTGGTTCTTGGTCATATGCTACCAATTTGAATGGTTGAACATCAACCATTTATTTTTTATACAGTGACTCTGTGATTTATTTCTATCTTCTTTTGATGCTTTTTAAAATCAGTTGCATCTTAATTACATGTTTGATCAATTTTAGAATGAAGTTTGAGGAATTTGGTAGAATTCTTCAGTTTTATCATCCCTGGCTTTAGTTCCTGGTACATAAATTTGAATAAGAGTAATAGTAACTGGTCTTTCTTGTGGATGTATAGATAATATTCCATCACAGACAATATTATACCTTATCAGAGATCTTGAAATGTTCTTTTTTTCCCTTTTTTTTTCAGTTTTTATTGTGAGGTTTACATGGGAGACCATCACTTTTTTTTTTTTTAAGGTTTTTATTGTGGATTGAGTGCAAGTTTACAGGGCACATCATCAGTTTCACATTCAAGCATTCATATGACTTGTTTCATTACATTGATTATAATCCCCTCCATACATCATCAGTTAACAGTGTTTCTATCCTCTTTAGCTTTTTTTT
>NW_006408523.1:33713110-33714875 GCF_000296735.1 Chrysochloris asiatica | reverse complement strand
ATGATAAAGAGCCAATGGTACTGAAGAAATAGTCCAAGGTGCATTGAAGGCATTGGAAAAGAATAGGGCTCCAGGAATTGATGGAGTACAGATTTAAATATTTCAACAAACTGATGAAGGACTGAGGCACTCATTTATGTATGCCAAAAAAATTTGGAAGACAGCTACCTTGCCAACTGAGTTTAAGAGATTCATGTTTGTGCACATTCCAAAGAGAGGTGACCCAATGGAATGCAGAAACCATCAGTAAATATCATTAATATCACATGCAGGCAAAATTTTGCTAATGATAATTTTTAAAAGGCTACAATAGTATACAAACAATTAACTGCCAGAGGTTCAAGCTGGATTCTGTCAAGGATGTTAAACGAGGGATGTCATTGCTGACATTAGATGGATCTTGACTGAAAGCAGAGAATACCAGAGACTGTTTATCCGTGCTTTCTTGACTATACAAAGGTTGTCAACTGTGTGGACTATGGTATGGACAAGTTATGGACATTATTGCGAAGAATTAGTATTCCAGATCACTTAGTTGTGCTCATGAAGAACCTGTACATTGGCTAAGTGGCATTTGTTGGAACAGAACAAATAGAGGATGCTGAATGGTTGATAGCATGTATTCTTTCACCATTTTTATTCTATTTTTATGCTGAGCAAATAATCCAAGAAGCTGGGTTTTATGAAGAAGAATGTGACATTGGGATTGGAAGTAGACTCATTAACAATCTGCAGTATCTGACGCTACACCTTGCTTCCTGAAAATGAAGAAGACTTAAAATACTTACTGATGAAGACTGAAGACCACAGTCTTCAGTATGGGTTGCACCTCAATGTTAAGAAAATGAAAATCCTCACCACAGGACTAATAAACAATGTCATGATAAATGGAGAAAAGATTGAAGTCGTCAAAGACTTCATTTTGCTTGGATCCACTGTCAAATCTCATGGAATCAGCAGCCAAGAAACACACTACATATTGCATTAGGAAAATATGCTGCACAAGACCTCTTTAAAGTGTTGAAGAGCGAATATTTCAGTTTGAGGACTAAAGGTCTCCTCATCAAAGCCATGGCATTTTCAATAGTTTCATATTCATGTGAAATTTGGGCAATGAATAAGGAAAACTGTAGAATAATTGATGCATTTGAGTTATGGTGTTGTCAAATAATATTAAAATATCATGGACTTCTAGAATAACAAACAAGTCTGCATTAAAAGAAGTATAGTCAGAAAGCTCCTTAGAAACCTGAATGGTAAGACTTTGTCTCTCTTACTTCAGATATGTTATCAGATGGAACCAGTCCCTGGTAAAGGACATCATGCTTGGTAAAGTGGCAGGTCAGTGACAAAAAGTGAGACCACCAACTAGTTTGACTGGGACAATGGCAACAGCGATGGTCTCTATAGTAACAGTGATTTTGAGGATGGCACAGGACTGGGCAGTGTTTCTTTCTGTTTTGCAAAAGGTCACTATGAGTTGGAACTGATTTGACAGAACTTAACAGTTTCCAATGATACTCAGGGAGGAAGTGGAAAGTGCACTGAAGGAATTGGCAAAGAACAAGGCACCAGGAATTGATGGAATAAAACTTGAAATCTTTCAAGAAAGTGAGGCAGCACAGGAGGCACTCACTCATCTCTGCCAAGAAATTTGGAAGACAGCTATCTGGTCGACTAATTGGAAGAGATCCATATTTATACCCATTGCAAAGAGAGGTGACCCAGTGGAATGCGGTAATCATCGGACAATCTCTTTGATATC
>NW_006408523.1:33695138-33711943 GCF_000296735.1 Chrysochloris asiatica | reverse complement strand
GTCAGGTGGCATCATTGATAGCATCAAGTGTGGCAGCCCTAGTGAGGTTGGCCCAGGAACGGGCATTGTTTCGTTCTGCTGTGCATGGGGTCACTATGAGTTGGTTTCAACTCGATGGCACCTGACAACAACAACAACAACAGAGTCCTGGTGTGGCGCTGTGGGTTAATGTGCCAGACTGCAAAGCCTTTTGAACTGCAAGGTTGGTAGTTCAAGCTCACGAGGGTCTCCTTGGAAACCCTATGCAGGGTTGCTATGGGTCTAAACCAACTTCACGGCACTTAATAACAGCAACAACTAGATCAATAATACACAAATAGTAAATGTGCAGTAAAATATTGCTTAAACAGTTTAGGTGGCTGTTTTAAAGGGATAAGAAATGTATCAAGACGTTTTTTAAAGTTTTTTAAGGTATTTATTATTAAAATTTCATAATCACTCATTTAATTCCATAATCTCTCCATTATCCATGTACCTATATTCCACGTACATTTATTCTCTGCATTTCTTTATTACTATGGACTTGGTACCAGGAGCCTCATCATTCTCAAGAACTTGGCCTCTGTAGTCATACCTTATCTCTCTGGCATTCAATTCTCTCTCTCTAATGATCATCACCAAAGGAATGCAAATATGTCCTAGCAACTATTTTAAACTATGTTTCCTGAGTCCTGTGGGTTAATGTGATGGACTGAAAGTTCACATTAAACAACAAGGTTGGTGGTTCAAGCTCACCAGCTGCTCTTCAAAAACGCTATACAGAGTCTATGGGTCGGAATCAACTCACCAGCACTTAACAACAACAGCCATATCTCTGATTTCTTCAAAAACATTTGTTTTTTAATTTTACAGTTCATCACATACTACTCTGGAAGGCTATTAATTCTACTTAAATGACAAGACACAGGTCACTACCAACCTTATTTTGTCAAATATATCAATTTGTGATCTTCATAGTTAAGGAATTTCATCTCCATGTATTTGTCACAGGTAACCACATTTAAAAAAAAAGCATTTTAGTATTTTGGCTACCATAATACCACAACTTATTAATTTTTTCTCTTATTTAACGGACATGCAGAGTCCATATGTATGTGTTGCTCTATCGCAGGATTTATTCATGGAGGTCCTAGTTCTTTCCTTCATGCATATTTTCTCTCTACTTTACCTTTTCTATTCTAAAATTTTACACTGTACCCATATATTAATTTCTCCCATGTTACTACCTCTGGTATAAGCATCTCTGGACTCATGCATCTGACTATTTACTTGACATCTTCAATGTCTAACAAACATGTAACTCTAAATACATCCAAAAAAAATTCTTGGTCATTATCATCCCTCCAACCAAATACAGTCTGATTTCCTTTTTCAAATATATCACAATATTAATACCACCAACTACCCAATTTCTCATGCTAATAACTAAGAATTTAATTTGATTCCTTTTACATGCTCATCCCTCAAAATTAATCCTTCAGAAATCTCTGTGCTTGCTTTTAAAATAGTTGTTGTTGTGTTGTGAAGTGCCGTCGAGTCAGTTCCGACCCATAGCGACCCTGTATAGGGTTTCCGAGGAGCAGCTGGTGAGCTTGAACCACTGACCTTGCAGTTCAAATGGCTTTGCAGTCTGGCACATTAACCCACAGCGCCACACCAGGATTCCATAGTAAAGGTCTTCAAAAAGTTTGTGAAAAAATGGAATTAAAAGATTACAAAATGTTTCCAAAAGTTTTTGAATACCTCTCATACTACACTTTCTTCTTGTGTATTTCCTTTCTCTTCATAACTACTTTTAATGCAAATTAAGAACTCCATAAACATATGTACTTTATATAATCATTTCATTTCATCTTTGTAATACTCTCTCTTAAGTTTCTCCCACTTGTTTTTAACAAGTTGTATTAAGGTTAATCTAACATAATGGTTACGAGCTTTTTTAAAATCTCCTCTACTGATACTCAATAGGTCAGTTACTTAAGACATGTCGTGAGAGAAAAGGCGTGGAGATGTGCTCCCGTGGAGATATCAACTTTCTGGTTTTCGGTGCACTTCTTCTCTCCTATGTGATCATAATGAATTGGAATCAATGGCACACAGCGATTACATAATCCTCATATTTTTAAAAAAAATGTAGACCATCTTACATATCTCCATAAGAGGAATAAATTTCAGGCCTCACAAGGATTATGACTAGGATATACCATACATACTCAAACCAAATCCACTGCCATAGAGTCTATTCTGACTCATAGCAAACCTATATAGGGTCTCTGAGACTAGTTTTTATGGAAGCAGACAGCCTCATCCTTCTCCTCTAGAGTGGCTGGTGAGTTTCCACTGCCAACCGTGGGTTAGCAGTGCAATGCCAAACCCACACTGCCAGCAGAGTTTCCTAACTGGGAAATTGTTGTTCGTTGTGTATTATTGAGTCAGTTCCGACTCATAGCAATCATGTAAGAGATTCTGAGTCGTGGGTAGTGGGTTCGAACCTCAACCTTGTGGTTACTAATCCAGTGTTTGTCCTACAGCACACCAGGACTCCTAACCATGAACTAGAAAGTTTAAGATCAAGGCCAATTACTACTGCTCCTTGCTGGGTATCAGTTTCCTTGGTATTATTCTGTTAATCAAATTACATATAATCAGGAATCATAGGCCAAACTTGACCTCACCTTTCCAAGTTTATATCACCATAAAAATTCATCACAAACTTGAAATATATAAATCTAAGTTTTAAAATTTTTAAAGAAAATAATCTGATTGGTTCACTTTAACATTTTTTTCTCTAGTAGATACTCATATAAAACAGTATGTACTTATTTTTACTATCTATTAACCTTTAAACTTTGATCTATTGATACTGAAGGGAGTCAAAACCCAGATTTCTTCTTATGATGAATGTTTGGGCTTTCAACTGAAAAGAATTTATTATCAGAGACAGAAACAACTTTTTTGAAACACTGTTTAAATAGAACTGATTGTGGGATTTAAATAACTGTGGGAAAAAAGGAACTGAAAAACCGATCAATGATAAGAGTGTACTACGTTGACAAAATGACAGTTTGAAACAAGATAGGATAAATCTGAGTAAGAAAAGGAAAGCTATTAAGAGGCTAAACCAGAAAGTTTACTATGTAGTCAGATATGGAAGTAGCATTACTGAAAGATGAAAAAAAAATTAAAATAATTTTCGAGAGACCTAAACAAATGTTGATGTTGTTGAATGTTGCCGAGTCAATTCTGACTCATAGTGACCCTGTGTAGTGTTTCCAAAGAGTGGCTGCTGAATTCGAACCACGGACCTTGTGGTTAAAACTGACCTTGCAGTACAGTGCTTTATCCCACAGCGCCACAAAACGACTCCAGTAATATCTATGAAATAACTAAGATATACCAGAAAAGATAATATAACTTAAACATCATTGTTGTTGTTGGTAAGTGCTATCGCGTCGGTTCCGACTCATAGCGACCCTGTATAGGGTTTCCGAGGAGCAGCTGGTGAGCTTGAACCACCGACCTTGCAGTTCAAACGACTTTGCAGTCTGGCGCATTAACCCACAGCGCCACACCAGGACTCCTAAACACCGTTGTTGTTGTTGTTGTTGTTGTTGTTGTTAAGTACTGTGCAGTCGGTTGGGAATCACCTACCCAGGGTTTCCAAGGCTGTAAATCTTTACGGGAGCAGAAAGCCTCATCTTTCTCCCACGGAACAGCTGGTAGTTTCGAACTGCTGACCTTGAGGCTTCCCAGAGCTCCTTATTAAATAGTTAGAACCATATTGTTTTTCTTTTTTTAAACACTTCAATAAAAGAAAAACATTAAACTCAAGGTGAAGTTAGGACTTACATTTGAAGGGTATCTATTATCAAAGGCAGAAGCAACTTTCAAAAATGCCTTTTAAATAGGATGGATTGAAGTAACTGAAAAACAAAAGAACTGAAAAATCAATAAATGATAAAATAGTTTATTGAGTTGACAAGAGATTAGAATAAAACAAGGTGGGACAAATAATGGAATAAGAAAGGGATCGCAAGGTCTCTTTGAACCGCAAGGTTCAAATACACAGCCACTCCTCAGAAACCCTATACAGGGTCGTTATGATTCAGAACCGACTTGATGGCTCTCAACGACAACACAGCTTAAAAATTAAAGGAAAAAGTTTGGTATGTAGTCAAATTTGGAAAGCACATCATTAAAAGATGAAGAAAACATTAAAAACGTAATTTATAATGGATCGTGGCACTGCGGGTTAGTGCATTGGACTGCAAGGTCAGTTTGAACTACAAGATTGGCGGTTCAAGCTAATCAGATGCTTCTTGAAAACCCTATATAGGGTCGCTATGAGTTGGAACCAGATGACACTTCACAACAACAACAAGCAAATATTGTCAATGAAATAACCAGGATCTGATAGAAAAAATAATATGAGCTCAATAAGGTCCTGCCTCTCTACGTGAAGAGTAGGAAAATAAACTTTTAGGAGTGAATACTTTATATTCATATATTTAATTTCAAAAATTAAAAAAATATATATATATAAAGAAAAGCACAATGTTTATTACAGCGTATTAAAATTACATGAATACTGTATGACTACCACAGAACTAAATGTCAATGTTGTTGTTGTTAAGTGTCATTCAGTCCGTTCCGACCCATAGCGACCCTGTGTAGGGTTTCCGAGGAGCAACCGATGAGTTTGTACCACCTATGTTGCAGTTCAAACGGCTTTGCAGTCCAATGCATTATAGGCAAAAATTTGAGAAAACTATCAACAAAATTGCCACCACTCATCTGCCAGTTTCACGTACTGTGGTGGTTTGCGTGTTGCTGTGATTCTGGAAGCTATGCCATGGGTATTTTAAATATCAGCAGCACCAACATGGATATCATGTTTGGTAAACTGGTCGATGGGAGGAAAAGAGGAAGAACTTCAATTAGATGGATTGGCATAGAGGCAGCAGCAATGGGCTCAAACGTAATAACAATTGTGAGGTTGGCACACGACAGGGCACTGTTTCATTCTGTTGTGCATAGGTCACTATGAGTCAGTACTGACTCTATGCACCTAACAAAAAGAACAACAATCAACAAAAATTGATTTATTTTATATATTTCATGATTACTGTTGTTAAGTGCTGTGGAGTTGTTTCTAACCCATAGCAAGCCTGTCTAGAGTTTCCAAAGACCTGTAGGTGGGTTTGAACTGCCAACCTGTAAGTTAACAGTCTAGTGCTTACCCTACAGAACCACACCAGAACTCGTGTCTAAAGATAAGCAATGTCAATAAGTTTATATTTAATTACTAGAAGCACAAATTTAAAATTAATTTTAAGATAATTTATTTAATATAATGTGCTTAACATAATGCCCATTATAATAAATACATTAAATTGAAACTCTGAATTGAAATTTTAGCTTATTTAGACAAAAAAAGAAAGATTTTGTATCACAATTTTTAAAATTGTGGCTAGAGATATAGCAAAACTTTAAAAAAATATATAATTACAAATATTTTAGTAACTAATCACTAAACTGTAATACTGAAGAACCAAGAATTCTGCTGAAGAAGTAGAACGAAGTATTAGGAGTGATAAACACAAATTTTATGCATCAAGTGAGAAAAAATAGTATAAATTGCAGTCAAAATAGATGTATTCTTTAAACCACAAAAAGATAGCCTTTTCAAACCCACCAGTCGCTCTTCAGCAACCCTGTTGTGCAGGATCAGAACCAAACAACAACATTCAATAACAACAATATTTTTATTTTTTCTTATTTTGTTTCTTATTTTTCAGAGTTATTTTTCTCATTTCTCACTAATCATTCTGTAAGGATTTCTATATTATCTTGATTTTGTGCACGATTCATTAATTTACATATTTGTGTAATCCATCAAAACAGATTTTTTAAAATTATTTTTAAGTATCCATATGGTGGTGGCTTTGGGCCGTGGAGTCGGTTCCGACTCATAGCGACCTTGAACAGGGTTTCCGAGGCTGTAAATCTTTACGGGAGCAGAAAGCCTCATCTTTCTCCCGCGGAACAGCTGGTAGTTTCAAATTGCTGATTTGGGGTTCGCTATAGCTACTATATATTGAGACCTACATGGAAACAATAATACTTTCACTGCTGAACAGTGCTGTTGATGGTAAGTGCCATCAAGTTACTTCTGACTCATAGAGACCCACTGTAGGTTTCCAAGTTTGTAAATCACTATGGGAGCAGAAAGTGCCCATAGAGTAGGTGGTAGAATAGAACCATCAACTCTTTGGTTCACAGTGCTTATCTTATACTGCCACAAGAACTCCACAGTACAGTGTGTTGTTGTTAAGTGTTATCAAGTTGATTTTGACTCATAGAACTTGTATAGGGTTTTCGAGAATCAGCTGGTGGGTTTGAACTGCTAACCTTGTAGTTAGCAATCCAATGCTTATGCTGCAATGTCGTATCAGGATAGTGCATGTTGCTGTTGTTGTTGTATGACAAATCGGTTCTGATTCATAGTGACCCTGTATTGGGTTTCTGAAAGCAGCTGATGGGTTTGAACTGCTGACCTTCTGATTACCATGCTTAGCAGTCTGGTGTTTAACCTACAGTGTCATACAGGACTCAAGTGTATAGTACCAATCAGTTGCAGATCACAAATAAATGTCATCATCATCTTTGTGATCAATTTCCAATTTAAAAGGTCCACATGTGAAATGGGAGGGTATTTATTATAGTGGTTACTATCAAACCATTTCCAAGATAGATCAGTCTACATTCCACTGTTTTCTGAAAGTCTATTCTTAAAGTTCATAGAATGGATATAAGTTTTACCTAAAATCATTATAGTGGAAAGAAAACCAAGGTGTCGATTTTATCACTAATGTGAAGATATAATTTATGAGGCTTGGCAAATTACTGATGAGGAGAAAGAAGTAGAGGGAAGAGCAGTTAGTTGGTCACATAGTGAACTTAAAGACTTGGTAATAATGTATTGCTATGACAGTCCTATTCTGTCCTCTAAGAGTCCTAGTATGGCATTGTAAGATAAGTACTAGACCACAAGGTCGGTTTGAACCAAAAGGTCTGTGGTTTGAACTCACCAGCCTCCTCCTAGTAAATGACATTAGCTTTGTAATCTTGAATTTGAATTGTTCTTAATAATTAATGTAGGATTAATTATACCGTAATATATTAAAAATTAAACTGAGAATTGGCAGAATATTATCTAGAATAATGATAAACTCAGAGATAAAATGAGGCGTGTCATGGAGAAAAAGTATCATACCAGTGTATGTATTATAATACAAGAGGATATACTTTAAGTGAGATGTTCATTGCATGTTTTTCTTTCCCAAGATATGAACTTGGCTTGCAGTGACTTCATAGTCTAACGCTTTGGCATATTCCAATTATTTGTGAATTCAATCAGAGTATAAAACCTTGGCATGCCTAAAGATATTTATAAATGGCATTACATCTTCAGAATCTGGCTTGTCATAGGTTACTGGAAACCATGTCATAGCTAGGAATTATGGCTTTCTCCTGTCTATCTAGAAATTAAATAAGAGTATAATGACTTGGCAAATCTAAAATGATTCAGGAAGGTTACCATAGTAGAGTGATTGAAGTGATTTTAAGTATCTAGAATGACAGAACTGTTCAAAGTTTGATACTGTATCAGAATTTCAAGTTTTAAAATACATTCTGATAATTTTTTTAGAAAACTCTTTGGTATTTTAAGATTGTGCAGTTCTAGATAACTCCATATGTAAATTTATAAAAACTATGACCGTACATTGTGTCAGTCCAACCAGAATATGCTTGAAAATTGATACTTTTATCTTGGGGCAATAGGTAACACATTAGAATTGTCACTTGAAATTTTTTTTGGCATGTTGCACTAAGCATACTGTATAGTTTTACTATTAGGACACAGTAGCAAATGACAGAAATCCAATTTATCATTACAACAACTAATAAAAGTACAAAGAAATAATGCATTGGTTTAAAAGTCCAATCTCACCATCTTAAACCCTCCAACAAAATAATAATAATAATAAGTAGCAATAGAGTTCATATCTAGGATTAATTTCTATCTTAGGATGTGCAGTCCCTTCCACAACAGCACAGTGCTAGTGTGGTGCTGTGAAATAAACACTGGTTTACTAGCAACAAGGTCAGTGGTGCATAACCACCAGCTGCTCCTTGAAAACCCTATAAAAGGTTGCTATGTGTCAGGAACAACTTGACTGCACTTAACCCAAACAAACAAACTTTGAGGGGAGAGAACACCTCTACAACCTGACATGGATAAACATGCTTATAGGCCAAAGAGGTAAAGTGGGGGACAGAAAAACTAAGAAGGATTTCCTTATATTGAATGGTGTTAGTGAAAGACTCTTTTTATGCTAAAGACTGGGAAGATGACATAACTGTTTTGACTTTGTTTTGGACTTCTTCCTAATTCCTGTTGTAAGAATGCAGCATATATTATAGTAGGGTAATTGTAAAAGAAGCATCCAATAAAAAATAGCTACTAAAAGGCATTTCTTTTAAAAAATAATGACACGCTTTAGAGGAATAATTTCTCTGATTAAAGAAAATCTTTTTTTCTCTCAGTAAAATGTTAAGAAATAATTACTTTAATTACCAAAAGAAAATCTAATTAATTCCATCTTTTATCACTCTCTAAATATTTAAAATATGACTGACTTAAGTATTTTCATTTAAAAAAAATCACATTTGAGTTGTTTAAAGAATATTTGTTTAGAGCACAATTATTTTACATTTTAAACAATTTTATTCTGTGATCATTTTAATTGTAGCAGTTTCAACAATATTAAGAATTTCCATAAACTCATCATTCAGATTCCCCATTGACTGGACAAGACCCCAGATTGTTGACAGTTTCTTAGAAGTGTGTGTGTGTTTCAAAATACTGGCATTTTTGCAAGCCTGGTCAGATATTTTGTAAAATGTCTCTCCATTTGGGTTTTGTTAAGTTTATTCATGATTATATTGAGAAAAATGTATTCATCAGAAAGATACCACACAAGTGATGTGTCTTTATCAGGATACATTATGTGACATTTATTATTAGTGATTTCACTCTTCATTAGTTGGGTTAGGTGATTTCTGCAAGTATGTTCTGCTGGGAAGTTTATAGCCTTCACATTCGCAATTACAAATGTGTGGGGGTATTTGTTAAGACTATAATCTTGAATAAAATATTCAAATATCCTATTTATGTCTAAAGTTCTGCTGACTAGTTACATTATGCTTCAGTGAATTTTGTCTACAACAATGAATTCTGATATGATATTTCTAATCATAATTTTCTATTTTTCTTGTTCTTTCTAAATTTATTCATTGAAATTCTTCGCTAAGTAAGATCTGTCTCTTATTCTTGTATATGTATTCATTATTTCACTTATTTGCTCATATAATAATGGACTCTTAGATATTCTTTTGCTTGTTGATGGTTTCTTTGTTTCTTTTGATTTAGTCCCATGTTAACGTTATTTATTGTTGCTCAACTTGTTTCTTCTTCACTTTTCCCCAGTTCAGAATTAACTAGTTCTCCAAGTATCCTTGGTTTCTTTCATTGGAGAATAGTATTTAAAAAGGAAGATATAAGTGTGATCATTGGTTCTGCAGTGTCACTAATTCTGGTTTTTCTTTGTAGATAGAACTAACAAATATGTGTCTACACATACCTCTTTATATACGTAAGCAACTACCTCTCACTTATCAACTACCACACTTTCAGATATTATGAATTTACAATCACACTATATATGACTATTTTGTACATTAAGAATGTACTATTGTTAGTAATGAACACTGAGGTATGAGGCAAAATCACCTTTGGCTGTAATGGTTAAGGTTATATGCCAAGTTGTCTGGACTGGATTCTCAGTGGTTTGGCAGTCATGCAATGTTTAACTGTCCTCTATGTTGTGATCTGATGTGGTTGACTTCCATTTTATCCTAATGTCTATTATTACATAATATCCTTGTCTTTAAAACTTAATCATGGTGATAAGCAAGGAATTGTTGTTAAGTGTCGAGTGTTCTGATCCATAGCAACCCTGCATAGGATTTCCTGGGCTTTAAATCTTTGTGGTAACAGAAAGCCTCAACTGTCTCCCACAGAGAGGCTGGCTGTCTTAAACTGTGGAGCTTGTTGTTCACAGTCCAATGGGTATTGTATGGAGCCACAACATCTCCCAAGTAAAGAGGAGGTGTACAGATATTAGAAAAAATATATTTTTAGACTGTTTACTAAGGTTCTGTTTATTCTATTTCAATCATTTCCCCCTTGATCACTTCTTTATAGTTGATTATTTTTACTTCTTGAACTTAAAGTTTACTGTCTAGTGATTTTGTTTCACAAATTCCATGTCTGTGCATTTTTTACTATATGCTGATAAGTTGAGGTATGTTATAGGGAATTAATTTTTTTTTGCATTCATTTAAAAAGTGGAGAATTTTTGTCTGGATAGATAATTAATAATAGATCTGTTCGTCCTTTCATCCTAGCACTTATTTGTTTGGATAGAAAATGTTTATTTATTTATTAAATGCTGTTGAGTCAGTTCCAACCTATAGTGACGCTCTATATGGTTTCCAACC
Source organism: Chrysochloris asiatica (assembly GCF_000296735.1). NCBI lineage: Eukaryota > Metazoa > Chordata > Mammalia > Afrosoricida > Chrysochloridae > Chrysochloris > Chrysochloris asiatica. The sequence goes on along the minus strand of NW_006408523.1, from coordinate 33,701,317 downwards.
AGCAGCTGGTAAGCTTGAACTGCCAACCTTGCAGTTCAAAATGACGCTGCAGTCAGGCACATTAACCCTCAATGCCACACCAGAACTCCACATTTGTTTACTTTAAGGATAATTAATTTCATGTTTGTCCACTATACTGTGGTAACAACTCAGAAAATGTGCCCAATCTGGGGGCACTAGTGGATAACTAAGGAGCTCAGTGATGTCTGTGTTTTCTGATTGGGCTGGAATGTCAATTCAGTGCCTTCTAACACTCCTAACTCCATTCATTCATTTGTAAGTTTGTCATACTATGGTGACTTGTGTGTTGTTGTGATGCTGGAAGTCATGCAAATACTGGCAGGGCAGGGTCAAGCTTCCAGACTAAGACAGACTAGTAAGAAGGAAGAGCATTACTCTCTCTCTGAAAGATAGCCACTGAAAACCTTATGAATAGCAGAACATTGGCTGATATAATGCCAGAAGATGAGCCTCTTGTGTTACAAAACACTGATAAGTAGACAGGAAAAGCTTCCTCAAAGCAGCATTGACCTTAAAGAAAAGGATGAAGCAAAGCTTTCAGGACCTTTGCTGATGGGGCACAATATAAAATGAGAAGATACAAGCACAAACTTCCATTAATAATAAACCTGACATGTACAAATTATGAGAAAAATAGACAACTTTGGAAATTGTCAAAATGAAATGGAATGCATAAAATGGATATCCTAATCATCAGTAAGCTGAAATGGACGGGTCATTGTACCTATGGAATCCGACAATCACATGGCTTACTATGCCAGAACTACAAATTAATGGGGAATGTCATCACATTCATGCTCAAAAATAGTAATCAACAACTATCTAGAAGTACAATGTTGTCTGTGATAGGATAATATCCTTATGTGCACAGGAAGACCAGTTAATACCACCATTATTCAAATTTATGCACAACCCACTAAAGTCAAAGATGATGAAATTAAAGAATTATTCCAACATTTTCAGTCTGAAATTGATGAAACACGAAATGAAAATGCAATGATAATTCCTGGAATCGGAAGAAGAAAGTTGGAAAGAAAAGGAAGGATCAGTATTTGGAAAACATCGCTTTGGTTAAAGAAATTATGCTGGAGATCCTATGATAGAAATTTGTAAGATGAGTAACTTACTCACTTCAAATAACTCTTCTCTACAACATAAATGACAACTATACACATGGACCTCACCAGATGGAATCAAATAGACTACATCTGTGGATGTGGAAAGAGATTATAAAGAAGATTAATATCATTAGCCTAAACAAGGACAGGAGTTCTGGTATGGTAGGGTAGGATAAGCACTGTACCCAAAGTTTGATTTAAACCACCAGGTCAGTGGTTCAAATTCGCCATCCATTCCTCAGAAACCCTACACAGGTTCACTATGAGTTGGAAACAGCTCAATCAATGGTATGGACAACAATAACAACAAGGTCAGGAGATGACTGCAGAACCAGCATTTAATTTCTTATATGCAAGTTCATGTTGAAATTGAAGAAAATAAAAACAATTGCTCAAGATCCAAAATATAACCTTAAGCATATCCCACTTGAATTTATAATTTATCTCAAGAACAGACTTAATATATTAGGGACTAATGATAAATGACTGGAAGAGTTCTTGGGTTATATCAAGAACATCATACACGAAGAAAGTAAAAGATCATTAAAACATAGGAAAGAAATAAAAGACCAAAACGGACGTCAGAAGACATTCTGAAACTTGTTCTTTAACATAGAAAAGCTAAAGTTACTGGAAGAAATGATGAAGTAAAAAGAGTTGAATAGACAATTTACCAAGGCTGCTTGAGAAGACAAAGTATTATAATAGAATCATCAAGACCTAGAGTTGGGAAACAAAAGGGAAGAACACACTCACAATTTCTCAAGCTAAAATAATTGAAAAAAAAAAAAAAAATTCATGCCTTGGGTGGCAAAATTGAAGGATGCTATAAGCAAAATATTGAATGATTCAGGAAGTATTAAATGATGATGGGAGACAAGGAAACTGCAAGCCACCACATAACATGGACGAACATTGAGGACATTATGTTGAGTGAAGATAGCCAGTCACAAAAGGAGAAATACTGCATAGGACCACTATTGTAAAAGATTAAGACAAAGAAACCATAGTAAAAGTGGTATGTGTGTGTGTGTGTGGGGGGAGGTTGTTAATGACCAGTATGTAGGGGGTGAGGGGAGGGGAGGAAGGGGAAGGTGGAGCACAGGGTAGGGAACAGACACAGGATAGTTTTGGTGCTGGAGAGGGGAACAATACACAATAAAAGGGAGGAGAATGGAAGAACAGTGTGGATGGGAGAACATTTAGGCAGGTTTACATGGGCTAAATGGGACAGAGGTAAATAATAATGTATGCACAACCTTGGAACAACAGGGCTCTGAATTGAGGCATGGTTTGAATGGGTAAAAGAGGGGAAATAATGTTATGATGTTTGGATGTGTTTTGAATCTCGGTTTCCCTTGCACACTATTAAAAATAGACACTTGAGGGGGAGAGACAGGAATAGCCAGAAATATTACCATACAAAGTTGTAAGTCCATCTTCTGCCAAAAACTGATTGGAATACCTAAAATGGGGCTAAAACTTGCCCAGTGAAAGAGGTTTCCCATGAAGCCTCTGCATTGCATAAGATCATAGGTGAAATCCTGAACCACATCCAAAATCTTCTAAGTTGGGAAATTTCCACTTGAAAGGACAAGCAGACCAGCCTGGAGTGGCTAGAAGAACAGAAGATACTTCATAAAAGAAAGACCAAGAGGAAAAATTAAAAACAATAATGGCAATCTGACTGACTACTACAAGAACAAGCAAGTTGCTCACCCAGGAGACATCAAGGAAAGAAGTCGGGTCCCCTCAGGACAAACCACCTTCCAATACTAAGACTAAAGGGGTATACACAAGCAGACATGCACTCTGACTAGTGACCACGTTGGTCACCAATAAGGGGAAGTGAGGGAAAAACAACAATGAAGCTGCAAGCTAAGTCCTACCATGTTCAATAGACTACTATGAAGCTGGTTGGAGACCTGGTTGGCCAGCAGTATGGCAAGACCTGGGGACTCCTGGGCCCAGAGTCAGTGACATAGTAAGTGACAGAGGACTAGAGTGGAGAGTGAATCGTCCTGCTGATAAGAAGTGAGGGCATATGCACAAGAACACCCACACTTGCAGATAATACCCACTTGACCTGGCTTCAATGGCTAGATGATCAGAACTCAACTAGAAGAAGACAGAAGAGGGGAAAAAAGAGTAATCTGATACAATCTGATAAACTTGACCTACACCTATACATGCAGTAGCTCAAAAGAGGGGATAAATTTTTACAAGGATCATTCCTACCCTCTCGATATACAGGGTAGACAGAGATGGGCAACTTGGACATTGGCTGCCCCAAATGGGGGGTGGGGTGGTGGTGGCTACAAAGGCAAGAGGTGACTTGTTTACAAGCTTTCAAGAGGGAGCCTAGATCCAGAGGGTGCAGAGGAAGGTAGACTCTCCACTGAGTAGTATCCAATCTGTCTGGGTGGGCTGATGAAAGATGGGGATAGGACTCTTGTGGTACAACAGTGAATAATTGCTATCAGGACTGACTGTGAGGGTTGGAAATATAAAAGTAGACATTTTGTAGCAAAAGGAGGGGAGTGGTTTATTTTGCAGTCCAGGAGTGGAGGTCCCTGGGACCATCAAGGGAGAAGAGCAGAGTGCGGGACCCTACCCAGAGAAACAGTGATGCCAGAGGCAGAGATGATGACATGGAGAGATGGAGCAGCTGGGGACTCTAGACTCAGAGAGGGAGAAGGTCTGTGTGCTGATGACAGAGGGGAAGACTTGCAGAGTATACCCTTTGGTTGGTTGATGATGCATGGAGGGGATTGTAACCATGGCAATGTAACAATATATGATAGGATGAATATAAAGCTAATGTTCTCCCATGTAAACTATCACATAATTCACAATAAAACATTTATAAAAAAAATGTTACAGATTCTATTTAGTCTAATGTCTGACATATTTTACTTCTTTAAATGTATTTTATTTTCATATTCAACTACATTGAAATAATTGACTTGCTTTTAAAAACCACTTTATAACAAAAGGGGGAAATTATCTGTACACAAATAATGGTATCCAATATTGATTAGTTCATATATATTGTTAGCTAAAGCAATTACTCTCAGTGACTTTCCATCTATTCAAGCATGCAAGATCCACATGTTCTGTTGAAATATCTTGCTTTTAATAATGTTAAGAATGAGTAGCTAATTTAGCCCGATTTCTTCCTTTTTTGGCTATGATTCCTGGCTTCTGAATGAGTATTGATTAGCCAAGCAGAAATTTCCACTATGGCAAGACATATCCTTTTGAAATTTGGAAACTCTTCTGTAGTAAAAGGATTAGCTAGAAATTCAGTCTCTGTACATTCTAAGTGATTGCAGTACCTAGAGAGAATAGTCAGAATACTGAGAACATTAAGCTGCCAAGGCAAGTGTTTTCCTTACATAACTGTTATTCTCATCAGAGTGACTACTACAAAGAGACTCACATGACATTACCACATCTGCCGATCAGTTCTTTTCACAAGCCAATAGCATGGAAATCCACATTTAGTTTAAAAGTTGCAACTAATTATAAGATTTGTACATCTTTTTGGATGCAAGGGAAAAGGTGGACAACTTGCTAGATAAAAATGTGGTTGAAAAATGGATGCATTTTATTTCAAACAGGTTTAATAATAATGTCCAAAATCATGAGTCCCATCTTTTTATTACGTTGCACAAAACATTGCTGTGAGTTGGTGTTGATTCAACAGAGGTTTATAATGTCTAATTTCTTCAAATAACTATCTTTGGGTTTTATTACTTCCGTCTATTAGTTGATTTCTTTCAATGTCATTGATTTTTTCTTAAAATTGTATTATTTCTTTTCTTATACTTGCTTTATACTAAATTATTTCTTCTTTGACTAGTTTCCTAAGACAGATAGCCAATAAGCTTATTATTTTAATATTAACTTTGGCAATTATATTTTCATTGTGATACTGAAAAAAGCAAAGATAAGATTTAAAGGTCAGATTTAAGAGAATTATACATTTCTATTTAATTCATTGAAAATGAAGCAAATGTACATTTATATGTAGGAGTATGAGGGTTATGCATCTAAAACCATAGTTTTTGACTGAATAAATTGATGAGCTGTGGAATTTTGAAAAGCACTTTTTATTTTTTTGCTATCACATTAATGCATGCTAGACACTCCATTTTGTATTTAGCATAACATTTATGTTGTTTTTGCCTGAAATTTTAAATGACTTTATACAATTATTTTAAAAGGTGTAAAAAATAATATATTTATATAATATAAACATTATTTTAAAATGTGCATATTTATAAATGAAATACATATAATATAAACATATAAAAACATAAATAATATATTTATATAATATAAACATATTATATAAATAGTCTTTAGAACAAAAATATATAAGTAAATATATAGATATTTCAAAATGATGTTTGAATTTACACTATACTCAGATTTAGGATAATTAGGGCTGTGGTCATTAAAAAAAAAAATAGATTGTGTTAAGGAATGGTTCATGTTACTTAATACCTTTGAGTTTGATGCATAAAAATATACCATTTGCTTTAAAAGACTACAAAACCTGAATACTTTTGGGAAAGAGAACATAAATAATTAAATTGGAGATAGGTTCATATAGTTTATTTAAAACATCATAACACTTATATTGTACCAAACCTGAAAAATATTTTACCACACCCTAGAGATTTGACAATAACTTTTCTCTCAACAAAATTCTGTACAGGCGTTCTGTACAGATGTTTTAAACCAAATACTATGTGAATTTAGTCCAGCATTCTCCCAAAGTCTATGTATTTTTGTTTACTGACTTCAAAGCTATTATGTCAAGTATTCTCTCAGTAATTGAAATCCCCATGATCAATGTTCAATCCATTTTAAGGATGCTGTTCTTTTCTACTTTCTTCTGTATACTTCCTTCACCTTATTTCTCTTCACAGTCTTTAAGAGAGCTGAATGGCCTTTACCACTGCTTAAGTCTCATATTACATAAACTTTAATGCCCTCTTGGGGCTAGAGAAGTATATACATACATATATA
>NW_006408523.1:33690357-33694988 GCF_000296735.1 Chrysochloris asiatica | reverse complement strand
ATATATATGAAAAATATTTCAAATGTTTATGCTGAATTATTTGAACCATGATAGTTATCTTATTTTTAAATATTTCCCTTATCTTCATGGTTTTGTAAAACACTTCATATGACATGTGATTCAAGTTTTGAAAATAATTTTTCTGTTCATTTTACAAAATAAACCAGATGAAATATTTCATTTTAATATGAAAATTACTATGCAGGTAAATTAATATTGTATTATTGGATATTTTATCCCATTACTCGTTATATTTTACTAGTAATTAATAATATTAAGTAGCTTTTGATATCTAATAGGATGAAGAACTAAAATATTGATATTTTAAATTCATTGATAAAATTGTAAATACTAATGTTTAATACTAACAGCCTTGCTTTGATAACCTATATTTTGTTTTTTGATTGCCAATTGCCAATTACAGATGGCCTTAAGTTGTTGGTGTTGTTGTTTTCTTTCTGAATTTTATTTTCTTTGTGTTAGGGTTATCTTAAAAGAGATACCTTAGTTCAAAATGAAAAAAAAAAAAAATCGAAAATAAGAAAGCACAGGGATTTCAATATTCCATTAGTAGTGATATGCCAGGACTGCAATATATTTCCACATCAAATCTAATGAAATAGTACAATTCTTAATCCAAACCTTTAGAAAAAGAAAAATACATTAAATTTAAGTGTAAGCAATTTTCTCATTTCTAGAAGACATCAAAAGTACAATCTAGCCAATTTTTGTTGTCGTGGAGATATAAAAATATCACCTTACTTTACACTATGTTCCATTTTCTATGTTGTTAACTATTGTTATTCTTCTCTAAACCATTTTCAATTTACCTATTTGCTCTTAAAAAAATAAAAAAAATGGACAGCTCAATAATACTAAACAAAATCTTAGTATCTTTGACATCTATCATCTTCAGAAGCAAAGGAATGAATATAACAAAAATTGATAGAGCAAAAATATTTTTTTTAATGAACAGCTTCTACTTTACTTACTGAACAAAAGGAGTGTTTGTACTGTTTGCCTAGATATTGTAGTCATTAAATTGAATCCCAGAAACTGGAGTAACTTCATTTATTTCACAAATCGAGGACTAAATTGATGTAGCATTATAAAAAATGAAAAAGAGAGAGAGAGAGGTATTTCTGGATGTTTATGAATTCGAGCTTTAATTTTCTTTGAATAGTGAAAAATATCCAACTATTAATTGATCCAAGAAAGTATAAACTTGTTCCCAACTTTTGGCCTGGGTCTAATCATGGTTCTTCCAGAAAATCAAAGCATGAAGTCACTCTAGCATACAAATGGCTTATATTGGGAAATGATCCAGGAATCTGGAATGGAGGACCGAGGAATAATTGACAGAACAGTTATCAGTATAATAGTGTGTTGTCAGTTTGGTTCAGCAATGTGAGCAACAGGAATTTTCAAAGACATCATGGCCTAGTCACACAGATTAGTCTAACTTAAAGCAAAAAAAAAAAAAAAAAAAAGCAAGTGTTTTTGAGAAGGTCCTTTGTCACTTTGGTCACATGTTATGACTCATGAAATATGAAACTTCTTACAATTTGGAGTATGTGAATGTTCAGATCACAAGTTTCTTGTAGGTGTTGGAATCTAGTGTGTTCCCAAAACTTGTAGAAAAAAAATAATTGCTCAATCTGAGATAAAGTGCTTTCATAATTTAGTTGCTACAATCTGGATCTCATATTTCAGGTAGTATTACATTAAATTTAAATTACATTGAAATTAAATCGATTGCCACAATAATATTTGAGATAAAAGATGGATGAAAGGTAGTAAAAGACATTCTTTCTGCTCTGTTGGTTGCAGGGTAATCTGGAGTTTCAATGTCCTCAGGTATATCCAGGAAAAAGTCCTGCATTTGTTCCAGGATCCAAATATTTTATTTTATTTTTTACTGAAGGCCTTGATTTTGGCTTAGGAAATATATAACACTGTCTATCCATTGCCTTTGTAGCAACTTTGCCTTTACAATTATATTCCAGACCTGATTTTCAGAAATGTCTGCTTTGCAATTTCAGGGGATATGGATCTTTTTACATACTGTCATAGATGTATATTGATTTTCACAGTATTATTTTAATTGAGAGCTAGTTGGAGCTTATTTTATAGCTTCTAGCTTCTTTTACTAAAGCCAGTCAACCCGATAATTGTAATTACCAGTTGCCCCATATAGGTGTGCAAGTGTCACAGAGACCACATAAAATGATATTTCATTTTCCAACTGTATCTTTACCCATTCTAAAGCCAATGAAAGTTTTGATAGCTTATGCAACTACATAGGTTTTGCTGTTCTCCCCAACATACCCCATTTTATCACTTAAGAAAATGGCTTTAATTTTGATGTTCATAACACTAAGAAAGGAATGGTTTGTCTATTTAATTGGTGTATGATCCAGTTCCAACATTTCCCCTAAGAATCTGATTTTGAGAAGCAATTCTAGTATTAGCTCTTTTAGCCTTAGGGACATCCCAATGCTACTATCACCAGGAATTTGAACTGAATAAAAGTTTTGACAGTAAGTAGTTTATTTTAGAAAGCAATATAAGGGAAAAATAATGGGGGACTGAAAGGATAAAAAGAAGTAGGAATGGAAATTTAACACAAGAGTGCATGATTGCACTGGCCCACACTATAAGCAACTGAGGACTCCTGGTGTGGCACTGTGGGTTAATACACCGGACTTCAAAGTCGGTTTGAACTGCAAGGTCAGTGGTTCAAGTTCACAAGGCATTCTTTGGAATCCCTATACAGGGTCACTATGGGTCAGAACCAAATCAACAACAACAGCATAAGCAACTGAAGCTAATTCTGCAACCAAGTGTTAAAAAATCTCTAGTGCTTTTCCAACCGTAGAGTCGTTTCCAACACATAATGACCCTGCATAAGGTTTCTAAGGTTGTAAGTTTTTGTGGGAGCAGAAAGTCTCATCTTTCTCCCTTTAAGCAGGTAGCGCTGAGTATTTTTGTTGTTAGTTGGCTTGGAGTTGACTATGACACATGTTGACCTTATTTTAAAAAGAGAACAAAGAGTGGCCAGGTTTTGTGCCATCCTCACAATCATTGCTGTTTGAGCCCATTGTGGCACCTACTTGTCAACTTATTTTATCTAGAGTCTCCACCCTTTTCATTGACATTCTCTCTACTTTACCAAGTATGATATAAATAAATTTCAAACTTTTCAATTTTTCAAATTTTGTTGTTGTTAGGTGTCATCGTGTAGGTACTGACTCATAGTGACCCTATGCACAACAGAATGAAACACTGCCTGGTCCTGCGCCAACCTCACAGTCATTGCTACATTTGAGCCTATCACTGCCACCACTGTGCCAATCCATCTCTTTGGGGTCTTCCTGTCTTTCTCCAACCCTCCACTTTATCAAGCATATCCTTCTCCAGTGACTGCTCCCTCCTGCTAATATGAGAAGGTGGAAGGAGATGCTGATGGGATGTTATGATTCAGTTGTGAATGATTGTTAACAAGGCTAATTGTGATTGTAAAATCTTGGATATCTAAGAGGGGGTTATTCATTGAGCCATCTCAGAAGCTGGAAGAGAGGATCTCACTACCTTTCCATTCCAACCACCTTTCCATCCCTTCTCAAATTTGTCTTTAGGTAAATGGTGCCTTTTTTATTTTGAATGACTGATCATTTCATGGTGAGCAGACCTTATTAGTGTTATTGTCCCCCTATATGTGTGGCACTATGGGTTAATGCACCAGACTGCAAAGCCGTTTGAATTACAAAGTTTGTAGTTCAAGCTCACCAGCTGCTTCTCCGAAACCCTATGCGGGGTACCTGTGGGTCGGGACTGACTCAACAGCACTTCACAACAACAACAACATATACCTATCTACAGCATGGCTGAAAATTGAGCCATGATGGTGAATTCCTTTCCAGACTTAATGGGTGGTCAAGGGTCATAGTCTCAGGTTCCTCCAGTCTCTTTCTGACCAGTAAGAAGCCTGTTCTTTTTTTAAAAAAATAATGTTGAGTTTTAGTCTTCATTTTGTTCCATTCTATCTGGGATCTTCTAACCTTCTAATGTGATCCCTTTCAGAGTAGTTGGTAGTTGCCCATAGTAGTGGTACTTGGGCATCATCTAGTTCTTCTGGTCTCAGAATCATAGAAATTGATGCTCATATATTCCATTAGTCCATGTCATTGTTTTGTGCCATCTACTTGGACACATAGTGACCGTATGCACAACAGACAAAACACTGCCTGGCTATATAACATCCTTACAAATGTTGATATGTTTGAAACCATTTTGTGGACACTGTTAATCCATCTTGTTAAGGGTCTTCCACTTTTTCCCTGACCTATTTTGTTGTTGCTGTTGTTGTTTAATGCCAGAGTCAGTTCCGATTGATAGCAACCCTGTGTAGGGTTTCTGAGGAGAGGCTGGGGAATTTGAACTGTCGGCATTGCGGTTCAAACTGACCTCTTAGTCCAGCGCATTATCCCACAGTGCCACAGCAGGACTCCTGACCTGCTTTAGCACATACGGTGTTCTTCTCCAGGAACTGGTCTGTCCAGATAACTTGTCTATTCAAAATGCTTGAGATGAATTATCACCATCCTGGCTTCGCAGAAGCATTCTGGCTA
>NW_006408523.1:33683740-33690197 GCF_000296735.1 Chrysochloris asiatica | reverse complement strand
AGTTGGTTCCGACTCATAGCGACCCTGTACAGGGTTTCCGAGGCCGTAAATCTTTACGGGAGCAGAAAGCCTCATCTTTCTCCCGCAGAACAGCTGGTAGTTCCGAACAGCTGACCTTGCAGTTCACAGCCCATTCGTAACCACTACACTACCAGAGCTTCTTTTGAAAGCATATTAGGGTACTGAAAATACCACTGTTTGGATCAGGAACACCTTAGTTCTCAAAGTGAGATCCTTGAGGATGATACTTTAAAGGGGTCTTTTGCAGTAGATTTGCCCAATGCTTGAACACTACTTGTCTGGGCCTTGATTTTAGATCTAAATAACATGAAATCCCTGACAACTTCTATGTTGCTAGTTGTTCTTAGGTGCCATTGAGTTGGTTCAACTTATAATGGCTACCATATTCTTGTAATATCATTAAATGTTTGCTTTGTGAGCAGCAGTTAACTTATCTTTTTAGTTCCTAGGTCTCCAGGATAAACTTATTTTATCAGCAGAGCTGATTTTTACCTAAACTTAATTTAGAAGGTGATTTCTGTACTCCAAGCTGATTCTGTGATGGGATGAGGCTTTGAGGAAGTTGCAGCAAGGATGTGTGTATATTACAAGCTAGAGGGATGTGAATTGTTATGACTAAATGGCACTGAACTGGGCTTTGTTTTGCTCTATTTTACATAAGGTTTCTATGAATTTAAACTGATTCAAAGGCACCTAATAAACACAACAACAAAGGGTAAACTTTGGCAGATAGTATTGTCTGAAGTTAAATGTAACAGTATCCTGCGACCCACATGACCTCTAACAATGTGGCTTTACCACTGTCCTACTTATCAACCCAAACCCATTGATTCTGACTCCCAGCAAGCTTATAGGACAGAATAAAACTAGCTGTGAGCTTTCCAGAGCTTTCCAGAGTAGAGTCCTGGTGTAGTGCTGTAGGCTAAGCACTGGGCCACAAGAACTACAAAGGCAGTTCAAACTCACTAAAGGCTCCTAGGAAATCCTATATAGAGTTGCGATGAATCTGAACTGACTCAATAGTACATAACGACAAGCTTTCCAGAAGCAGACTGTACATTTTTCTTCTGCAGAGTGACTGGTGGCTTTAAACTACCAGCCTTTCAAGTAGTAGAAAAATGCTTAACTACAGTGCCACTAGGGCTCCTTGCCCCATCAACAGAGGAGTCCAATGCTGGGTTTTGCCTGTAACTCAAGAGTAAACAATACAATATGACAGAAAGATGTTAAATATCTTTGAGGCTACGTTCTATAAAGGGAATACAGCTTCTACCTAATGCACCAGGGAACTCAATTTTAGATCTCTGAGCTGGCAGGAAAAAAATCTACCACACTGAAGCTACCACGCTGTGAGAAAGCCTAAATTAACTCACACAGAGAGGCCACATCTGGAAGACCTGCAGATACATAAGGAGAGCTGATCAGTCAGCTCTCACAATAACAGGAGTTATGACCCGATAATAAATATGTGATTGCACATTGCTCAAAGGTACTGTCCTTCTCTGATTAAACCCCTCCTAATACAATCCATTAAGCTATTTCTCATAGCAACTCAATTTTTTTTCAGATGTATAAATTAAAAATTCATTCATAGTTTAAGCAGTTTTCTATCCATGTAACAAGAAGTATTTATTAAACAAGAGTAACAGTTTCTATTACTTTTACCTATGCCTGGGAAACAGTCACTACCATCATTTTAGACAGCATGGTCTGAAAAACATCTTTGCAATGCAATTTGAAGGAAGTGAAGGACAGAACCACTTAAATATCTCCACAGAAGGTTTCCAGAGAAAACATGTTTTTAAATGCCCTGATTTGGGAAGTTTTGAATTTTCAAATTTTAACAAGGAGATGAATGAAACCAAACAAATGGAGAATAAAGGTCAGAGATGTAGCAGATTTCAGTTCATTCTTTACCACATAGATTTGCACCTCTTTTAAATGTGAGAACTATCACTGAAGTATGGTTTTCAGGTACTGATATGTTATTATACTGTTTCAATAAGGCATTGCTAGTGAAAAAGTAAGGTCAAGAGAGATTATGTAGGATTATTCCAAAGTTATTGTTATGTGCCACCAAGTCAACTCTGATGCATGAGGACCGTGTGCATAACAGAACAAATAACATCAGGTTCTGCGCCAACCTCACAATTGCTGCTGTGTTTGAGCTCATAGTTACTGCTACTGTGCCAATCCATCTCATTGGTGGTCTCCCTGTTTTTCACTGAACCTTCTTCTCAAGGGACTGGCCCCTCCTCTGATAATATGCCTAAAGTATCAGAGACAAAGTCTGGCCATTTTTTTGCTTCTAAGAAGCATTCTCGCAGTACTTCTTCCAACACAGATTTATTTGTTCTTCTGGTAGTCCGTGGTACCTGAAATATTCTTCTCCAACACTGTAACTCAAATGCAACAATTCTACACTCTTCCTTATTCACTATCCAACTTTCATATGCATATGAGGCTACTAAAAATACTGTGGCTTGGGTCAAGCCCACTTTAGTCCTAGTAAATGTTGCAGATAACTTGTACAGAATAATAGTTACAGAAATAGTGTGAAATGTCCAGAAGCTGGCTATGTTATTTCTTTACAGCAATACATAAATCAACATATAAATACATGTATGTATATATATATGTAAGTTTCCAAAAGGTTATAGAAAAATCTAATTAAAAGATAATGAAATTGTTCCAAACACTTTTTGAAGCTCTCCTATATAAATGGCCAAGGCTGACATCAAAGTTTTGCTCATGAGTAACTGAGAGAATTGACAGATTTTAAGGTGTGGAATCAATGGATAGTGATAATTGAAATGAGCCTACTGATAATGGAGAAATTTTTAAGGCGATCAGTTAAGAGTTCAGCTTTGAGTATGTTTTTTCTTAAATTTCTACTAGGCTTCCATATAGCAATATTAGATTGACAATTGAATAATCACATACAGAGTTTTGGGAGAGTAGTGGATTGGAAATTAAAAAAAAATAAATTTCAAGAAACATACCAAAAAAGAAAACAAAACCCTTGGGTGTTACCAGCTTGTAAATTGGATTTAAAGCCACTCTGTTATTGTTAAGGAGGTTTGGTAGCATGGTGGTTATGAATCTGCCTGCTAAACTCAAGGTTAGGAGTTTGAAACCACCAGCCATTTGGTTGTAGAAAGATGAGGCTTTCTGCTCCAGTATAGATTTATGGCCTTGGAAATCCTATGCAGGGTCACTATGGATCAGAAGGTGCTCCATGGCACACCACCATAACCATCACCACCATGTTGTCGTTGGACTGCAAAGTAGGTTTGAACTGCAAGGCCGGTGGTTCAAGGAAACCCTATAAAGTGTCATTATGAGTCAAAATTGACTCCACAGTGCTTAGCAACAATAGTAACCCTGTATAGGATTTCAGAGGCTACAAATCTTTGCAGGAAGAGAAAACTTCATCTTTCTCAATCATAGCTGCTAGTGTACTTAAATCACTATAGTACACACTTTGTCTAGTAAATAAAAGTGGAGAAATAGAAAAGTCCCAAGAACCAGCTGGTACTCAACAGCTCAAAGCAGGAAAAATAAAGAGCAACAGAGAAGTTTGAGAAAGAACTATCAGCTACATAGAAAAATAAGTATCAGGAATCTACTTTTTCAGAAACTAAACGTAAAACTAAACAAAAAGATTAGTTCAAACAGGAAAGTAAGAAGTATTTGTAGCTCAGAGGTCAAGTAAGGTTAGGGTCAAAACAATTTTGATTAACAGTATGAAAGCCATCTGTACACACAACAGTAGTGTTTTTATTTGAGATATGATAAAACAATTTTTTTTCTTTTTCTTAACAAACAATTTTTAATGTTGTTTGTGTTGCTTTTAAGTTGTTGCGTCTGGTAAGATTCAGAGTGGGTCTGTATGGGGTTTCCAAGGAGCAGTTGGAGAGTTTGAACCTCAGACTTTGTGGTTCAATTTGACGTTGTGGTCCAGTGATTTATTCCACAGCACCACACCAGGGCTCCTTTTAATGTAGGTTAAAATAATGATTAACTGGCGCAGCTAGTATAGGAGTGGTAACAGTGGTTGTGTGCAGATGAGTCAGTTCTGATTCACAGTAACCCAGTATAGGGTTTCCAAAGATGTAAATATGTATGGGAGCTGAAAGACTCATCTTTCTACCACAGTTTGACTGATGTATTCAAACTCGTGACCTTTCTTCTAACAGCATTCAACATGTAATCTACTATGTTAGCAGTGTTCCTAATCACTCAAGATGTTGTTGGTGTTGCTAGGTGCCATTGAGTTGGTACCAACTCATAGCGACCCTAGGCACAACAGAATGAAGTCCAGTCTTGGGCCAACCTCACAATTGTAGCCATGCTTGAGCTCACTGATGCTGCCACTTTGCCAATCGATCTCGCTGGGGTCTTCCTCTTTTTTTCTGACAATCCACCTTACCAAACATGGTATCCTTCTCCAGTGACTGGTCCCTCCTGACAACATGTCCAAAGTAGGAGAGAAAAAGTTTGGCCATCCTGGGCTCCAAGGAGCACTTTGGCTGCACTTCTTCCAACATGGATCTGTTTGTTCCTTTGGCAGTCCATGGCACTTGCAATATTCTTCTCCAACACCATAACTCAAATGAAAAATTCTATGTACTTCCTTATTCTATGTACTCAGTTTTTGCATGCATGAGGTTATTGAAAATACCATGGCTTGGGTCAGGTGTACCTTATTCCTCAAGCTGGCATCTTTGCTCTTCATCACTTTAAAGAGATCTTGTACACCAGATTTGTCCAATGCAATATGTCCTTTGATTTCATGACTGCTGTTTCCGTGAGTGTTTATGGTTGATCCAAGAAGAATGAAGTCCTTGACAATTTTAATCTTTTTTCTGTTGATAAGAATGATTTTTAGAGGTGGAGCTTGATGATGGATAGGGTAGAGGTGCACTGAAGTTCTCCTCAACAATACCAGAGAATACCAGGTGAAGTGGATTCAGGGCAGAGCTTCAAAACTCTGAACCACATATCTAGGAATAGTTGAAAAGTTTGAAGGATTATAGCTAGTGGAACTTGTAGCAGAAGTAAGAAATCTTGTACTTTAGAATTTGCTGGGCTCAGTGGCTTGAAGCTGACACCTTGGGCAAGACTAAACAGCAAGACCAAGCAGGGGAGCAAGCAGACCAGCCAAGGAATAACACCGCAGGAACCTCGGAGCATAGGTGGACAAATAGACATTGATGGCTTTGCTTTGTTCAGATTTTTTTTTTTTTTTTTTGGTATCTGTTCATTGGCCCCCACTGTTTGCGCACCTCCATTCTGGTGACTAGAGGGGTGCCAGAGAGAAGAATGGACACCCCACCTCCACCACTGGTGGGTTCTTCTGCCATGCATGTGCACAGATACTCTCAGCATTTAAAACTATAGGCACCTCAAAATGGCCACAGCCAGACCTGAGCTGTTTACTAATAGGGAAAAGGACAGAACAAGGGGTGTGGAGAGGGAGAGAGAGTTTAAAAACAAAACAGGCTGAAAATTAAATCTTGAAAAACAGTATACCAACCAGCAGTGGCATCTTGAAATTTATCAGATGGCCTTAAAGACAAGAAGTTGAAAGAGGATATTACTCAAATCATACTCACATTAGGTTACAGATTTATTTTTCCTTCTCTCCCACCTCTCCCTTTTCTGAGATTATAGACTACAGTATCCAATCTAGTATTTTTGTAGTTGTTGCTTTTGGTGTTTTTGTTTTGTTTTGTTTTTACCTTTGGGGGATTTTTTCTCTCCCTCTATTACACAAGAAGAGTCAGCAATTGCTGCCATACACTCAAGCTACAATCACACCATACAAAACCCCACAATCCAGTCAAGAACCAATACCAACTTCCATGCACCAGAGAGGCAGACAATACCTGCAAAAGTTACATTGTATTAAGCAACAAGAAGAGTGAAAAGGGAAGCCAACATTATGATCACATCTATCTGAGGTCAGTCAGAAAGCATAAATAATACCAAAACAAATACTCAATTAAGTATTAAGGCCACAGATAAACACTAATCATGTCCAAGAAGCAAAAGCAGAAGACCATATCAGTACATGTCCAGAAACAAGATAAAATGTCTGAGACAAATGACCTAGAGGTAGACCTGGACTATATTCTGGAAGGAGGACAGGACTTGGAAATGCCTGAGAAGGAATTCAGAAAAATGATTATAAAATGTTTCAAAACAGTTTACAATGAAATTGAGAAAAATGAGAAAATGAGAAAGAAGTCAGGAAAATGCTAGAGGAGCAATCAAGTAAGATAGATACAGCATTGGAAACAATTCAAAACCTAGAAAAAGAGGTCCAAATGATCAACAACAGAATATCAGAAATAGACCATACACTGAAATGGCAAAGGAATAGATTAGAAGAGATGGAAGGCAGAACTAGTGGGCTGGAAGACAAATCTCT
>NW_006408523.1:33676830-33678450 GCF_000296735.1 Chrysochloris asiatica | reverse complement strand
GTTGAATAAGTATGGTGAAAGAATACAACACTGTCACACAACTTTCTTAATTTTAAAACATTCAGTGTTCCCATGTTCTGTTCAAACAACTGCCTCTTGGTCCAGTACAGATTCCTCATGAGCACAATTAACTGTTCTGGAATACTCTTACTTTGCAATGATGTCCATAACTTGTCATGATCCACACAATTAAAAGTCTTTGTGTAGTCAATAAAGCACAGGTAATCATCTTTCTGGTATTCTCTGTTTTCAGCCAAGATCCATTGGATGCCAGAAATCCCTCATTCCACGTCCTCCTCTGAATCTGGCTTGAACTTCTGGAAGTTCTCTGACAATATATGCTTGCAGCAGTTTCTGTATTACCTTTAGTAAAACTTTACTCGCATGGGATATCAAAGAGATTGTCCGATGATTTTTGCATTCCATTGGGTCACCTCCCTTTGGAATGGGCCCAAATTTATTAGCATAGATGAGTGAGTGCCTCCTGTGCTGCCTCACTTTCTTGAAAGAGTTCAATTTTTATTCCATCAGTTCCTGGTGCCTTGTTCTTTGCCATTTCCTTCAGTGTACCTTGGAGTTCTTCTTCAGTATCATTGGCTCTTGATCATATGCTACCTCTTACAAAGGTAGAACATCAACCATTTCCTTTTGGTACAGTGACTTTGTATATTCCTTCCATCTTCTTTTGATGCTTTCTGTATCATTCAATAATTTGCCCAGAAAATCCTTCAATAATGAAAGTTGAGGCTTGAATTTTTTCTTCAGTTCTCCCAGCTTGAGAAATTCTGAGAGTGTTCTTCTCTATAGGTTTTCTGACTCCAGATCTTTGCACATTTCATTGTAATATTTGACTTTGTCTTCTCGAGCTGACCTTTGAAATTTCTGTTCAGCTCTTGTACCTCCTCATTTCTTCCATTTGCTTTAGCATCTCTACACTGGAGAGCAAGTTTTAGTGCCTCTTCTGACATCCATTTTGATCTTTTTCTTCTTTCTTAATGACTTTTTGCTTTCTTCCTGTATGATGTTCTTGAAATCATCCCACAACTCTTTTGGTCTAATGCATCAAATCTGTCCTTCAGATTATTTCTAAATTCAGGTGGGATATATTCAAGGTCAAATTTTGTCAGTCATGGAATTTTTACATTTTTCTTCAACTTCAGTGTGAATTTGCATATGTATAATCGATGGTATGTTCCATAGTATGTCCTAGCCTTTTTTTGGCTGATGACCTGGCGTTTTCTACCATCTCTTTCCACAGATGTAGTCAGTTTGATTTCTGTGAATTCCATCTGGTGAGGTCCCTGTGTATAGTCATCATTTATGTTATTTTAAAAAGGTATTTGCAATGAACAAGTCCTTTCAAAATTCTATCATGTGTTCTCCAGTATTGTTTCTATAACCAAGGTCATATTTTCCAATTACTGTTCATTCCTCTTTTTTCCAACCTTTGCACTCCAATTGCCAGTGATTATTAATATATCTTTATTGCATATTTGATGAATTTCAGACTGAAGAAGATGGTAGAAATCTTCAATTTCATCATCACTGGCTTTAGTGGTTGGTCCGTAAATTTCAACAATAATGGTATTAACTGGTCTTCCTTGTAAGCATATATATATA
>NW_006408523.1:33673311-33676290 GCF_000296735.1 Chrysochloris asiatica | reverse complement strand
TTTTCAGTAGCTAAACATTCTCCTTCCTAGACTTTCTTAGTCAGGAAGCTCAGTTGAAACCTGTCTTACGTAGATTGCCCTATTGGTATTGAAAATACTGGTGGCATACCTTCTCGAATCACAGCAATACACAAGTCATGACAGTACAAGAAGCTGATAGACGATGAACTTTAGTACTTGCAATAGAGAAAAATAATTATTTCTAAACCCGAATTCTCTAATAAATTTTTCATATTAAAGAAAGGTTTGGTTTATGTGGGAACCATTGAAACAATAGGTAAGAAAAAGTTAGGGTATACATGGAGATGTTATTGGAGGGAAATGGAAATTATTGTGGTGTGTATTCCATTGTATCCCCTACATTGAAATCCTAATTTGTGGTGCCAGTAAATATGATTTTTTTTTTAAACAGCATATTTGAAAATGTTATCAGTTCACATGAGGCCATGCTAGATTGAAAACATACTGACCCAATCTGGTTGATGTCATTATGAGAGAGAAGAAGTTATACAGTGAGACAAACAGGAAGGGCACACATGTGAAGATGTCAATGAACAACTGGGTTTACCAGTGGCTGGAGAGAAAGAAAATGATACTCCCTAGAAACTTTGGATGGAGCATGCACCAACCAACCAGTTGGTATGAAATTCTAACTTCAAGAAATGGGGATAGGATTCTTATGATTCAATAGTGAGTAATTGTTGTTATGATTAATTGCAACTGTCACAATTGTAAAGGTAGAAGTTTTATAACAAAAACGGGGGAGTAGTTACTCTTACACTCCAGAAACAGAGGACCATAGGACCATCAAGGGAGAAGAGCACAAGCAGAATGCAGGACCTTATCCAGAGAAGCAGCAACACCAGAGATGGAGGCAGAGATGGGGGCATGGGGAGGGGGTGCTGCTGAGGACTCTAGATTCATAGGAAGAGAGGGACTGAGAGCTGGCAGCGAGGAGCCAGATTTGCAGAATGTGTCCTTTTGCAGTGTAAATTATTATACATGCCAGAGTGTTTTTTTCTAAAAAAAGATCTAAAATGAATAGCGATAAATACTGTTAACTGGTGGTACATGGAAGGGATTATAATCAATGTAATGAAACAAAGTATATGATTTGTTGAATGTAAAACTGATTGATCTCCCCTGTAAACTTTCACTCAATTCACAATAAAAACATTAATAAATAAATAAAATAAAGCTGGGGAAAAAAGCTATGAGACAATGAATGCACTTCTAAGAAACCCACTTTTGGGGGTGTTGTGACAGCCTAAGGAAAATAATACATCTATGCTATAAAAAGTTAAGTACAGAGTGGTTGTCGAGAAAAAAAACAAAAGAAAGAGGAAAAGTTATGAAAGTGACATCTTGCAACTAGAATAATGATTTAACAAAGGAAATGCAATAGGAGACCAGGTAGCAAGTAAGTTTCCCATTCAAGGTTTGTACTTATAAATAGACAGTCCAGGGCTTATGCTTCAGTGCCACACCATGACTCCAGATTCTAGGCATAGTCTTTGTAAAGTCCCACCAAATAACTTTTTCCTAATGGATGTGGATAAGAGAAGATGTTGGAAAATTATGATATATTATGTCATTTAATTGGGAATGATTGTTAATAGGTCTAATTTTAATTGGTTAACTTTACTATCCTGGTGGCTATAACTGAACTCCCCCACCCCTAGTGGGGATCTCATTAACATCAAGAAAGAAGTATGGGAGTGCATTCTTTGGATCTAAAGATCCCTTTGTATTGACCGAAATCAACTAAGACAAAGCTGTGACATCAACTGAGTAGCAACAACAGAACCAAGAGAAAGAGCATGAGACAGAGGTGTGCCTCCTCACCGTGGAATAAGTAAAGCTGAGTGTCTTTAGGAAGGAGCTTCCTTTTAGAATGGGATGCCTCTAGGCACTTAATTGGAGGAGCTAAAGCTGAGTACCTTTGGACTAAAACTTAAGGTATAGTGGACTGACTGAACCTTAAAAGAGCCCTGTGACATTACTGAGGCAAGACAGAAGCCAATGGGCTGTGGCTGAGAGACAAAGGACCAAAGATAGACTTGCCTGAGGAATTGCTTCTGAAGAGATTATCCTGACTAAAGGAACTGTGTCCTGAGCATTTCTAATCCTGAATTGTAACCTAATAAATTTCCTATTAAACTCTACAACTATGTGTATGATGTCTCAATTCTTTGTGGCCATTACAGTGGATTATTGAACTCAACTGAAAAGTAGAGAGTGCTGTAGGAGATATAGTGGGTATCATTTTTGCAAACGATTTATGATTTTTCTGTATAGTCTGGAAAATTAATTTATAAGGGAGTTACACATATACAACAACTTAATTAAAATGAAGGGTTATTGATTCCATTGTATTAAGGAAGTGGCAGCGATGGGTTCAGGCATAGCAATGATTGTGAGGTTGGCACAGCACTGGAACACAGTTCTGTTGTTCACAGGATTGCTTTGAGTCAACACCAACTCTATGGTACCTAACAACAACAACATGAAAAAAAGGAACTCTGGTAGCGTAGTGGTTACAAGTCAGATTGCTTACCTCAAGTCACCACTTTGAAAGTGCCAACCATTCTGCAGAAGAAAGATGAGGCCTTCTGTTCCCGTAAAGGTATACAGCTTCAGAAACCTTACACAGGGTCGCTAAGAGTTGGAACCGACTCCACTGCATACTACTACCACCGCCACCAAGGAAGAAGAGACAATGTCAGATGATTTGTTAACAAAAAATAAAGAAGTATCAAAGCCAGTTGATTGGATAACTTGATTAGGAAAAGTAATTTTACATTTTGGGATGATTAATAAATTAAATTGTAAGATTTATGAATATAACCCTTGTAATTGGGATTTTAGCACTGAGACCACTAATAATCAGGACAAGACTGTGATATGCAATCAAAATGTTGAATGTATAGGACACAAATTTTCAATGTGAACCAGAAACTGAAGGTATACTAACTGAAG
>NW_006408523.1:33651037-33672541 GCF_000296735.1 Chrysochloris asiatica | reverse complement strand
GCTTTCTACTCCCGTAAAGATTTACACCCTCGGAAACCCTGTACAGGGTCGCTATGGATCGGAACCGACTCGACGGCACTTAACAACAACAACATATACCAAGTAGAGGGATGGATTGCTGAGTCAAATGGTGTTTCTATCATCAAATTTTTAACAAAGGGCCATACCATTTTCCACAGTTAGTGCACTATTGTACAATCTCACCAGAAATGTAAAAGGGTTCTAGTTTCTCCATATCCTCACCATCATTTGTTATTCTCTGGTTTTTAAAATGTTGCTGTTAGTGTTGGGTTGAGATGATAGCACACAGTTGTTTTGATTTGCGTCACTCTAATGACTAGTGATTTCAAGCATTTCTTCATATGTATGTTGGCTATCTGAATAGCTTCTGTTGTACAGTGTCTGTCCATTTTTAAATTGGACTGTGTTTTTCCTGGTTGAGGTGTTGATGTTCTCTACAAAATTTAGAGATTATTGTAAATCTGATTGTCTGATATGCCACAGTCAAAACTTTTTTCATGGTTTCTGTGTTCTCTTTTTATTTATTTGGTGATATCTGTTGATGCATATGTTTATAATTTTTATGAGGTACCTGTCATCTCGTTTGTCTTCTGCTATTTGTGTGTTTTCAGTCATATTTGATGGTGTATTTACATCATGCATTAGGACCCCTAAATTTGTGTCCATTTTTATCATTGCTGATATCTATAATTTTACGTTTTGGGTCCATCTTAAGTTCATTTCTATATATGATTTCAGATATGAATCCTGTTTCATTCATCTGCAAATGAACATCCAGTTTTGACAGCATCATCAGTTAAAGATGATCTTTTCTCCATTTAATGTGCTTTGGCACTTTGTCAAAAACTAGTTGTCTGTGGTGGTGGTGGTGGTGGTGGCGGTTATGTGCCATGAAGTTGGTTCCGACTCCTAGAGACCCTGTACAGGGTTTCTGAGGCTGTAAGTCTTTACGGGAGCACAAAGCCTCATCGTTCTCCTCATCGTTATGGTAGTTTCAAACAGCTGACCTTGCAGTTCCCAGCCCGATTCGTAACCATTATGCTACCAGAGCTCCTTCTGTGCCCTTGTTCTATGTGTCATTGTACCAGTACCACGTGGTTTTGGCTACTGTGCCTATGGTGTAGGTTTTGAGATTGGGAAGTGAGACACCTACTACTTTGTTCTTTTAATAGTGTTTTGTTTATCCTGGATCTTTTTCCTTTTCATTTAAAGTTGGTGATTGGTTTTTCTATCCCGTTAAAGAATGATGGAATCCAAATTGCGATCATATTATATCTGTAGATTGTTTTTAGTATCAATTACACTTTCACATTTAAAGTCTACCTATGTATCACTATGATATATTCCATTTATGTAGGGCTTTTTTTTTTTTTTGTAAGGGTGTTTTGTAATTTTCTTTGTCTAGCACTTTTGTTTTTCTGGTTAGTTTTATTTCTAAGCAATTAATCTTTTGGGTAGCTATTGTGATTAGTATTGTTTTCCTGATTTCTTTTTTAGAATTCTCATTGTTACTATGAACGAGCCCTACATGTTTTTGTATGTTGATCTTGTACCCTGCCACTTTGCTCAAATTTTCAATCAATTATTATAACTTTTCTTACTGAATATTTGAATTTTCTTTGTTTAGCATCATTTCATCTGCAATAGAATATTGCTTCTTTATTTTCCAATTTGGATACCTTTAATGTTCCTTTCTTGCTTTATAATTCCTGCTAAGGCTTCCAGCACAAAATTAAATAGGACTGGGATAAAGAGACAAAGGACATCCTCACCTAGTTCTTGTTTCCAAGGGAAATTGTTTCAGTGTCTCCCCATTGAGAGTAATGCTGGTTGTTAGTTTTGAATATATGTCCTTAATTATGCTGAAGAATTTCCTTTTTATTCTTACTTTCTGGGTGTGTTTTTGTGTTTCTAGTCAATAACGAATGTTGTATTTTATCAAATGCCTTTTCTGCATTAATTGATATGGTTATGTGTTTTTTCTTTTATTTTATTTATGTGGTGGATTGTATTTGTGGTGTGATGAATTATTTATTTCTTCTAACCAGAGTCTGTAAACTCCCACCAAACATGTTTTTCATGATTGGTTTAAGTAAGAGAAGGTAGGGAAGAGATGCTGATAGATTGTATGATTCACTTGTGAGTGGTTGTTGACAGGATTGTGATTGTAAACACTTAGAAATCTAAAAGAGGAAATTGATCAATGTTACCATGCTACTGCATTTAAAAGAAGTCATCTTAGAAGCAGGAGGTAGGAATTACACTATCATCCGAGAACAGGAGACAGAAATGGAGCGTATCCTTTTGGCCCCAAGATTCCTTTGCATTAAACCTCCTGATCCCAAGGTAGAAAGTTGTGACACTGAAGGAGAGGAAGAGGAGCAGAAATGGAAGAACAAAAACCACAGCACAAGACAGAGCAGTAGGCTGCCCAGCCCACGGAGCAAGTAAATCTTAGTAACGTTGGGCAGGAGACCTGCATGCAGCGTGGGGTGCTTCCAGGCACTTCTTTGGATGGAATAGATTTGTTTGGGTCAGTCACCTGTTCCAGGTCATGGTATTTTCAACATCCTTATATGCATGTGAAAGTTGGAGAATGAATAAGGAAGATTTTAGAAGAACTGATGCATTTGTTGGAATAAAACAACACTCTGTGTTGGTGAAAGTACAGATAGAATGCTCCTTGGAAGCCAGGATGACTAGACTTCATATCTCACACGTTGGACATATTAGGAAGGACCAGTCCCTGGAGAAGGATATTATGTTTGATAAAGTGGAGGGTCAGTGGGATAGAGGAAGACACCCAGCAAGATAGATTGTCCCAGTAGCAGCAGCAATGGGCTCAAGCTTAACAATTGTGAGGATGGTATAAGAACAGCCGTGTTTCATTCTGTTGTGCATACAGTAGCAATGAGTCAAAGTCAATGCAAGGGCACCAAACAACAATAACAACAGGTTTGCTGGCCAACAGAGACAGAGCCAATTACCTTCAATCTGAGGCTTGTGGCAGAATGCTATGTCCTCTGGGTGTTTATCAGCAGCCCTGAAATAACTTTACAACATTGTCTAGGCACATAGAAGCCTGCCTTTTGGCATGTTTAATGAGACTCTTTCCAGACTGGAAGAACTGTGCTCTCAGAATTTTCTGATCCTGCATTGTAGCCTGTTAACTTTCCTAATAAACTCCATAACTGTGAGTATAGAATCTGACTTCTGTGTAACCATTGTAATAAATTATTGTACCCAGCTGAGTGTAGAGTGTTGTGGAGGGATGGTGGGCATTGATTTTGCAATTAAGAATTTTATTAACTTTGCTTATATATTTTGTTTTGTCTTGCTTTAATTTATACTTATCCCCCCATTGTAAAGAACTATAATTAGAAAATCAAATGTAAAGAAGACGCTCAGATCTTCTCTTAGATTTCTCAAGATGAAAGAGCTGAAGAAAAAAAATCAAGCCTCACCTTGAAATATTGAAGGATTCCATGTGCAAAATATGAAATAATATAGAAAGCATCAAAAGATGAAAGGAATACATAGTCACTTTACCGAAAAGAAATATTCAATGTTCAACCATTTCAAGAGAGAGCATATGATCAAGAATCAAAGGTACTGAATGAAGAAGTCTAAGATGCACTAAAGGAATTTGCAAAGAATAAGACACTAGGAATTGATGGAAATTGAAATCTTTTAAGAAACGGGTGCAGCACGATAGGAATTCACTTATCTATGCCCAGGATTTTGGAAGACAACTATCTTGCCAACTGATTGGAAGATGCTCACATTTATGGCCATTCTAAACAGAGGTGACCAAGCAGAATGAGGAAATCAAAATAAAATATCATTAATAACACGTGCAAATAAAATTTTCCTGAAGATAATTCAAAAACAATTGAAACAGTACATTTCAGGGAACTGCCAGAGGTTCAAGCTGAATTCACAAGAGAACGTGGAATGAAGGACTTCACTGCTGACATCAGATGACAATGGCCTGAAAGCAGAGAATAACAGAAAGATGTTTACCTGTGCTTTATTGACTATACTAAGGTTTTTGGCTATGTAGATTATGACAAACTATAGACAACATTACAAAGAATGGATATTCCAGAACGCTTAATTGTCATTCGACTGTCAAAAGGCAATCATTCAAACAGGACACTGTTTTAAAATCAGGAAAGACGTGCATTAGGGTTTTATTCTTTCACCATTCTTATTCAATGTGTATGCTCAGCAAATAATCTGAAAAACTGGATTATATGAAGAAGAATGTGGCATCAGGATTGGAGGAATACTCATTAACTACCTGCAATATGCAGATAATACAACCTTGCTTGCTGAAAGCAAAGATGACTGAAAATACTTACTGATAAATACCAAAGAGCAGAGCCTTCAGTATGTATTGCACCTCAGAGTAAAGAAAACAAAAATCTTCACTACTGGACCAATAAAAAAATCATGATAAATGGAGAAAAAAAAAATGAAGTTGTCAGAGATTTCATTTCCTTGGATCCACAATTAACACTCACGGAAGCAGCAATCAAAAACTCAAACAATGTATTACATTAGCTAAATCTACTGCAAAGAACCTCTTTAAAGTGTTTAAGAGAGGGTCACGTCAAAGACTAATGTGCCCCTGACCCAAACCATGTTATTTTAAATAGTCTCTCATATGCATGTGAAAGTTGGACAATGAATACAGAATACTGTAAAAGAATCAATGTATTTGATTTATGGTATTAGGAAAGAATACTGAAGTACAGTGTACTGCCAGAAGAACAAACAGATTTGTCTTGGAAGAAATACATCCAGAATGATCCTTAGAATCAAGGATGAGAAGCTTAGTTTCTTGTCCTTGGGACATGTTGTCAGGAGAGATCGTTCCCTGGAGAAAGGCATCAGACTTGGTAAAGTGGTCAGCAGGAAAGAGGAAGGCTCCCAATGAGATGGATTGACTCAGGGACAAGAACAATGAACTCAAATATAACAATTATGATTACAACACAGGACCATGCAGTATTTCAGTTCTGTTGCACACAGGACCAGAACCGACTCAATGGCAGCTAACAACAATAACAATATTGCCTGGGCCTGGATATATTTTGAATGTTATTACAATTTCTGTAATAGTTAGTGAACAATTTATGTTTTTTATTTTTTCTTCAAAAATGTATGCATGTTGTTTATATTCATAAATTTAAGCATTTTTCTAACTTTTAAATTTTATTTGCATATTGCTATTGTGAAGCGTCGTCAAGTTGGTTCCATTCCATAGTGACCCTTTATAGGGTTTCCGAGGAGTGACTGGTGAGTTTGAACCACCAACCTTAAGGTTCAAAGTGACTTTGCAGTCTAGCACATTAACTGACAACACCACACCAGGACTCCTACTTGCAAATAAATGCCATTAATATTCCTTGATCATGTTTTAATCTGGTATGATCATATTTATTTTGACTTTTATTTTTTATTTTGTTTACTTGAAACAACGTATTTTCCTGCTAACTCTTGTTAGATATTTGTCTAAATTGCTAATATTTTTTAAAAGAACCAGATTTTCATTTTATTAGTCATCTTGCTCTTTATTTCCATTATATCTAATAATATACTTATTATTGCATTTCATCTCATTTTATCTTGATTCTTTTGCTCTTACAATTTCTTAATTTGAACATTTTAGCTCATTGACCTAATTTTTCTGCTGCTTTATAAATCTATTTAAAGCTAATTATTACCTCTTTAGTGTTACTTTAACTTTAGATACTTGTATTTGTTATTTGTTGATGTGTAACAAATTATGTTAAAACCTCCTGGCTTAATACAGTGAAAATTATCTCACAAATCACTTGGATCAGAAATCCTGCATCTCTTAGCTCCTTTTAATTCTCTCATGCTGAGTGAAATAAATCAGTCACAAAAAGACAAATACCATCTACAACCAGTATTGTAGAAAGTAAAACTAAAAACCCACAACTTTTCACTTTGAAAGAGACATCCTTTGATGATTACCAGTTGTGAGAAGCTAGTGAATGACATGGCATTGGCTGGAGTGTAGACATGTCTTAGTGTAGGGGAAAATTGTTATAAGAAAACAATACAAAATAAAAAAGAGAAAAATTTCTCATGATATTGGTATCAAACTCTGGACTTGGGCTGCAGTCTCATCTGCCAGATACCTTACTGAGGAGTATTTACTTTTAAGCTTATAAAATATTGTTGTGGGCAAAATAAGTTCTTTGTTGTATATGACACTGAGAGTGTCATTTCCTTGATGGTTACTAGTTGGAGTCAGTTCTTGGCTGCTTGGGCTTTCCATAGCACAGTTTACAACACAGGAACTTGCTTCATTACAGCAAACAAATAAGATAGGAAGTGAGGTGGAAGACAGGTTGTATTTTGTTTTGTTTTAACCCAATTTCAGTAATAATATCCAGACATTTTTCTAAAACGTATTATTTAGAAATAAGTCACATGGTACAGTCTACATTGCAAGGGGAGAGGCTTATAAAATATAATGAATAATATGACTGAAAATCATCTGAGGACCTTCTTTGACATTCCTGCCAGACTGTTTTCTTCATTTCACTGAGTTTTTCAACTGTCAGTTAAAAACTATTATATATTATGCGCCTAAGTGTTTGTTTATTTCTTTAACTCTCTGATAATTTGTATTTTCCAATTTAAATTTTTATTTAAATTTCTGATGCATAGAATGTTTAAAATATTATACTTTATTTCCCTAATTTCTTTATTTAAAATCAAATACATTTTGACCTCAAAATTGTTTGAGTGTCGTTTCCTATTGCTTTGTATTATGTTAATTCAGCATTGTTGTTAGTGTTGTTATTAAGTGCTGTCAGGTCAGTTCTAATGCATAGCCAAGTTGGTTCCATCCCATAGTGACCCTGTATAGGGTTTCCAAGCAGTGACTGGTGAGCTTGAACTGTCGACCTTGCGGTTCAAATCAGCTTTGCAGTCCAGTGCCTTAGCCCACAGTGCCACACCAAGACTCCATATGTCTCCATAAATCTGTGATATTGAATATATGTATTTTATGGTGCTCTGGCATAAACTTCAAGGTCGGTGGCTCAAGCTGACCAGCTTTTCCTTGAAAACACTATACAGAGTCACTATGAGTCAGAACTGACTCGATGGCACTTAACAACAACAATCATGCACTTTTAGCTTAAAGACTTATATGTTATAATGTTTTTTTTTTTCTTTTTAATGATATTCAAGAATACTAGGTATTACAGTAAAAACATTTAATACTTCGAAACAGAAAATGTGTCAATAACTGCAAACTACTATTGTTATAGGGAGTGACTTAAATTATTGTAACACTGTATTCCTTTTAAACATTTCATTTTTGAACTGAATGAAAGAACAATTGAGCATGTACTCATTACTAAATAAGTATTACATAATTTCAGATGTATAATAATGGAATATCATATTGTTATCCTACTAACATGCGCAAATCTGCTGCACAAAATCTTTGTAAAGTGTTGAAGAGCAAAGATGTTAGCTTGAGGACTAAGGTGCACCTGACCCAAGCCATGGTATTTTCAATAACCTCATATGCATGCAAAAGCTGGACAGTAAATAGGAAGACTGTAGAAGAATTGAAGCTTTTGAGTTATGGTGTTAGAGGAGAATATTGAAAGTACCATGGGCTGCAAAAGATCCATTTTGGGAGAAGTGCAGCCAGAGTGCTGCTTAGAGGCCAAGATGGCCAAACTTCTTCTCTCATACTTCGGACATTTGTCAGGATGGACCAGTCACTGGAGAAGGATATCATGTTTGGTAAGGTGGGGGGTCAGAGAAAAAGAGGAAGACCCCAACGAGATGGATTGACCAAGTGGCAGCATCAATGTACTCAAGTGTGGCAACAATAGTGAGGTTGGCCCAGGACCGGGCAGTGTTTCTTTCTGCTATTCATAAGGTTGCTGTGGGTCGGTACCGACTCAATGGCACCTATCAACAACATGTACTTTCTACGTTTCTTTGCCTATTATTCCCTCTCTGTGTTAAATTAATATATAAATGTGAGAAAAAAAATGCAGCTTTACTATGTTAAGTCTTTCAAACCATGAACATGGCATACTATTTGTATTTGTAAAATAAATAAAATTAATAGTGCTCATTTACAAAATGCCCCAAGATGGGGAGATGTTAGCAATCAACTTTAAAAGATATATGTTGTTGCACAAAAATACTGTGAACTTATTATTTTGAAAAGTCCTTTACTGTTTTATTAAGATAATTTTCTAGTCATCAAATAATGAAGAGAAAAGATATTTTTAAGAGTATTTTCCCTGAAAATGTGTTTGTATTTTTATGTTTAATAATTAAAAGGATTTAGGTGTTTTGAGACTAATTTCTAATGGAGACCTAGAACACTCTTACTTAAAGCATGCAGCCATATTTTAAGATAAAGCAATACTTTATCTTCTGATTTTTATTAACTTGGGATTGATTCAATTCAGATCGAAATCTAGATAAAGTCACACAGTAAAAGCTGAATTTAGAAACTCTCCATTTTCTCTGCCTGAAATTGGTAGACTAAATAAAATTTATATCCAAAATGTCATTGAGGCTATTGCTTTCCTTTTGAAGATTCAACTATTTTGTATAGCGCTGCCTATTTAAAAAAAAAAAAAAAATGTATGTGAATACATATGTATTCACACACATATATCTATGTATATACATCATTGTGGTATGGTGCTGTGGTTTTATGTGCTGGACTGTAAAATTGGTTTGAACAACAAAGTCGGCAGTTCAAGCTCACCAGTCACTCCTCAGAAACCTTATACAAGGTCCTATAGGTCAGAATTGATTCTACAGCACTTAACAACAACAAAACATATTGTTGTTGTTGTTAAGTGATGTGAAGTCTAGTACATTCTCCCACAGCACCACACCGGGACTCCATAGTTATATGTAATTGTGATAAAGACCTGTGGAGTTGCTTCCGAATCAGCAAACCTGTATAAAGTTTTGAAGGAGCAGCTGGTGGGTTTGAATAGTTCATTCATGAATTCAGACACAAATATCCATAATACTATTCTTAGGGCCTAAGCAAGTCTCTTTCTTTTGAGTTTAAACTATAATACTAGCCTGCGATATGCAGATGATACAACCTTGCTTGCTGAAAGTGAAGAGGACTTAAAATATTTACTGATGAACATCAAGGACCACAGCCTTTGGTATGGGTTGCATCTCAATGTAAAGAAAACAAAAATCCTCACCACTGGACCAATAAACAACATTCTTATCAATCGAGAAAAGTTTGAAGTTGTCAAGGGCTTCATTCTTCTTGGATCAACCATCGACACTCAGAAGCAGTAGTCAAGAAATCAAATGACATACTGTATTAGGCAAATCTGCTGCACAAGACCTTTTTAAAGTGTTGAAGAGCAAAGAAATCAGCTTGAGAACTAAGGTGCACCTGACCTAAGACATGGTATTTTCAATAGCCGCATACGCATGAGGAAGTTGAACAGTGATTAAGGAAGATCGTGAAAGAATTGATGCTTTTGAGTTTTGGTGTTGGAGGAGAATATTGAAAGTGCCATCGGCTGCCAAAAGAACCAACGATCTGTATTAAAAGAAATGCAGCCAGAGTGCTCCTTGGAGGCTAGGATGGCCAAAGTTTGTCTCCCATAATTCGGACATATTGTCAGGAGGGACCGGTTGCTGGAGAAGGATATCATGTTTGATAATGTGGAGAGTCAGAAAAAAAAAAAAAAAAGACCCCTAGCAAGATGGATTGAAAAAGTGGCAGCATCAATGGGCTCAAGCACGGCAACAATTTGTGAGGTTGGCAGTGTTTCATTCTGTTGTGCATAGGTTTGCTATGAGTCAGCACCGACTCGATGGCACCTAAAATAACAACAATGTATTCCTAGGCTACCAAATAACCAAGGACTGGTTATTTTCAGAGAATAGAAATTGATTTCTCATGTTGGGTCTTAATTGTTTCTTATATGTGATGAAACTCATCAGAATATGAAATAGCTTTGAGTGTGAACAGAGAAAAGATCAACTGGAGGGATGGGTATAAGCTGTGCACCATTATGCCTTTGCATAGAGTTTCAAGGAGTTTGAACATTCTAAATTTTAACCTGGTCACCCAGACCTTATGGAGATGTTTTTATCAGTGTAAATGTAAAAACATGCTGGAAATAGAAAAGGTTATAGATGAAATCAGTAACAAATTTAAGATCAATCATCAGACCTTTTCCGTGTCTCCATATTTTAGAGGTCATTGTTCTGATATTAAGACCTACATACAACAGATTTTTAGCAGAATTTATGATATTTAATATTTAAACATAAAGTATGTAATCCTCCTTTTGTATTTTTGACTGAGGACACATAGGAATTCTCAAGACTGAGAAAAGGTCATTTAATAGTTGGATCAGAGAATAAAACTTAGAAAATTTCTAAGCTATCAAAATAAAACATATGAAAATGATGAATGAGAAATGCCATAAAGTATCAATTCACTAAGTGTGTGATTTAAGAATTATAATAACAGAATTTCCAGTATGAGTAACAGAATAAAAAAAAAAGAAAAGACATGAGTTTTTGTTTTGAAAGGGCCCACAAATGTCGAGAACTCTGGGGTATGAAGGGGGAAATCCAATTCCCAGAAACATCCTCTGAATATCTAAGTAATGAGAAACTTCTGTAAATGTCCAGACAGAGAGAGAGACAGAAAAGTTAATAAGGAACAAAATATGAATTACATTGAATGTCTTCAACAAGAAGATACAAAACAATGAGTCACGTATTGAACATTGTCAAAGAAAATTCCCTACCTAGAAATCAATATTCTGCCTAAGTATCAACAATTGTGAGAGCAAAAAAAAATTTCATATCCAAATTTTAGAAAATTTAATTTTCAAAAATATTCTGTATATAAAAACAAACTCAACATGGATTAGAGACTGCATGTGAAACCTAAAAATATAAAGATGAACAATGAAAAAATAGGAAAAAAATTAGGGTCTCTAATACATGGCTATTGTTGTTAAGTGCCACTGATTCGGTGCCAACCCATAGGGACCCTGTATAGGGTTTCCAAGGGGCAGTGGTGACCTTGAACCTTCATCCAGGCAGTTCAAATGGCTTTGCAGCCTGGCACATTAACCCACAGAGCCACACTAGGAATCCTACATGGCATATATACACTATCAAATATTACAAAAAATGGACAAGTGGTAGAAGAAATAATAAACAAGTGGTACCTCTCCCCAATTAGAAACTTTTGTACATCAAAAGATTTTGCCAAAAGAGTAAGAAAGGAATGAGCAGACTGGGGAAAATTTAAAAAAATAAAATTCTGCTTGATATATCAGACAAGGGACTGATGTCTAAAATTTATAGAAAACTTCAACACCTCTGCAAGAAAAAGACAAATATCCCAATTAAAAACTGGGCACAGAACATAAACAGACATCAATGCAGCCAAAAAAATATATAGAAATGTTCAGGATTATTAGCCAGTATTAACAGCCAAGTTCAAACAATCAGAAAACAACAAATGCTGAAAAGGGTCTGGAGAGAGTGGGACTCTCCAACATCTCTGGTTGTTGTTATTGTTGTTAGGTGCCATAGAGTCATTACAGACTTACAGAAACCCTATGCACAGCAGAATTGCCTGGTAGTGGGCAAATTTCAGAATCATTGCTATGCGTGAGCCCATTGCTGCTACCTCGTTGCCAATCCATCTCGTTTTGGGTCTTCCTCTTTTTATCTGATCCTTGACTTTACCAAATATGATACCGTTCTCCAGGGACTGGCCCCTCCTGATACTATGTCTAAAGTATGAGAAACAAAGTCTGGCCATATGACTTTCAAAGAACTTTCTGGCTGTACTTCAACACAAATCTGTTTGTTCTTTGACAGTCCATGGTACTGTCATGGTACTTCTTGGATATTACCAAACATCTTAAGGTAATGAGCAGCTAAAACTTGTCAATTGACATAATATAGTACATAATGACATTGTTCTTGTAAACCATATGCAGAGTCACTATGAATTGTAACTGACTTGATGGCACTTAACAACAACAATATTTCCATTTTAGAATGCAATAAAAATATACTACTTTAAATTGTTTAGTGTCAAAAGGTAACCAAAATTATTCACTTTAATTCTTGATCAAATTTTGTGACAAAATTACAATGCTTTGATAAACCAAGTTTTGAACTAAATCTTAAATATAGCTTTGCAATTGTTGACCAATTACTACAGATTTACTTTTTCAAAGGGAAAGAAATACCCTAAAACTATCCAATTTTAAAATGCCAAAGCAGGGTGCTATGAAGGCAAATGCAGCTTTTGTATAATGATGGAAGCTTAATTGTGATAATTTGGAACAAATTAGGGAGTCTTGCAGTGAGCAATAGTCTAGTCATAGAGCTCTTAAGAGCACTAAATCAACGTGTAGGGAAACTTGCTGAGCAGGACTCTTAAGTCTTAGAATATTTCGTTAATAAAAAGGTCAGTCTAAAATGTCTATTTTATCTTCTTAATACTTGCTAAAAAGACTATCATAGCTTCTATGAATGCTACAATTGAAATTTTGTTGGAAAAGTACAAATTTAATTTGCAAATTGTCATTACTGTGTAATTACAGAATAAATATCATTTCTCTCAAAAATTTTAAATAATAAAATGTAAGTGCTATTTTGTATTGTTGCAGTTATTTCCATTATAAATGGGAGATATTGGAATTTGGAGTTACCTTGATTCGTACTAGTACTCTCTGATGCTTTGTTCTAAATTACATAAAAAGCATCAGATGATAAAAACTCACTGGAGTTCAATAAAGGATTAAGGATCCTACAGGGAAGCATAGCATGCGAGCGTCCCACAGCAAATGTGATTTAACGTAAGGTTATATCTTAGAGAAAATGCTGTCCCAACATACAATGCGAGTGGTTGTGGGCAGTTTTGTTGGTCTGAATATCCCTAAAGAGATTTACTTTAAAGATGTGGTTTCCTATAAAAGTACAAAGAAAACAGATATCAGCTCTGATTTTCTTTCTCATTCTTTTCTTTCATTTAAATTTTTGTTCTGGTAGTTTAAAAATAAACATCTGTCATTGCGTGCCCCTTCTGGCACGTGGTAGGCACTGAAGATCTGGGACCACTAGGCCACTGGCCACCTCAGGAGCCGCGGGATGTAGCGAGGGGTACCGCATCCACAGCAGAGCCTACCTGCCTGAGCGGCCTGTCTACCAGCACAGGGAGTTCTCTGCCCCCACCCTTCTGGGGCTGAAGGGTCCCTACCTTTCCCCAAATTGAAGCTTCCAGGTATTGAGATACCAGCCAAATGTCTTCCCACAAAGGATCCGTGGTGGCACAGGGCATTGGGGCACCTGCCAGCAACAGGGAAACTCATACAGTGGAACTGGCTGAACTGGAACCCTTGTTAAAAGAGAAGGGCAAATGGGCAATCGCCAAGCCAACCAAAGCTGAAGAGGAGCAAATATGTCCAGTGCCCCAGGAAGAAGAAGAGGAAGTGTGGGTCCTTCCCAAGCTTCAACACACTTTCATTCAAATCTTTCCATTTTCCTAGCTGGAAAAAGAGGGGTAGTCTTACTTAGCCATCCCCCTCCTCAGGAAGGCAACTCTTCCCCTCACAGAGACAGTACTTTGAATCTTATGTTGAGATTTTACCCCTTCTTCCAACCATTTTGGAAAAAAAATAATGGACTAGAACTCTTTAGAAATTCTCTTTCTGGAAGAAAATGTCCTTCCCTTATCCCCATCCTTACTTTTAACCTGGTTTATAGCGGGCCATCATTTTTATAGCACACTTAAAAAAAATATATATATATAATCTGGTCCCATCTTTCTAGGGCCTGGATCTTCTTATACAGCAGGAAGAACAAAGCCACCAACATTTACATAACCTTGCTAATCATAGAAATGGGTCTGGCTTCAAATAACTTGAGTTTTAATTTTTTTTTTTTTTCTTGGCAGAGTAATGTAAATTTAAAATGGGACGAGATATTTAATATTTAATACTAAGCTTTAAAATAAACCTGCAATCATTGTTATGTATATTGATGCAGAAACTATGATGATAATGAAAGAAAGTACAAAAGAAAAATAAATAACTGTATTTTAGATAATAAAATGTAATTTGCTAATTAAATTTATAGAGTTCTTGTTATTGATAGAGTCATAAGAGTAAATAAGAAACAAGGTGAGAAATAGAACAAAAGCTTAAAAACAGTAAGAAAAAACATAGAATAAACATAGAACTAAACAGGTTAATCTACTTCTCATCTATCAATTTGTGATAGATTTTATGTTGCTGTAATGCCAGAAGTTTTACCAGAAGTATTTTTAATATCAGAAGGATGAACCATGTTGGACAGGATTCATCAGAGCTTCCAAACTAAGACAACCTAGGAACTAGAGCACTTCTAAAAGATGAGTCACTGTATGAGTAACAGTGAAGCATTATCTGAAACAGAGCATGAAGATGAGCCCTCAAAGCCTTGTGAGTACCAGTGAAACTCTGTTAGATTTAGTGCCAGAAAAAGAAAACATTTATGAACAGTAATAGAATATAGTGCCAAAAGGTAAGCCCCTCAGATTGGAAGGTACTCAAAAAACAACTGGGAAAGAGTTGCCTCCTCAAACTAGAGTTGATCATAATGATGTGAATGGAGTAAACCTTTTGAGAATTTCATGTGATAGTGGGACAAAAATAAAAATGAGGAGAAACAGCTGCAAATATCCATTAGTAATCAGAACATGGAGTATACAAAGTATGACTGTAGGAAAATTCTATTAGATATTTATTATGTTTTATTCTATCAGATATTTCTTATGGTTATATCCTTTTGTTCAATTAACCCTTTAATCATGAGACAATATCCTTCTTTGTCTCTTATGTTTGCTTTTACATTAAAGTCTGTTTCATTAGAAATTAATACTGACATTCTTGCTCATTTTGTATTGCCATTAGCATCATATATTTTTTATCTACTTTTGTCTTTGTGTATAGTGTGTCTTTTATAAACAACACATTGAAGGATCATTCTGCCATTCTGTATTCTGACTGGTGTATTTAATCCTTTGAGGTTCAGTGTAAGCTTCATAGGTATGAATTGATGGCAGATATTTTGCTGTGTGTTTTTCATTTTGTTTTGTGCTGTTACTGCTTTCTTTTTCCACATATTTTTCTGTGCTGAATTCATTTTGTTTGTGTATTTTCTTGTCAATTTCTTCACTGGTTTTAATATTTACAAAAACTTCATGGTTTTCCATTTTCTTGATTTGATGTGAAGATGTATGTATTTTCTTTGAGATTACTCTGTAATTCATTAACTTTTTCTCTACAATAAACTATTGTATCTTAAAATCTACTTGAATTCCTCACCACTTAGAATTCTATAACTATATTTTTCCTTGTTTTTTATTTCTGTAGTTGTCTTGATTATAAATTTATATGTCTGATTCCCTATTTTCAGCCTTGTAAGTTTGTTTTACTATGGATACTTCTATATCTAGATTGGATTCTGGGTGGTGTTGCTATGTTTAGAAATCTCAGGTTGTTGTCTGATGTTGTTGGTTCTCAATCCAAAGGACTTCCTTCAGTATTTTTTGTAAAGTTGCTCTGTTATTGTTGTTAAAAGTGCTGTTGAGTCAGTTCCAACTCATAGTGACCCTATATATGATTTCCAAGGAGTGACTGATGAGTTTGAACTGCTGACCTTGCAATCTAGCACATTATCCTGCAGTGCCACACTAAGACTCTGACTTTTGCAAATTCATTTGATTCTGTTTATCTGAAAATATCCTAATTTCGCCTTCATATCTGAGGGACAGTTTTTCTAGATAGATGGCAATTTTTATTTTTTTTTTCTTTCAGAGGTTTTTTTTGTATGTTTGCCATTACTTTCTTGCATGATTTCTACTGAGAAATCAGAGCTTTATCTTACTGGTTTCCTTTGTAGGTAACTTTTCATTTTTCTAAGTTGGCTTTCAGGCTTTTGTTTTTGATTTTGAAGTTTGATTATATGTCTTGGTGATTGTCTTTTGGAGTCTATCCTGTTTGGTGTTTGTTAAGTTTCCTGAATGGTTATCTTCTTGTCTTTCATGATAATAGGGGACTTTTTTTCCAATAGTTATTTGACTATCTTTTCTGTATTTTTCTTTGTCTCTTCCTGTTCTGGAATTCCAATCACCCATAAGTTATTTCTCTTCATATTTTCCCAAAAGAATCTTAGGCTTTCTTAAGATTTTTTCATTGTTTTGTCTAATTGTTCTTCTTGCTTATTTGTATTGAGATATTTATCTTCAAGCTCACTAACTTGTGCTTCCACTGATTCAGTTCTACACCTTTGCCCTTCCAATGTAATGTCCATTTCTAAAACCTCAGCTTTAAACTTCTGTGTTTCTGTTTGCAGATTTTGTATTGTTCCAATTCTTTATTTTGTTTGATTGTTCCTGTAGTGCTATCCTGAATTTTTTCATGCTTTCCTCTACCTTTCGGTCAGTTCATTTGGTGTACCTAAGTATCATTCTCTTGATTTCTTTACCAGGTAGTTCCAATGCCTTTTTTTTCCAAAAACTATTTTCTTGTTCTGCCTGTTGATCACTTGGTTGAGCCACTCTGTCTCATTTCTTCATGTGAAAATAAATTTTCTGTTGCTTTATAGACATTGTGATGTTGTTTCATTTGTATTAAGTTGATTGTTATGTTAGTGCATTCTTAGGCAATCACCAATTATCTATCGTTGTATGTTATCAGTGCATGGTTTTGTGCACAGTTGTCTGTTTTCTGTTTATGATGTTCATTTTAGAATGCATTTGATTGATGTTGCTTGTTACTGTTGATCCAGTGAACAGCAGTTGGTAATAGCTCTGATACAATGGATTGGGCTGTAGTGGGCACAGTTGTGGCTGGACTGTATGGCTGTGTTTGGTACCTTCTGTCAGGTGAGTCAAGATGAGAAAACACATACAGAAGTGAGAAGGAAACAAACACAAAACATCAAACAGTGAAAAAATGAAAACAGTAAAGAAAGAAAAGAAAAAGCAGGCAACGGCTAGCAAAAGAATACAAAAATGAAAGATATATGAGGAAAAGGAAACTAAAATATATTAAAAAGAGAGAGAGAATAAATAAGAAATATATATATATATATATATATATTTTAATTAGGAAAAGGTAAAAGGACCAGAGAGTACTAATAACAACAATAAAAATTTAAATGAAGAAAGATGAAAAAAAAAATTAAAGAAGAAGGAAAGAGCTGTGATTCAGAAAGAAGCAGAGATAAAAAGAAGAGAAATGAAAGGGGAGCTAGAATGGAGACAAAGAGAGACACAAAGATGAGGATGAAAGAATAAAGAAACAAAAACCATGAATTAAAGGGGAAAAAAAGAAAACAGAGCAAGTACCAGACCTAGAGAAGAGAGAATTTGGGGTTCTCCTGCCAGGCACAGACCTTACATCATGGGTAGGTTACAGATGACATAGTTATACTCAACACTAGGAGTTAGTGAAGGGCTAGGTGCTGTGGGTTTGGGGCACTCTATCTGGAAGTAGCTTGTATAGACCATACGTTGGCTGACATGGCCTCTGGCATAGATCAACAGTTTATTTTCTATGATTTTTTCTCTCCTCCACCTGTTTGTTCAGCTGTTTCTTCTACTGAGGACTGACCAGTGCCAACTATGCCAGATCTAGAGCAGAGCCCACCCTAACAGGATCAATGTGGACAGTTTCTTTAATGGTGTCCACAAATGGAGAGGTCACTTGCATGCAGCTCTAACCAACAAGAGTGTGAGCTTTTCTTGGGGTGTACATGAGTGGAGGCTAGCCTTGACTTTGATCACCAAAGGAGTGTGGGGAACAAGAAAAAAATGCATCTTTATCTCTATGAGCCACAGTTACATTTCTGCAATGCTGATAACTTTCTTGTCTCTGAAGCTGCTTACAAAAGCTTAAGATAGGTAAGTCTGTCTGGTCACTGACTCATATCACCAGTCTCTCTCTAGTTTTCCAAATCTTCTCATATCTCTATCCTAGTAAACATTCCATCCACTTCTGTATCCCTTCATGGAAATTTAAGTTACAGGACTATCATCTGCATCTGTTTCATTTGGTTTTCTGTATTTTTATTGTAAAGGTCCACCATCTTGCAATCTCCCCTCCAGGGTCAATACTTGATGACATCATTTATTATTTTTAAAACTGGAAGGAGATACTATTAAAAGAGTAACTATCCTGCTGTGGCTCTGTAGGATAAGCCCTGGACCACAAGGTCATTTTGAACCACAAGGTGGGCAGATCAAACTTACCAGTTGCTACTCATAAACCCTATACAGTTTCATTATTGGTCAGAATCTAACAACACCAATAAGCTTATATTACACATGAACATTAGCAAACAGTATTACTTAAATGTTAGCAAATAAAAACCTGGAATATTTTAAAGAAGGATCATGCATAATGAATAAGTGTAGTTTATTCCAGAAACCCAAAGATGACTTAATATTCAATAATTAATAAATTTAGCTCAATTAAACAGTCCCAATCCTTGTTTTTAGGTTTGCAGAGTTTCTTCATTTCCCTGAGAATGGATTTTGGGTTTTATTATTTTCTGTTTTAGATAATTTTTCATAAATTGGAGATAGATTTCTTACTTGGTGCAACCATACTTAATCTTCTTATATTAAATTTTAGCACATTATTAAGTCTGCTGTATATAACATTTATTCCCCTATGTCTGATGGAGTTAATTAGACACCAGTATGATTTCTATTGCTATGTCAAGTTTCCTTTTATTTTCTACTACATGCGATCCTGCTCTGATTATATTATGAAGGTTTATTTGTAATTACATTGTTTGGAGGTATATTTATAAAGTAATATAAAGAATAACATATCTGTAAGACTCCTGGTGTGGCACTGTAGGATCAGCACTGTACTGTGTGTGAACCACAAGGTCAGAACTACAAACACACCAGCTTCTCCTTGTAAATCCTATACAGAGTTGTTGTAAGTTAGAAACCAACTCAACAGCAAATAACAACAATAACAAAACACCATACCACTTGTGTTGGATTGAATGATGCCATTCCAATGTATTAATTCCTGAAACATAGAAATATGTTACCTTACAAAGTAAAAGAACTTTGGTAGTGGTGGTGGTATTCCATGAAATGGGTTTTGATTCATAGTGACCCTGCATAGCACAATTAAAGTTATTGAGATGAAAGGTTACTGGGGATATTCTGTGTGAGCTCAATGTAATCACAATGGCCCTTATAAGAAAGAGAGAGAAGCAGGTCAAATGCTCAAGGAATTGAAATGATGGAAACACAGGCTGGAGTGAGATATTATGAAAATAGAGAAAGGACCATAAACCAAGGAATGCAAATTGTCCATGGATAATGGAAAAACAAGGAAATATATTATCTCCTGAAGTCTACACCTGTCTATATCTCGATTAAGACTTTTTTTAAAAAGTTTTTATTGTGAGGTTTACATGGGAGAACACCAGCTTTAAAGTCATCCTACCGTATTTTGTTTCATTGCAATGATTACAGTCCCCTCCATGCATCATCATATAATGCCAAAGGGTATACCACACAGGCCCGCACACACCCCCACCCTCCACCCCCGCTGCCAGCACACATCCCTTCTCCCGCCCTGAGTCCAGCATCCCCAGCTGCTCCATCTGTCCACGTCATCTTTTCTGTCTCCAACCCTGGTGTCACTGCCTCTCGGGGTAAGATCCCACTCTCTGTTCTTCTCACTTGATGGTCCCAGGGACCTCCGCTTCTGGGCTGCAAAATCAATCACTCCCCTCCTTTTGTCAAAAAACATCTACCTCTATATTTCATAGCCTCACAGTCAGATCTGATGGCAATTATTCGCTATTGCACCACAAGAGTCTTATCTCCATTTCCTTTTGCCTGCCTAGTTCCAACAGATTGGAAATCATTCAGTGGAGATTCTACCTTTCCCTACTCCGTCTGGTACTAGGATCCCTCTTGAAAGCTTGTAAGCCAGTCACTTCTTGCCTTAAAGGCACCCCCATTTTGGGTAGCCAATATCGATGTTGCCCATCCCTGTCAACCCTGTGTACTGAGGGGTTGGGAATGACCTTGCTGTAAAGATTTGTTCCCTTTTTTGAGCAACTACGTCCATAAATATAGGTAGCATTTCATTAAATTGTAGCAGGTTACTCTTCTTTTTTTTCCCCCTCTTTCTTCTTCTAGTCGAGTTCTGATCATCTAGCCATCAAAGCCAGGTCAAGTGGGTACTATCTGCAAGTATGGGTGTTCTTTCATATCAGCTGGATGTTTCACTCTCTATTCTAGTCCTCTGTGGCCATGTCACTGCCTCTGGCCAGTAGTCTTGCTGTACTGCTGGCCATCCAGGTCTCCACTCAGGTTCACGGGGGTCTATTGATTGTGGTTGGGCTTAGCTCGCAACTTCATTGCTGTTTTTCCCCCTCTTCCTTTATCGGTGACCAACGTGGTCACCATCCAGACCACATGCATTCTAATGTATTCCCCTTGAGTCTCAGGCTTAGAAGGAGGTTTGCTCTGAGGGGTCCCGACCACTAGCCTTGATGGCTCTTGGGCAAACAGCTTACTTGTTCTTGTAATAATCAATCAGATTGCCGTTATTGTTTCAGATTTTTCCTGTCAGTCTTTCTTTCACAAAGTATCTTCTTCTATTCTAGCCACTCCAGATTTACTTATCCTTTCCAGTGGAAATTTCCTATCTCAGTTGGTTCTGGATGGGGTTCTGGATTCCACCTATGGTCTTGTGCAGTGTAAAGGCTCCACAGGAAGTCTCTTCTTTACCCCACTTTAAGGTATTCCAATCAGTTATAGGCTGAAGACAGAATTACAAGCTTTCTGTAGTGATGATTCTGGCTATTCCTTTCTCCCCAACTCAAGTGGCTATTTTACAATAGTAGACAAGGGAAACCAAGATTCAAAAGACAACCAAGCATCTTAACACTATTACCCTCTTTTACCCTTTCAAACCATTTCTCAATACCCGTATCTCAGAGCCCTGTTGTTCCAAGGTTGTGCATATATCATCATTTACCTCTGTCCCACTTAGCCCATGTGAACCTGCCTAACTGTTCTCCCACCAGCATTGTTCTTCCATTCCCCTCCCCCTTCTTCTGTATTGACCCCCACTTACCCCCCTGTCCTCTATCCTCCCCTCCCTC
Organism: Chrysochloris asiatica; assembly: GCF_000296735.1. Taxonomy (NCBI): domain Eukaryota; kingdom Metazoa; phylum Chordata; class Mammalia; order Afrosoricida; family Chrysochloridae; genus Chrysochloris; species Chrysochloris asiatica. The sequence continues at coordinate 33,651,280 of NW_006408523.1, read as the reverse complement.
CCTCCTGTCCTCTCGTCCCATACATCCTGGTGATCAACAAATATGTACTTTTTTTTTTTCCCCTTTTAGTGTGGGTTCTTTTTTCCCCACTCTTTTACAATAATGGTCCTATGCAGTATATCTCCTTTTGTGACTGACTAATTTCACTCAGCATAATGTCCTCAAGGTTCATCCATGTTATGCAGTGGCTTGCAGCTTCCTTATTGTTCTTCAAGGTAGCATAGTATTCCATTGTGCGTATGT
>NW_006408523.1:33641053-33650607 GCF_000296735.1 Chrysochloris asiatica | reverse complement strand
GTGTGTGCACAGCGTAATTCTTGAGATAGTTGCATCGTTTTATGTTGAGGTTTTATAAATTGCTCTATGGTTTGTCTGTCAGGCTTGATGTGCCTGCTTTTTTCTTGCTATATAGGTCTAGGTAAGGGTCCTGCAAAAGGAGTTCTGGTAGGGCAGTGGTCACGAATGGGGCTATAAACCGCAAGGTAAGTAGCTCCATGGGAGAAAGACAAGGCGCTCTGGTACCACAAAGACCCAGAGCCTCAGAAACCCTGCACAGGGTCACCACAAATCAGAACCAACTCCATGGCACACAGTCACCAAGGGTCTCACACAAGTCAATTTTAGGTTTATGACCCCGAGGCTGAGTTCATAAGTAGCCACCAAGCTCCCTCTCTCTGTACTATTTGAAAACTGTGGGGTCAGCGCTGGACTTTGTTGTGTGTGTGTGGGGGGGGAGATGCACATCCACCTGCCTGAAGGCATCCGGGCTGGGCAAAGAAGGCGTGACATGCAAGAGGAGGAAATTATTGTGTCGAATCTCCCTCACTTCTTTTTGCAAATGTCTCTGCACAGCTTTTAGCACGGGTTTCCTGTGCCTGTCTGGCTGTAGCCACCCCCTCTGAACGCTGACTGAACGTGGTGGCGGCAGAGGAAGTCCCATGTCCAGAGATTCCTAACTCACAGCATTTTTCTTTATATCATGATTTTTTCATTTGTGAGTGTGGGAAACTGATGTCCTGGACCTTATGGTAGATCCAGAGCATTGATGTTGTTCTGTGAGCACAGCTTCTGTGGGTTTTTAATCCCTCCCCCACAGAGCCTTTCTTACCTGGCTATCTGCTGCTGCCCAAACCCAGGAGTCCTCCTCACTGACCAAGAATTTTGAACTCCATAATTATTAAATAATAAACTTCAGTTGTTTTGAGTCACTACATTTTTGGTTCACTGTTTTTTGTCAGTGACAAAGAGGAAGAGCCTGAATGAGATGGATTGGTACAGTGGTTGAAGCAATCATCTCAAACATAACACAATCATGGAGATCATGTAGACTGAAAGTCATTCATTACATTGCAAACTAAAAGTTGGAACTGACTCAACAGCACCTAACAATAGTATGAAGTTTTGTCAATTTCTTTCAGAGGTAGTTGGAACAAAAATACTCAACATGAGGCATAAAAAAAAATAAATATAAATATACTATTTCTCTCCCATGTGTACCCTCATCAATCCTATTCCCCTACCTTCTCCACCCATATATTAAGTCACTTTTCTGACCATGTTTTGTTATTTCCATAAATTCTAAAACTACTTACATATGTGACTGGGACTGACAGTTTATTCACTTATTTGAGTGTAATGGAGAGATGAACTAACCTGGATGCCCAAGTAGATGGTACTTTTCTGGTTACTTAGATCCAAAATGTTCTCATGTTACCAAGTCCTCAAAAATTACATATGAAAAACAATGATGAGTTCCACTTATGTATCAGAACATTAAGACCTTAGGCAAATAATTTTTAATGTTCCACTTTCTCCTTCTGCAGATGAAATAAGGACACAGCGATGTCCTAAATTCCAGTGTTGAATTAGTTTAAGGATTCCTTAGATTAAATACCAAATAAATATTGATAATTGCCTGGTTTCCTGTGATTTGTAAAGAAAGCTACTAACAGCAATGGAGTGTGAAGTATCGGATAGAGTATTTGGGTACAGGTTAGAGAAATGTATAACCACATGTCTTACTGAAATTCTACTACTAAGGGAAGAGGCCACTTAAAACTCTCAAAAGGAAACAGTTTTTGTCTGTCTTATTATATAAAGATTATATCCAGGGCTGTGACCTGATAATAGGGTGCTGAATCTTCTCAGGACACATCCTGCCATTCTATATTTCCCTTGTACCCATAAATTATTACTGTTTTAGTGGTCTAGTACTTCTATAACAGAAATGATAGAAGTGTATGGTTTTAGATAACAGGAACTTATCGAGGTTCCAAGTCTGAATTCAGGTTGTAGTTGTAGGGGAAGGCTGTTTCTCTATATCAGCTCTGGTAGAAGGTCCTTGTTTCCTTTCAACATCTGTAACCCAACATTCCTTAGAGACCATGCATGTGCTGACATGAACTTTCCCTTTGGCCTGGGAACTTCTCAACACAATAACCCTGAGTCCAGAGGATGTGCTCTACTCTCAGTCCATCTTTCTTAGTGGTAATATGTCTGTCCTCTCTCTGTTTGCTTCTCTCTCCTCTTATCTTAAGGTGATGTGGGTCATACCCTGGGAAGCTCCCCTTACATAAGATTAGAGTTGGGACTTGATTAAGAGTACTGTATCCTGCCCTAATCCTTTTACATCAAATCAAATCACATTTTTGTTTTTATTGTTAAGGGCCATCAGTTATGACTCATAGCTCCCTTATATAAGGCTTCCAAAGAGTGGTTTGTGGGTTTGAACCACCTACTTTGTTGTTAGCAGTCAAGTGCTTTTCCTTTAGAACCAGTTGATGATTACATCATTATATAACTGCCACAATTTATCATTACATAACTGTCAAACCACTAAGAAAAATGGTCCAGCCATATTTCAGGGTGTCACAATTAAGTAATGACAAATACCAACACCATCCAGATTCAAAGTAAAATGCTGGTTATTAAAAGACAGACATTGCATACTCATGAAGGTGATAAACTATATACATAATCACATGCACTTACCAAACTACATCAGCAGGGAGCACACATGGATTTTAACTTTAAAAATTTTAAACCAAGGAGGAGACAAACAAGGTTCAATAGTATCACTTTATTAATATGTGAGTACTTACCCTTTTTACATGGATTAGAATTTTAATATGTTGTTTGACACCCAGGGGAATCATTTAAACAATATGTTAAAGGCTAATTGAACTGGGGTAAAATGATTGTCCAGTTAATGAGGTGAAAATCTCAGCTTCTTCCTGGTATATAATAGAAAAAGGTGTCTGATGGTTCAGAGAGATGGAAATGTTGAAATGGATCTATTTTGTAGAAACTATTTAGTCATCCCCTAAAAATACCTAAAAATTCCCTGTTACCAAATCACTTGTCATTAGTGAGGGGAAAGTAACATTCTACTTGTAATAATTCACCTTTGTAGTCCTGAGATAATGATGGAAATGCTAAGGCAGTAACTGATGTCTTTATATCAATAAAAATAGCAGAGTATCCAAATTAATACAGGTTAAATTTCAATTGATATTTCCCTGAAATAAATAATACAAGTAATGTACTACAATATCATGTGGGAACTGAGTGATCATAGATGACACTCAGTTCCCACAATATCATGTGGGAACTGAGTGTTATCTATGATGACAGATTCTTAGTAATGTAAGGTGGTCAATTTACTAAGGTACTGCTTGACAAATAGTGTCAGAAATTTTGAGACATTCTGGGCAAAATCCTAATCAATGTCACTATAGTAATGAAATCAATGACTTATAATCTGTTTCCTGACACAGCCAACCAACTTTGCAGTCCTGTGCTTTGTCCTACAGCATCACACCAGGACTCCTATGATAGACAGGGTTAGACTTACATTAATGTACTGCAGTAAGATATTATGCATGGTAGACTGGGTGACAATAGGCTACCTAGGTTAATTAATTCATTGAGCAGTCAAGTGAAAATAATAAATAATACAAAGGTCTATATATATATATATATATATATATATATATATATATATATATATTTTTAAGATAAAGTAGACTATAAAATGTAATTATAATGAAATAAGGTATATGATTTGTTGAATGAAAAACTGATGATCTACCCTATAAACTTTCACTCCATCCACAATAAAAATCTTATACAAAATGTAACCAATATAGTAGCAAGTACTGGTGTGGCCCTCTAAGATTAGTGGACCATAAAGCATTGTTTGAACCACATGGTTGGTCGTTCCAATTTACCAGTTGCAACTCAGAAATCCTAGGGTTGCTAGCAGTCGGAACCAACATGACAACACTTGACTATAATGAAATACAATAGAGAAAAACACAAAAAATAGATTTTAAAAAACAAACAACAAAACAGAAAACTCTATCTAAAGCACATTGATGATTATGCTATATTTAAGTAACTTAAAATCCAATTAAAGTAAGAGATAAAATGCTGCTCTTGCACCTCTTATCATATAGAGGGATGTGTGTGTATATTTGGGCCTCTGAAATTTGGGAACTAGATCTAGACATATTTGCATTGTGTCTTTACTGGATTACCGTCAATTTTGTTACTTTTGAGTGTACCTGGAAATAATGAAAGGGAACTTTGGAAAAGCCAGGTTATGATACAAGGTATTTTGCTACTTGTTCCTTAAATTGTAGCATACTCGAGGAAATATAAGTAACTTTGATAGACAAAGATGCATTGAACTTCTGGCAGACTTTGAGAAAATAACTACATTAAAGTTTTTGGACTTAGGGTAAGGTGAGATTCTTCTCCGTTTGTATTTAATATCTATTTAAGGGTAAGGTGAGATTCTTCTCCGTTTGTATTTAATATCTATTTAAAAAGTGCTATAACTTTTGCTTTGGGCCATAACAATAATTGGTATTACACTTGACCTGCTTCTGAAAACATCTATGAAATTGATCAAAATATATGGTGCTACTCTTTTCAGACACTGAGGTAAAAGAAGTGGAAAATATTGGTCTTTAATAATCCCTAACTTTATTTCTATTCCTACTATGTTGGATTCCTGGTTTGGCACTGTGGGTTAATGCCCTGGACTTCAAATTCAGCTTGAACCTCAAAGACGGCAGTTTAAGCTTACCAGTCACTCCTTGGAAACCCTATACAGGGTCCTTATAAGTCGGAATCAACTTGATGACACTTAATAACAACAACTGTAAGTTAAGGTCCTGTTGTTGGTTGGCAGAATAATGCACTCGACAGAAGAGTCGGCTTGAATTGCAAGGTCAGTAGTTAAGACCCACCAGCCACTTCTGAGAAACCCTGTATAGGATCACTGTGAGTTGGAATCCACTTGATGGCTCTCAACAACAACAGCAACAATGCATTAGGGTCACCACTCATCTATCAGTTTGTCATACTGTGGTGACTTGCATGATTCTGTGATGCTTGAAGCTATGCTACCAGTATTTTAAACACCAGCAGATTTCACCAATGTGGACAGGTTTCAGTGGAGTTTCTAGACTAACACAGACTAGGAAGAAGAAGAGGCAGGGAACTTCTGGATGTTTAGTCATGTAAACTTTATGTAAACAGCAGAAAATTGTTAGATATAGTGCCAGAACATGAGATTTTCAGTAGGAAGATACTCAAAACATGACTGAGGAAGAGCTGCCTTCTCAGAGTAGAGTGGACTATAATGAGGTGAAAGGAACAAAGCTTTCAGGACCTACATTGGCTGATGGGGCTTAATTCAAAATAAGAAAAAACAACTGCAAACATCCATTAATAATCAGAACATGGGATGTATGACATATGAGCATAGGATAATTGGAAGCTGTCAAAAATGACATGGAATGCATAAACATCAATATCCTAGGCATTAACTAGCTGAAATGGACTGAAATTAGTCATTTTGAATCAATCACATAGTTTACTATGCTGGAATGACCCTTTTGGGGGTGTGCTTCCACCTGCCTGAAGGTATCCAGGCTAGGCAGAGGGTGTGTGGCAGGGGAGACAAGGAAAGAAAAATGTAAAATACATTTTTCCAAGAAGAATGGTGTCACATTCCTCATCAAAAAAAAAAATATTTCAGGACTTCCAGTTTGGGGGTAGGAGAAGCAGAGTCAGGTAAGAGATGCAGAAAAACCAGAGAAGGTGCTTTCCCAGAGCAGCTCCAGATTTGGATCTAGTATAAGGTACAGGGGCATCAGTTTCCCACACTCACCAGTGGAGAAACCTGACTGTGGAAAGGAAAATACAGTGATTTCTGAATCTATCAGGATGCAGGATGCTACCTGTTGCCCCTCAGCCTGGGCTGAATTCAGAGGGTAGGGCCACAGCCAGCCTGATACAGTGATACAGTGCTAAAAATCACAGAGCGGCCTCTGAAAAAAGAGGTGTGATGTATTTTACATTTTTCTTTCCTTGTCTCCCCTGCCACACACCCTCTGCCTAGCCTGGATACCTTCAGGCAGGTGGAAGCACACCCCCAAAAGGGTCCAGAGTATTGCTCACAGTTTTCCCATGGTCCCTGGCAGGAGCCCCATTGGTCTCACAGGCTGATCCTTTGGAGGCTTCTTATGACATTTGACTCTAGTGCCCAGCCCTAAAGTTGATCTGGGTGGGAGCCTTTATTCCTGCCTACCCAGCAAGAAAAATCAGGTCTGGCCATACAGTCAAACTGTATGAGCACCCTGCAAAACCTCCACATAAAGGGCAAGTGCCAACACCAACTACTACACATAAGGATGCAACTATTTTGAGAATTATGCTGTGTACATGCAGATACCTAACTGACCTTCAGAGATAAAAATAGTGGACAATCTTTCTTCCATTAATTTCTCAATATCTATCTGAACACCTCCACAGTGGTGACTAGAGGAAGGGCCTGAGCAAGTGGACACCCCCAGCCACTGCTTGAGTTTTCTACTGTGCATTCATATTGACCTGCACAGCAAAGGCTACTAGACAGTTGGCTATGGTTTTATTTTTTGTTTTTGAGTGGTTTTTGTCTCTCCTTTTATATTGTTTCTGTTTTTTATCTCACTAGTTTCCTAGAGGTGGGAGCTTTCTCTCCCTATGTTACCCAGAATAGACAGCAATTATGGCCATATAGCCAACCTATACGTATGCCCCATAATATCCCAACATCTGGACAGGTGCCAATATCAGCTGGGAGGCATTACACATTAAAAGGGAAGTCTATCTCCAGAACACATCCACTAGGAGACACTCAGTAAGCTTAACAACACAGCAACATACATCATTTAATCATTGGAAATGCACCTAACTACTGAAAACATCCAAGAGAAAGCAACAAAAGATCTCAGCACATGCCAAAAATAGAAAAGAGTATCTGAGACAAATGAACTGGAGACAGACATAGACTGTCCACAAGAAGAGCAGGCATTGGATCTGCTTGAGAAGGAATTCAGAAGAATGATATGGAAACAAATGCAAATGCTCCACAGATGGGTGGAGGAAAATAAGGAAGAAGTCAGGAAAGTGTTACAGGAGCAATCAAACAAGATAGATATAGCATTGGAAACAATTCAAAACCTGCAAAAAGAGGTCCAGATAATTAATAATAAAACATCAGAAATGGGCAATACACTGAAAGGGCAATGGAGTAGAATTGAAGAGATGGAAGCCAGAGCCAGCAAGCTGGTAGACAAATCTCTCAATACTGCTAAGATAGAAGACCAAGCAGAAAAAAAGGATTAAAAATCTGAAGAGTGTCTAAGATTCATGCTTGGCAACACAAAGAGGAATAACTTAAGAATTACTGGCATTCTGGAACAGGAAGAATCACAGAAGTCCACAAAGGAGCTAGTTGAGGAACTACTGGAAGAAAATTTCCCTAACATCTTGAAGGATGAGAAGATAAACATTCAAGAAGCTGAAAGAACCCAAGGAAGGTTAGACCCCAAAAGAAAATCACCAAGACAAATCATAAACAACCTCTCCAAAATCAGAGAATCCCAAAAACAGCCAGAGAAAAGAGAAGTGTTATTTACAAAGGCAAGAAAATCAGATTAAGCTCTGACTTCTCAGCAGAAATCATGGAGGCAAGAAGGCAATGGGGAAACATATATAAAACCCTAAAAGAAAACTGCCAACCAAGAATCATCTATCCAGCAAAACTGTCAAACAAATATGATGGTGCAATCAAAGCATTCCAGGAAAAACAGAAGCTAAGAGAATATATCAAAGCCAAAACAGCACTTCAAAATATCCTAAAGGGAGTTCTTTGGACTAAAAACCAACAAGAAAGACAACAACAAGAGATTGACAGATGTGGCAACACCACTAGTAACTCAGAGGACAGATAGCAGAGTCCAGAACAGAACAAAATTACAGCAACGAATTCAAAGGAGCTGGCAGCTCAATCAAAGATCAAAATCATAACAATGTCAAAGAAGGTGAGGATGTCAGGTAGATTACAGGATACAATAGACTGTCTTAAGTGTAGGGAAAGGTTAATAGACTACAGTGTAACCCCAAATAAATTTAATATTTACAACTTAAAATGAAAATTAAGATCCAAGCAGAACAAGGAACCATTAAAACTAAGAAGAAACTGACAAGAAATAGCATAAATAACATGAACTCAGCCAAGAAGGCATGCAGAACAAAGGAATGAATGACACCACAAAAATTAACATGATGACTGCTATTAATTCATAACTATCCATAATTATACTGAATCTCAATGGATTAAATGCACCAGTGAGGTGACAGAGAGTGGATAAATGGATAAGAAAACAAGGCCCTTCAATATGCTACCTGCAGGAGATACACCTTATACACAAAGACAAAAGCAGACTAAAAGTTAGAGGATGGAATAAAATATATACCAAGCTAATTGCAATATAAAAACAAGCAGAAGTGGCAAAGCTAATCTCTGGTAAAATAAACTTTAAGGCAAAATCAGCATAAAAGATAAAGAAGGACACTATCTCATGATTAAAGGGTCAATTAAGCAAGATGATATAAACATAATAAATATCTACGCTCCCAATGAAAGAGCACCAAGATATATGAAGCAAGCCCTAATAGAATTGAAGAAAGAAATAGATAAATCTACAATTATAGTAGAGGATTTTAATACGCCATTTTTGAAAAGGGATAGAACAACCAGAAAGAAATTCGACAAAATTACAGAGGAACTAAACAGCACAATCAACCAACTTGATCTTATAGATGTTTGAAGAGTATTCAATCCAATAACAGCACAATACACATTCTCCTCCAGTAGACATGGAACAGTATCCAGAATTGACCTCATTTTAGGTCACAAAGCAAGCCTCTCTAAATTTACAAACATCAAAAATACGAAAAAGCAACTTTTCAGACCACAAAGCTATAACTGAAATCAACAACAGGAAGACCAAAGAAATAAACTGAATAACAACCTGCTGAAAAGTGACTGGGTAATAGAAGAAATTTCCTAGAAACTAGAATGAAAATACAATATACCAAAATCTTTGGAACACTGCAAAAGTGATGCTGAGAGGGTAAGTCATTGCGATAAATGTGCACAGCCAAAAAGAAGAAAGAACCAAAACTAACACATTAACACAGCATCTACAACAATTAGAAACAGACCAACAGAGGGAACCTAGAGTCACCAAAAGAAAAGAAACAATAAAGATTAGAGCAGAAATAAATGAGATAGAAAATTGAAAAACTACAGAAAGAATCACAGGACAAGAAGCTGGTTCTTTGAAAGGATTAATACAATGGACAAACCATTGGCAAACCTAACAAAAAAAAAAAAAGAGGGAGAAGACACAAATAACATGCATTAGAAACCACATGGGCAAGGTGACAATGGAACCAAAGGAAATCAAAAGGATAATAACAGAATACTATGAAGAGTTGTACTCCAAAAA
>NW_006408523.1:33624068-33624596 GCF_000296735.1 Chrysochloris asiatica | reverse complement strand
CACTTCTTTCAACACAGATCTATTTGTTATTTTGGTAGCCCATGGCACTTTCAATATTCTCCGCATCAATTCTGCTATGGGAAAGTAAAAATATTGAGGGGAAAAAAACAATTATTTTCCAATTTTTTAATAACAGAATATCAGCTTGAAAAATATTTGGATCAATACGAAGAGAATTACTGCTAGGCCCATTATAGTTCAATTGATAAAAACCAAAGATATGCATACAATCTTTGAAGCAGCCAAAAGACAGCTGTTAGGATCTTTATAATCATCTTTAATATTTTTTTTTTCTGACTGCACATACAAGATTATTTCTTATATGAGATAGTCTATAATTACATAATAATGATTGTATTAGCTCAGTTTATCTCAATTCTTATTCCCAACGTAAAATAGTAAGAACTAATAACCAAGCTCCATTAAGGATCTGTACTGTAGGTAATACATAATGAAAAGTGAGTCTGGATATCTGTGTCAAGAAATAGGAAATTGCTCCCAGCTCTTCCTAAAAAGGGAACATTTTTT
>NW_006408523.1:33620227-33621722 GCF_000296735.1 Chrysochloris asiatica | reverse complement strand
TCAAGAACTAGAAATATCTTCAAGGTCATGAACTTCATCCTTCAAGGAGACTTGTTTTTATTTCAGAACCCAGATATTAATACAATTTTTACAGGAAGTCTTAACAGTAAGAAACACAAAAGGCATTTTCTCTATTACCCACGAGAAGAATGGTACATCGGATACTTAAGTACTCATTACAGACAATGGATGGCAAAAGACAATTGAGTAATATCTTTAAAATAACAGAAAAAATTCCAGTATAGTATTCTGTATTAATAATAACAATAATGGTGAAATATATGTTTTCAGACAAATAGAGGCTGATATTATTTTTCACCAGGTTATCTATAAAAGACATGAATAAGGTACAATGACAAAAAAAGCAAACATACAATGATTACATTGAACGTAAAGTGCTTAACATTCCTATTAAAAACCAAAATATTGCTACATTGAATAAAATTCACACTAATTTTTTTTTCTGTCTTAAAGAGATGAACACATATAGAGGCTAAAAGTAAAAAGAAAAGTATTCTACACCAAAGATAAGCAGTTATGGGCATATTATTAGACAAAGTAGACAATTTAAGGATCATCAAAAAAACCTCAAACACTTTATAATGGTAACAGAGTTAGTTTATAAGAAACTATATTATTCCTAAACATGCATGTAGGTAATATCAGCACTTTAAAACAAGTGGTACGAAAACTGATTAACTGAATAGAATTATAAACAAGTTCAAAATTGTAATTGAAGATTTTAGCATGCATCTTAGAAATTCATAAAATAATTACATACAAAAAATAAATAAAACTAATGAGTAAGAGTTAAGAGGATTTGAGCACTATTGATTAATCTGACTAAGTTAATATTATAGTACAACATATACAACCACTACTGAATACACATTATATTTAATTATACACAGGCCATTCATCAAAAAAAGACCACCTTCTTCCCAGTGAAAACTTCCTTGATGGTCTCGTATGAACTGCATGAAAAATAGCCTCTCTCAAGACTCTCAAGACTCTCTCTCAAGACTCTCAAGACAATCATTATGTATCTCATTTGCCTGTTTATGGAAATATAATACTCTGGAATGATCTTTTAAGTAATTTTGTTTCTTCTCCCCAACACACATGCACACTTACACTAGAATAGAAGTTTGAGTCACACTGGCCCTTATTGGTTCCGTCTCCAAAGCCTAAAACAATGTTTAGTGACAGTGAAGATGTTCAATAATATTTACTGAATAAATTAATGAGTGATAAAGAAGGGAATAAAGGAAAAGAGAGAAATGTGAGTGCACTAGAGAAAAATGTTTACCGCATTCTAATAAATTCTTACTATTTAAGTCCTGGGTGAAAAAAAAAAAAAAAAAAGACCACTTACTTGATATCATAATAATTTTGGAACATTTGGAAAAACTAAACACTTGAAATACTATGACTATATAGCGCCAGAAGATGAACAACTCAGGTTGAAAGGGACTCAAAATATAACTGGGGAAGA
>NW_006408523.1:33617480-33619417 GCF_000296735.1 Chrysochloris asiatica | reverse complement strand
AACAAGTCCATGAGAGCCAAAATGTGACCTTTAGTATATCCCCCATGAATTTAGAGAACACCTCAAGAACAGATTTGATGCATTAGTTACTAGTGACGAAAGAACAGAAGAACTGTGGGATGACATTAAAAATGTTATACAAAAAGAAAGCAAAGGTCATTAAAAAGACACCAAAATAGAGTAGACTATGATATGATGGATATCCAAATGGATGTCAGAAGAGGCTCTGAATCTTGCTCTTCAGCATAGAGATGCTAAAGCAAATAGAAGAAATGAGGAGGTAACAAAGTTAAACAGAAAAGTTCAAAGGGCAACTCAAGAAAACAAAATTTAAAAATTATAATGAAATGTGCAAAGACCTGGAATTAGAAAACCAAAAGGAAAGAACTCACTCAGCACTTCTCAAACTAAAATAGCTGAAGAAAAATTTCAAGCCTCCACTTGAAATATTGAAGGATGGAATGGGAAAACTTTTAAGTGATGCAGAAAGCATCAAATGAATATGGAAGGAATACACAAGTAAATGGTTGGTTTTCAAACATTTCAAGAGGCAGCATATGATCAAGAACCAATGGTACTGATGGAAGAAATCCAAGGTTCACTGAAGGCATTGACAAAGAACAAGGCATTGGGAATTGATGGAATACAAATAGAAATAGTTCAATAAATACATGCAGTACGGGAAGCACTTACTCATCTATGCCAAGAAATATGAAAGACAGTCACCTGGCCAACTGATTGGAAGAGACCAATATTTGCACCCATACCAATGCGAGTTTACCCAATGGAATGAGGGAATCATAGAGTAATATCATTAATACCACATGCAAGTGAAATTTGGCTACAGATAATTAAGACATAGCTGCAACTGTATATGGACAGGAAACTACGAGAAGTTCTAGACAGATTCAGACTGGGACATGGAACAATGAATATCGTTGTTTATGTCAGATGTTTCTTAGTTGAAAGCAGAGAATAAAAGAACACTGTTTACCTATGCTTTATTGACTATGCAAAGGTTTTCAACTGTGTAGATCATGACAAACTATAGATAAGATCGCAAAGAATGGATATTCCAGAACACCTAATTGTGCTTATGAGGGACCCATACATAGACCAAGAGGCACTTGTGTGAAAATCAATGTATAGAAAAGAAATGTCCTCACCACTGGACCAATAAATAACATCATGTGCATAGGGTCACTCTGAGTCAGAACAGACTTGACAGCAATTAATATCAACATTTTTTTCCAGTGACAAGAATATTAACTCAGACTTTGTGGATCTAACAAAATTAAATCTTTGACACCTTCAGTCTTTTTTCCATTTATGATAATGTTGTTTATTGGTCCAGTTGCAAGGATTTTTTATTTATTGCATAGAAGTACAATTCATACAAAAGGCTTTGGTCTTCATCAGTAATTACTTCAAGTCCTCTTTGTGTCTAGCAAGCAAGGTTGTGTCATCTGCATATCACAGATTATTAATGCATCTTCCTCCCATTCTGATGCCAGCTTCTTCTTTATATAATCCAACTTCTCAGGCTATTTGCTCAGAATGCAGTTTGAATAAGTATTGTGACAGATCATGACCCTGGCACACACCTTTCCTGTTCTTAACCTGTTCTACATTCCTTTATTCTGCTCTTAGCCTATGTTCCTATGAGCACAATTAAGTATTATGGAACATCCATTCTTTACAATGTTGTCCAATGTTTGTTACAATCCACACAGTTTAATATTCTTGCATAGTCAATAAAACATAAGTAAATATCTTCCGGATATTCTCTGCTTTAAGCCAAGATCCAGCTGACATCAGCAATGATATCTTTTGTTCCATGTTTCATTTCTGAATCTGGCTTGATTTTCTGGCAGCTCCCTTTCGATGGACTGCTGCAACCATTTTCTAAATATATTCAGTAAAATTGTACTCACATA
>NW_006408523.1:33606983-33616272 GCF_000296735.1 Chrysochloris asiatica | reverse complement strand
ACAAGGCTTTAATACAAGCCACTTGCCCTTCTTCTTTGTTTTCAACTTTCACATTTATCACCAGTATCAATCAATTTCACACTAAGTAGTTGGTTGTTGCTTTTAGGTGTCTTCAAATAGACTCTGCCTCATAGTGATCTATGCACAGCAGAATGAAACCTAGTGCCATCCTCACAAATGTTACTACACAAAAACAAAAACAGCAGTAACACATTGTTAGGTATTGTTGTTGTTGTTGTCGGGTGCCATCGAGTTGGAACTGACTCATAACAACCCCATGAATAGCAGAACGAAACAATGTCCGATCCTGAGCCAACCTCACTACCGCTGCCACACTTGATGCATCAATGATGTCACCTTGTTGGGGGTCTTCCTCTCTTTCTCTGACTCTCCATCTTACCCAGCATGACATCCTTCTCTAGCGACTGTTCCCTCCTGACAATGTGTCCAAAGTATGAGAGACGAAGTTTAGCCATCTTGGCCATCTATTTTCTAATATTCTCCTAAATATTAGAAGTATTTCCTGTCTCTGTTTCTGTCTCTCTAATATTTTCTAGAAGAATTCTATCCTTCTCAATTTATATCATATCAACATTGCGGTTTTAGAATCATCATATCATTTAAACTATGTCCCTTTTAAGAAGTCTGAACTGACAAAATGAAACCTATTTTGTTTTGTGATTTTTAGGATTTTTTTTTTTTTCTTATCCATTATAAAGTTCTCTTACTGAGTGTTTTGATATTTGTTTGTTTTTAACTTTCTGATTTGGTGAAATTTGTATATCGTTTCTTATTTTTAAAAGGTATATATATAGAGAGAGGGGGGTGAAATTGAAGAACAAGGCATATGGGAGAACAATTAGGCAGGTTTGCATGGGCTAAGTGGGGCAGAGGTAAATAATGATGTATGCACAAACTTGGAACAACAGGGTTCTGGGATACAGGGATTGAGGCATGGTTGGAATGGGCAAAAAGAGGGAAGCAATGTTAAGAGGTTGGCTATCTTTTGAATCTTCATGTCCCTTGCATACCATTATAAAATAGACACTTGAGGGGGAGAGAAAGGAATTGCCAGAAAGATCACCATAGAAAGCTTGTAAGTCTGTCTTCTACCTATAACTGATTGTTGTTGTTAAGTGCCGTTGAGATGATTCTGACCCATAGCGACCACATATAGGGTTTCCAAGTAGCAGCTGGTGAGCTTGAACTACCGACCTTGCAGTTCAAACAACTTTGCAGTCTGACACATTAGCCCACAGCTCCATGCTACAACATGCCTAGTGAAGGAGGCTTCCTATGGTGCCTATGCATTACATAAGACCATAGGTGAAATCCTGAACCACATCCAGAATCTTCTGAGGTGGGAAATTCCCACTTGAAAGGACAAGCAGACCAGCCTAGAGTAACTAGAAGAACAGAAGATACTTCTTGAAAGAAAGACTGACAGGAAAAATACAAACAAAACAAAACAAAAAACCAGCAGTCCAACTGACTACTGCAAAATCAAGCAAGTTGTTCACCCAGGAGACATCAAGGCAAGTGGTCAGGTCCCCTCAGGGCAAACCCCTTTCCAAGATTAAGACTCAAGGGGAATACTCAAGCAGACATGTGCTGTGACTGGTGACCACATTGGTCACTGATAAGGGAAAGTGATAGAAAAACAGCAATAAAGCTGTGAGCTAAGCTCTACCATGTTCAATAGACTCCTACAAACCCTGGTGGAGACCTTGTTAGCCAGCAGTATGGCAAGACCTGGGGACTCATGAGCTCAGAGTCAGTGACATAGTCACAGAGGACTAGAGTGGAGAGTGAAGCATCCACCTGATAAGAAGAGAAGACATATGCATAAGAATACCCACACTTGCAGATAATATCCACTTGACCTGGCTTCAATGGCTAGATGATCACAACTCAGGCTAGAAGAAGAAAGAAGAGGGGAAAAAAAAAAGAGTAATCTGATACAATTTGATGAATTTGACCTACACCTATGGATGCAGTAGCTCAAAAGAGGTAATAAATCTTAATAGTGAGGATCATTCCCACCCCCTCCATACACAGAGTAGACAGGGATGGGCAACTTGGACATTGGCTACTCAAAATGGGGGTGGGGGAGGCTACAAAGGCAAGAAGTGAATGGCTTACAAGCTTTCAAGAGGGTGCCTAGATCCAGAAGGTGTGGAGAAGGGTAAAATCTCCACTGGGTAGTATCCAATCTGTCTGGGAGGGGCTGATGAAAGGAGTTGGGGATAGCACTCACGTGGCACAATAGTGAATGATTGCTGTCAGAACTGGCTGTGAGGGTTGGAAATGTAAAGGTAGACATTTTGTACTAAAAAGAATGGAGTGGTTGACTTTTCAGGCCAGGAGCGGAGGTCCCTGGGACCATCAAGGGAGAAGAGCGGAGTTTAGGATTCTACTCAGAGAAACACTGATGCCAGAGATGGAGGCAGAGATGACGACATGAAGAGACGGAGTGGCTGGGAACTGTAGACCCAGAGAGGGAGAGGGGCTGTGTGCTGTAGTGTATAACCTTTGGTTGGTTGATGATGCATGGAGGGGATTGTAACCATAGCAATGAAATGATATATGATAGGATGAATTTAAAGCTAACATTCTCCCATGTAAACTATTACACAATTCACAATAAAACATTAAAAAACAAAACTGTATTTTTTACTGTGTAAGTATGGTTTCCTTAAATCTTAAGTCTAAAACTTTAAGAACAATAAACCTTCTTAGAGGCTGATCTCTAGCAAAACAAAGCAAAACAAAAACCCAAGCCATCTCAGTGGCATTAAGAAAGAAGAGCCAGGAGTGGAACATATCCTTTTAAATGCTTAGATCCAGGGATGGATAGCTGTGGTATCAGAGAAGTGGCAGAGTAATAACAGCAGCAGAGCCAAGAGCCAGAGCATGAGACAGAGCAGCGGGCTTCCATGGAGCTAGTAGAGATGAGTACCTTTAGACACGAGGCTCATTTGTAGAGAAAGGTACCTGCCAGCATTTAATCTAGTAGCTAGTGTGCTGACTCACAGAGCTAGATTGAGGCTTTTGACAGATTAGAGTGTCTCTTGGGCACTCATCAGCAGCCCTAAAAGACCTTTTTAACATTGCCCCGAGCAGGACATAGATGTGCCTGCGGGCATGGCTAAGAAGAGGTGCTGTGGACCAAAGAACTGTATCCTTAAGATTTTGGATCCTGAAATGCAACCTGTTAACTTCTCTAATAAACTGCATTAATTGTGGGGGAAAAAAAGGGTATATATATATACATATACATATATGGAAGGTATCTCTTAGTTGCCTGATTACTCTTTTGGGGTAACTTATGATGTATACACATTTTTCATTTCAATATAATTGAATAGTTAATGTTTTCTTTTGTATTGGTCCAGTTTGAGTCTATTTTCAAAAAGTCTTCTCTAGTTATCCAGTGCTGCTATAACAGAAATACCACACATAAGCAAAGTATCAAACAGAAATTTATACTCTCAAGTTCGAAGGCTAGAATTCTTAATTCAGAGCAATGGCTCTGGAGAAATGTCCTTGTCTTCTTTCAGCATCATCTGTCCCAGCTTTCTTTGCAGATATCCATGTGTCTTTGCATCAGTCTTTCCTTGGATCTAGGAGCTACACAATTCAGGGACCACAGGCCCAAAGAATGCACTCCTCTCCTATCTATTCTTGGAAACGTCAGATCTCTCTGAGCTCTGCTTTCATATCTTAAAACACATTGATACAAGTTACAACCCAATCCTATAGATTGTATCTGGCTTCATTAAAATCAAAGAAGTGAGAACTGAAAACAGAAAAATTACAGTAGAGCAGAGCTGATCACATCAGATCACAAATCGGGGGTGATTATATCATATTGAATCTCATCATGGAGGTAACAAATACATTTTAGTTGCTAAACAATTGATAATCCCAGCCAGCAAAACCTTATCACAAAGTCTAAGATACCTCAATATAATAAATGCAGCACTATATATATATGCTAAAATTTAAATATTTTATTTTTATGTGTACATGTGTGGTATGTATGTAGGCCTGTACCTTTATATGCAGAAATGTTTGGTTTTGTATGGATGCATTATGCACTATGTGAATTAGCCCTATATTTCCTCCATTAAATTACAATGTCAGAAAGTGATGACAAATATAAAATAACTGTGTTTGATACACTGTAATTTCTGAAGGTTCTAAAAAAAAAAAACTAAACATTTTAAAGATATTACATTTACAAAGTTCAAAAATGAAAATGGTATATTAAAGACACATGAGAAGTAACACTCCCACCTCCTTCCCTACCTTTTATTTCCCTTCTCCCAACAACAACAGCAACTCCTTCTTCCTGGTAGTAGATCCCTCTGATCTCTGTTCACTTCTCTCTCATATCTTTATATCTTTACAGCAATTGATACAAGTTACAACCTAATCCTGTAGATAGTATCTGGTCATTTAAAATAAACATGTTTATTATAATGCTATTGTTAGTTGCTTTTGACTACATTCCGATTCATGGCATGTCACCAGTTGCAGAATAGAATTACTGCAAAAGGTTTTCTAGGATAGGATCTTGATGGAAGTAGATCACCAGGTAAAAGACTATTTAAATTGTGATTTTAATTATTATTATTTGTGTACCTTTTGAAAGCTAATAATTAATGAATCACCTGAATTGAGACTCCTATGACTTTTTTAATGACTCAAATTCATATTCTGAGCATCTACTTTGACCTTACATTTGAATTGACAAAGTTCAGCACATTTCAACCATTTTTCTCAGATGTGCTGACTGCTGAAAATATATAAGAATCTGATCAAGAGAAAAAGAAAAGAGAAAATAGAGAGAGGAGACATATTTCCCTATTTTGAAGGCAGATGTATGGCTTATAAAATCCAATATACATGTGTAGCATTAGAAAGATTATTTGTATGGTAATTTAGCATAAGATGTCTTAAAAAATCTTATACACAATAAATTTCTACAGCAGAGCAAATTGTATAGGTATTATTTCCTTATAAAACTGAGAATATTCTAAAACTAGAATATCTAGGTCATTTCAGGTAGATTTCATTTAGTAACTTGGAGTAGTGTATATTTATATCACATTTTGAAACCTTTATATAACAGGTTTAAAATATAAAGACTTTTCTAAGAATACAGCACTGTAAAAGTGGTTATAACCAGATAATGGAGAAGGAATACTAAATTCTATTGTTCATGAAAATTTTCAACAAGGTTAAATTTAGAAATAACATATTTCAACCTTCCAGTACCATCCTAAAATTAGCCCACCACATTTTAGAGGTAGAACAAAACCCAAGATAAATACAGTCTTGGGAATGAAATGAAACAGTTAACAATGCCTGTAATGAAAGACAAAATTATACTTCGGGTTTAGGGGCTGATAGGAAACACACTGGATAGAAAAAGCTAAATTTAGACGAGAAAGAAAGAGCTAGTTCGCTGACCTAGAATATCAAAATACTAAATATATTCTTTCATTCACAATAGTGAAACATGTGGTTAAAAGAATTGCAACTCAATTGTCCTCTTCAATAAAAACTATTTCCAAAAGTAGAAAATGAAACTGCTTGATTATTTAAAATAAAAGAGGTAAAGTCAAAGAAAAAGTACCAGTGTTCTTTTGATGAAAGTGGCTAATATAAATGGAAATGAAATGTATTCATGAACAGATCTTTGACTAACACTCATAGCAATATCACATTTTTAAGATATTAAATAACTATTTTAGTTATTACTTTGGTGGTGGTGGTGGTTATGTGCAACCTTGTATAGGGTTTCCAAGGCTGTAAATCTTTATGGAAGCAGAAAACCTCATCTTTCTCCAGCGGGACCACTGTTAGTTTCAAACTAGCTGACCTTGAGGGTAACAGCCTGACTCATAACCACTACACTACCCGAGCCCCTTCCCTAATGATCATCATTAATATATACTATCCTGGTTTTGTGCTCTAGGATGAGCACTGGACTGCAAGGTCAGTTTGAACCACACAGCAGTTCAAACTCACCAGTCCCTCCGCAGAAACCCTATACAGGGTTGATATGAATTGGAATCCACTTAACTGCTACAACAACACAGTGTATATAAGAAGCACTGGTGGAACTGTTCACTAAGTCCTGGACTGCTAAATATCAAAGTCCCCAGTTAAATCCATCAGTTGTTCTGTTGTTGTTTCCAACCCACAGCAACCCTATATACAATAGAATAAACCACTGCCTGGTCCTGAGCCACCCTCACAATTGCTGCTGAGCTTGAGCCCATTGCTGTTGCCAGTGCGCCAATCCATCTCTATGAGGATCTCCCTCTTTTTCACTGATCCATCAAGCATCAAGCTCTTCTTGGGGACTGGTAATATATTGGAAGTATGAGAGATGAAGTCTGGCCATTTGGGGTTTTAAGGAGCATTCTGGTTGTACTTCCTCCAACACAGATTTGTTTGTTCTTCTGGCAGTCCATGGTCCCATTAAAATTCTTATCCAATGCCATGACTCAAATTCACCAATTATTGGACAGTCTTCCTTCATCTTTCATACTTTGGACATATTGTCAGGAGGGACTAGTCACTGAAGAAGGAGATCATATTTGGTAAAGTGGAGGGTCAGAAAAAAAGAGGAAGACATCCGTTAAGATGGATTGGCACAGTGGCAGCATTAATGGGCTCAAACATACCAACAATTGTGACGTTGGCCCAGGATCTGGTAGTGTTTCCTTATGTTGTGCATAGGGTCTCTATGAGTCAATGCCAGCTCAGTGGCACCTAACAACAACAACAAATTTCCTTATTTCATTGTCCTACTTTCACATGCATATGAGACTATTAAAAAGACATTGACTTGGGTCAGAAGCACTTCAGTCTGTGAACTGGCATCTTTGCTCGTCAATACTTTAAAGAGGTCTTGTGCAGCAGATTTGATTACTGCAATATGTTGTTTGATTTCTTGACTGCTGCTTTCGTGAGTATTGATGGTGGATCCATGCAAAATGAAGTCTTTGAAAACTTCAATCTTTTCTCCATTTATCATGATGTTATTTATTGGTCCAATGGTGAGGATTTTTATTTTCTTTACATAGAGGTGCAACCTATACCAAATGCTGTGGCTTGGATATTCATCAGTAAGTATATTAAGTCCTCTTCACTTTCAGCAAGCAAAGTTGCATCACCTGCATATCTAAGGATATTAATGAGTCTTCCTCCAATCCTGCTGCCACCTTCTTCATACAATTAAGCTTCTTGAATTATTTGCCCAGCATACAGATTAAATAAGTATAGTGAAAGAACACAACCCTACTGTACATCTTTCCTGATTTTAAACCAATCCATGTCACTTTGTTCTTTTTAAGCAATTACCTCTTGGTCTATGTACAGGTTCCTGATGACCTCACTTAATTCTTTGGGAATACTCATTTTTCTCAATATTGTCCATAGCTTGTCATGATCCACAGAGTCAAAAGCCTTTGCATAGTCAATAAAGCCTTTGCATAGTCAGGATAGCAATAACACACAGGTAAAGATTAACAGCCTCAGAAAACTTAGATAAGGTTGCTACAAGTTGGGACTGAATAAATGGCTTTGGTTTTACTTGGTGTAGTATATACAGTGTTTGCTGTTTCAGACAGTACGTTAAGTGTTTACAGAGTAGTTGAACAGCTCCATCAGCACAGTACAATTAGCATACTGTCAATATAGATAAGGAAACTGAGGGTAATGGGAGTTGTTAACTTTGGCAATGTCACACTGAAAGAGAGTAAGGAATTCAGAATTCAGAATGACTCACGAGCCTGACCCAAGAGACTAATTTTTAACCATTATACATTTTTAAACCTTCCTTTCCCTAAGGAATATTATGGCAGTCACTAACACATGTAGCTCATCAGTAGAGAGAAAAAAATATTGTTAACCAGTTTTTGAAAGACTCTTCAATACTGTCTTTCATCTAAAATAGTTACCATGGACTCTGAAATACCACTTCACACTACCAGTCTAAATGGACCCTTATGGGTGTCAGGTGATAAAATATGTTATAATAGAGTTTGCCTCATGTTGGGAGCAGTAGAATATTTGAAACTGTGATTATTTATACATTTCTTAACATTATGCTGGGATTAATTTCCTCATGAAGTAGGCAAATCCTCTGTTAGCTTCCAAATTTTGGCAAAAGAACTAGGGTATGAATGGTTTCAGGTTGGCGGCAGTGGCAGAGCAGTGTCAGGGAGGCTCCGTGGAGGAGATGCTGAAATCCTAGGGACACAGCTATCACGAAACTACACCAGAGCTTTGCATCTACCATAAAGTTCTGAGTGTCAGTTTCCCAAAACCACAAGTGGAAAAATCATGGTATTAAGGAAAGCATTGCTTTTTGAAAATCAGCCTGGGACTCCCTCTGTAGCCATCCTGCCTGGGAGGAAGCCAGAGGGAGGGACTATAACCAGGTGAACAGAGTGCACCAGAGCTGAAAGCAGGAGTGACAGTTCCAAAAGGAGGCATGGAGACATTTTACACATTTTTTTTGTTGTTGTTGTTGTTGTTTTACCTCCCCTTCACTCTCCTGCCCTCTTTACCCAGCCTGCACCTCTTCAGGCTTGTAGGGGTGCACACCCCAGGAGGGTCCAGCATTGAAAACACAGCTTTCCCATGTCATAGAGAGAGAGAGCCCCACCGCTGGGAACTCCCTCTGCAGCCATCGTGCCCTGGAGAAAATCAGAGGGTGGGACTATAACCAGGCCAGCAAAGGACACCAGAGCTGAAAGCAGGGACGCAACAGTTCCAAAAGGAGGCATGGAGACATTTTACACATTTTTTTCCCTCCCCTTCACTGCCTTGCCCTCTTTGCCCAGCCTGCACCCCTTTAGGCGGGTGGGGCACACACCCCAGGAGGGTCCAGCATTGAGATGACAGCTTTCCCATGTCATAGAGAGAGAGAGAGAGCCCCACTGCATGGGACTGCATGGGACTCCATCTGCCACCATCGCACCCTGAGGAAGTCAGAGGGCAGGACTACAGCCAGAGCAGCAAAGAGCAACAGAACTAAAAGCAAGGAGGTTTTTTTTAAATCTGATTTTATATTGCATCTACTTTTGGACCTTTTGACCACATATTTTTCCTGGTGGTGGGAGCTTTTTCTCCCTACATTACCCAAGAAGTGACAGAAATTGTGACCATATAGCCAAGCTAAAAGCATACCCCATAATATTCTACCATTGTGACAAGAGCCAATAACAACTGCTAAACATTACATATGAAAAGAGAAGCTTATTTC
>NW_006408523.1:33604211-33605258 GCF_000296735.1 Chrysochloris asiatica | reverse complement strand
TGCAAGGATGGTTCAACATTAGAAAAACAATCAATGTAATCCACCATATAAATAAGAAAAAAAAGGAAAGAACCACACGATATTATCGATTGATGCAGAAAGGCATTTGACAAAATCCTACATCCATTCCTGATAAAAAACACTCAACAAAGTAGGAATTGAAGGGAAATTCCTCAACATAATCAAGAGCATATATACAAAACCAACAGCCTACATCACTCTCAATGGAGAGAAACTGAAAGCCTTCCCTCTGTGAATGGGAACCAGACAAGGATGCCATTTGTCACCACTCCTATTCAATATTGTGCTGGAAGTTTTAGCCAGAGATATACGGCATGATAGAGAAATTAAAGGCATCCAAAATGGCAAAGAGGAAGTAAAACTCTCTCTATTTGCAGACTATATAATCCAATACATAGAAAACCCTAAAGACTCAGTAAAAAACAAAACAAAACAAAACAAAACAAAAAAACTACTAGATGTTATTGGAAGATTTAGCAAAGTGGCAGAGTATAAGATCAACATACAAAAATCAGTTGGATTCCTCTATAGCAACAATGACAGTGCTGAAAAGCACATCAGGCAAGCAATTCCATTTACAATAGCCACCCAAAGGATGAAATATTTAGGAATAAACATAACCAGAGAAACAAAGACTTATACAAATAAAATTACAAAACACTACTATAAGAAACCAAAAGAGACTTACAGAAGTGGAAGCACATACCATGTTCCTGGATAGAGTAAACGTTGTGAAAAAGTCAGTACTGCCCAAAGCGATTTACACATATAATGCAATCCCAATCCAGATTCCAACAATATTCTTCAAAGAGATGGAAAAGACAATTACTAACTTTATATGTAAAGGAAAGAGACCCAGGGTAAGCAAAGCACTGCTTAAGAAGAACAAGGTTGGAGGTCTCTCACTTCCTGATTTCAAAATTTACTACATGGCTACAGTGGTCAAAACAGCCTAGTACTGGTACAATGAAATATACATTGATCAATGGGACAGAATTGAGAATCCAGGAGTTAACTGATCCACAT
>NW_006408523.1:33601450-33603272 GCF_000296735.1 Chrysochloris asiatica | reverse complement strand
ATGTTGAGTGAAATTAGTCAGTCACAAAAGGAGAAATACTGCATAAGACCATTATTTTAAAAGACTAAGAAAAAGAACCCACCCAAAAGGGGGGAAAAAACAACAACCACAAATACTATATATATAAAATTGCTGATCATCAGGATGTATGGGAGGGAGAGAAAGATAGAGCACAGGGTAGGGAATAGACACAAGAGACCCTGGGTGCTGGGTGGGGGGAGGGGGCATCTGGCAATACACAAGAAGGTGGAGGAGGAAAATAAGAACAAGGTGGATGGGAGAGCAGTTAGTCAGGTTCTCATGGGATAGGTGGGACAGAGGTAAATAATGTTGTATGCACAACCTTGGAATAACAGGGGCTTCAAGATACAGGGACTGAGGCATGGTGTGAAAGGGTAAAAGAGGGGAATAATGTTAGGATGCTTGGCTGTCTTTTGAATCTTGGTCTCCGTTGCCTACCATTTTGAAATAGACACTTGGGGTAGAGGGGAGGAATAGCCAGAAACATCACAATAGAAAACATGTAAACCCGTCTTCAGACTGTAACTGACTGGAATACCTTAAAGGGGGCAGGGATAGGCAGAACGTTCACTGAATGATTTCCAATCTGTTGGAATCGGGCTGGCAAAAGGAAATGGGGATAAGTCTCTTCTGGTACAATAGTGAATAAGTGCTATCAGGATTGACTGTGGGGGTTGGAAATGTAACGGCAGATTTTTCTTTTTTTGGCAAAAGGAGGAGAGTGATTGATTTTGCAGCCCAGGAGCAGAGGTCCCTGGGACCATCAAATGAGAAGAGTAGAAAGTGTGACCCTACCCAGATAGGCAGTGTAGCCAGGCATGGAGACAGAGATGATGATGTAGATGGTTGGAGTGTCTGGGGACATGAGACTCAAGGAGGGAGAGCAGCTGTTTGAGGACAGCCAGGGGGGTGGACTTGTGGAGTGTATTCTTTGATTATTTGATGATGTATGTGGTAGAGATCATAATCATTGCAATGAAATGAAATGCGATAGGATGAATGTGAAGCTGAAGTGGGACAGAGATAAATAATGATGAACAACAGGGCTCTGGGATACAAGAATTGAGACACGGTTAGAATGGGGAAAAGGGAAGAAATAATGTTAAGATGCTTGGCTGTCTTTTGAAACTTGGTTTCCCTGGTATACCATTATAAAATAGTCACCTAAAGGGGAATGAAAGGAATAGCCAGATATATCACCATAGAAAGTTTGTAAGTCCGTCTTCTGCTTATAACTGATTGGAATACCTAAAATGGGGCTACAACATGCCCAGTGAACGAGGCTTCCTGTGGATCCTCTGCATTACATAAGACCATAGGTGGAATCCTGAGCAGCATCCAGAATCTTTTGAGGTGGGAAATTTCCACTTGAAAGGACAAGAAGACCAGCCTGGAGCAGACAGAAGAACAGAAGATACTTCTTGAAAGAAAGACTGACAGGAAAAATACAAAACAATATAGGCAGACCAACTGATTACTACAAGAACAAACAAGCGGCTCACCCAGGAGACAAGGCAAGTGGTTGGGTCCCCTCAGGGAAAACATCCTTCTAAGACTAAGACACAATGGGAATACATGCTCTGATTGGTGACCACGTTTGTCACCGATAAGGGAAACTGGGGGAAAATCAGCAATGAAGATGAGAGCTAGGACCTACAATGCTCAGTGGACTCCTGTGAACCCGGCTGGATATCTGCTTTGCCAGCAGTGTGGCAAGACCTGGGGACACTTGAACCCAGAGTCGGTGACATGGCCACAGAGCACTAGAGTGGAGAGTGAAGCATCCAGCTGATAAGAAGAG
>NW_006408523.1:33596003-33601010 GCF_000296735.1 Chrysochloris asiatica | reverse complement strand
GCAAAAAGAGGGGAGTGATTAACTTTGCAGAGGTCACTGGGAACATCAAGGAAGAAGAGTGGAGAGTGGAACCCTACCCAGAGAAGCAGTGATGCCAAAGATGGAGGAAGAGATAATGAGTGGAGAGATGAAGTAACTGAGGACTTTGAACCCAGAGAGGAAGAGGGGCTGTGTGCTGAAGACAAGGGGGCAAGCTTGCAGGGTATATCTTTTGGTTGGTTTATGATACATGGAGGGGATTGTAACCATGGCAATGAAACGATATGCAATAGAATGAATGTGATGCTAAGGTTCTCCCATGTAAACTATCATAAAATTCACAATAAAGCATTAAAAAGAAAAAAAAAATCAAAGGGAAACAAAAAAAGAACTAGGGTAATTGAATATTGCAAATGGAAAGAGTTATAATCCCAGTTTAATAAAGAAATAACAAATGAAAACTAAGTATTGCAATCCTGCAGATATTATAATAATTTTTGCTCCCACAAAGATTTGAGAGATGCATATGAGATTATTCCTATCATATTTCATACAATTATTCAATTTTGCAAATGAAAAATACTGATGCTTTTTGTAAATTATGGTAGATAAACAAAAATAATATAGATGCCTCACATTTCTCTTGCTGCTCCAAATTTAATCAACAGCTAATGTTGGGTTTGAGTCCACTGATGTTGTTAACACATGGTTATTCTTTTGGAAAATAGAGATTTTGTACATGGCAAGAGCATAAACACATTTATTATGCTGTTTTATTTTTATGTCACCTCTTTTAAATAATTGTCTATACTAATTTGCAAAATTATTAACAACTTTCCCTTTCTATTTAGCATTTATGACTTTCAGAACATATATTATTTGTAACATGTATTTAGAAAACTAGCTTGTAACTTGAATATTTTGATAGGAGATACATGAGAAGAACAAATGATAAGCACAGGGAAATTCCAGAGGATTCTACCACTGGAATCATAAAGAAATTTATGATTCAAAATAGAAATACTTACTGTAATCTATGTCCTCATAATTTAAAGTGGAACATATTCCTTTCAAATTATATTTTTAATTATATGAGATACCATTTCAAACACTAAGATGCCTTGCTAACACATATTTACCAAGTAAATAAACTTTTAGCACAATGGAGTAGAGTCCTGAAATAGAGGCTACACATAAGTAGAAATGTGATGGGATAGTAAGCTGGGGTACTTTTCACTGAAAAACAAAATTCAGAAAATGTACTAAATTTAAGATGGCAGATAAGTTGAAATACTAATTTTCAGTAAATTTGTGGAATTCAAATAGAGATATGAGCATAGAACATAAAACATTGAAGTCATAGCAGCAAATCAGATCTAGAGGATAAATCTAGATGGAGAAATTAATAGATTACTTTGCTGAATAGGTATAAGCAGAGAAATTAGAAGAGTAAAATAGAAATGTGAAGATAGAATGGTGTCTTGATATGCTAGGGCAACCAACACCAACAAAAACAGGCAACTACCTCAAGTGCGTAGCTTTAAAGAACGGGAGTTTACTATATCATAGTTTTGGAAGCTGTATATCTGAATCAGGGCATTGGTTCAATGGAAGAGTCTTTCCTTGTTGTTAGTACTGGGTATTTCATGGTATTCATTGACTTGTAAATGGTTCCTCACATGTTTCTTTCTAATGAATTACTGTGTCTCTGGTAGCGTAGTGGTTATGAATCGGGCTGCGAACCTTAAGGTCAGCGGTTCGAAACTACCAGCCGCTCCGCTGGAGAAAGATGAGGCTTTCTACTCCCGTAAAGATTTACACCCTCGGAAACCCTGTACAGGGTCGCTATGGGTCGGAACCGACTCGACGGCACTTAACAACAACAACAACAACATTCTGTTCTTTTAAAAGACAACACTCATAAAGGATTTGGTTTTGGACCACTCTGTTTAGTATGATGGTATCCTGGTGTGGCACTGTGGGTAAATGTGCTGGATTGCAAAGTAGGTTTGAACCCAAATTTGGTGGTTCAAGCTTCCCAGCTACTCCTTGATGACTCCTATACAGGGTCGTTATGGGTCAGAACCAACTCGACAGCACTTAACAACAACAACATTTAGTAGGATAAGCACTGGATTGCAAAGTCAGTTTGAACCACAAGGTCAGCAGTTCAAACATACCAGCCACTCCTCAGAAAACTTACACAGGGACACTGTGAGTCAGAACCATGCCACTTAGCAGCAACAACATATCATATGACCTCATTTACATAACAAAAACCAAATAGTGTCAAACTGATTTATATTCACAGGTTCAGGGATTAGAACTTCAAGGCAACTTTTTGTAGGATACAGTTCAGTCAATAACAAGTGGTATAAAACAAGTTTCTAGATCATTTCAAATACTTCTGAGAGATGAAATAAGACTAATCAAAATCCAGTAAGCTGTCTGATTGAATCTCACTGGTATGATTTTTTTCTGGTTTATAGGTTATGATAGATTGTTGTTGTTGTTAAGTGCTGTACACTCAGTTCTGACACATAGCAACCCTGTATAGGGTTTTCAAGGAGGAGTGGGTGGTGAGATTGAACAACTAACCTTGCAGTTCAAACTGACCTTGAGGTTGGAGTGCTTATCCTATAGTGACACACCAGGATGCCTATGACAAATTAAGTCATAGTGTGGCAATACGCCAGACTGCAAAGCCATTTGAACTGCAAGGTCAGCAGTTCAAGTTCACCAGTGACTCCTCGGAAATCCTATACAGGGTCGCTATGGGTCAGAACCGACTTGACAGCACTTAACAACAATAAAGAGGAGCTCTGGTAGCCATAGTGGTTATGAATCGGGTTGTTAATCTCAGGGTCAGCAGTTTGAAACTACCAGTTGTTCTGTGGGAGAAAGATGAGGCTTTCTGCTCTGGTAAAGATTTACAGCCTCGGAAATCATGTACAGGGTCAGTAGGCATCAGAACCGACTTCACGGCACATAACCACCACCACCACCATCGGTAGGCATCAGAACCGACTTCACGGCACATAACCACCACCACCACCAAAGATAACCGGTGTGGTGCTGTGGGTTAATGCACCAGACTGCAAAGTCATTTAAACTGCAAGGTCAGCAGTTCAAGCTTACCAGCTGCTCCTTGGGAACCCTATACAGGGTAGCTATGGGTTGGAATTGACTCAATGGCACTTAACAACAACAACAAAGATAACTGGAAAAAAAAAAAACTAAAATAATATAACTAAAGACACGAAATATTTATGGAAACATAATATTCCATAATATTATGGAAACATAATATTCCAAAGTGAGAATACTTCTTAGAAAAGAAAAACAATTCCAGACAGTTTTTCCCACAGGGCATAAACTAGGAACTGAAGATAGAGAAGTCTGACCCAGGCAGAGTACCCTACTAAGGGAAAAGATGTTAGCAAATATTTTATTGGTGGTGCAAGACTTGTATGACAAACTGAAGATGTAAAAACCCTCAAACAAATGAATGTTTCCTATGCAAGAAATTTCCTGAAGTATGGCTGCATGGGAGTTACTAGCAGCACTGAAGTTTCTCTAAATTAGCATGAAATCTCCTAAGCCTCAAAGGATTTTTGGAAACAAAGGTCCTGAAAAAGATGAAGACCTTAAAATACAACTGAACTGAAAGTGAGAGAAGGGCTAATTGACAATGAGGAAGATCCCTTACAGTTTTTATTATTGCTGTTAAGTGCTGTCATGTCAGTTCGGATTCATAGCCACCCCATATAGGATTTCTGCTGAGCAGCTGGTGGGTTTGAACTGCCAACTTGGTGGTTCACAGTCCAGTTCTGACCCTACAGCACCACAGCAGTTAGACTTACAAATCAGATCAGGCTCTTTCTATACCTCTAACATTTGATAGAAACTGGACCCTACAGACGTTTTAGGATTTGCATAGGATGGTAATGTGAAATTTATAACCAGTGGAACCAAATTCTCCCTCAAGACATTTGAAAATTTTGAAGTTGAATGGGGCAGACAGATAAACAGTTAATCTAAAACCTTTGAAGAACAGAAATAAATCTCCCTTAGTCATTCTAGGCTAAATAGACCCAAAAAAGAAAGACAAAAAAAAAAAAAAAAAGGCTCTTAATTGCAAGCCTCCTAGGCATGCACTGAAGAAAGATTGACAAGCCTGAGTGAACTAAATCTTATCTGAAATGCCACTCAGCCCACACCCAGCCCAACCTTAGTAAGAAATAAGCCAACCTTCTCTTTTTCTTTAAAACAGCACATCAGCATTTTTTAAAAGACAATAACAACTACAATAAAGTGTTCTTAGGAGTCCTGGTGTGGTGCTGTAGGATTGTTAACAACAAAGTTGGTGGTTCAGGTCTTTTAGCCACTCCTTGGAAACCCTACAAAGAGTCAGAACTGACTTGATGGCATTTAACAGCAACAATAATTTTGTAGTATGTTCTGGTTTTCCATTCTGGAACTTCATGATTAGTATAAGTAGGATCTTAATTAACTGAGTAAATCACTGGAAGAATAATTTACTCAGTTAATTGTGAAGGGACACTGTTGGTTTGCTACTGGTACTCTAATTATTGGTGTTGTTAATTGCTGTCGAGTCCATTCCGAACCATAGCAACCCTGTATAGGGTTTCCAAGGAACAACTGGTGAGATTAAACCACCACCTTGCAGTTCAAATGGCTCTGCAGTCTGGCGCACTAAACCACAGTTTCTATGGGAGTCTGTAGTGAGTGCCACACCAGAACTCCCATAGAAACACCAAAAGTGGGTGCCTTTAAATAACAAAAATTTATTTTCTATCAGTTCAGGGCACCAACTCTAGAGAAAGTGTTTTTCTGTCTCTGTCAGCTTTCTAGAGAGATTCTTCTCTCTTTCAGCTTCTGTTTTTTTTTTTTTTTTGCTTCTTCTAGTTTTTATTGTGAATTGAGTGAAAGTTTACAGGGCAGATCATCAGTTTTACATTCAACGAATCATATATTTTGTTTCATTACAATGATTATAATCCCCTC
>NW_006408523.1:33567884-33592113 GCF_000296735.1 Chrysochloris asiatica | reverse complement strand
AACTATTTCAAAAGGTAGCATGTGATCAAGAAATGTTGGTGCTGAAGGAATGATTCCAAGCTGCACTGAGGCATTGGAGAGAAACAAGATTCCAGACATTGAAACTGAAATCTTTCTGCAAACTGATGCAACACTGAAGATACTCACTTATCTATGTCCAGAACTTTACATGATAGCCATCTGGTCAACTAATTGAAAGAGACCCATACCTGTGCTCATTCCAAAGACAGGTTACCCAAGAGAATGTGGAAATCATTGAATAATATCATTAATATCATATGCAAGGAAAATTTTCCTGAAGATAATTCAAAAATACCTGCAACAGTACATTGACAAGGAACTGCCAGAAATTTAAGCTGACTTCAGGAGAGGTCATAGATCTAGGGATTTCATTGCTGACATCAGATGGATCTTGACTGAAAGAGAGAATACCAGAAAGATGTTTACTTGTGTTTTATTGACTATGCATAGGCTTTTGACTATGTGGATCATGACAATTATGAGAGTGGTGTACAACAAGGCAGTAGTTCCTCCTGTTATACATAGGGTTGGAGCCAATGCCATGGCACCCAACAACAAGAACAATTCATGATAGATCTACTCTTATTCTAGTAAAGATGGAGGAATAGGGCTAAACGGTGGAATATAAGTATTTTTGTATAAATAATTGCATAGAATTTTATTCATTAAACATACTTGAGCTAAACCTTGAATCGGTTTATTATTTAGATTCGTAAATAGAAGCTGAGGATTGTTACTGACATAGTTGCAATTACTCAAATCAAGAACCTGATTCCTAGGAGAAAATAATTTTTTTATAAACCCAATAATTTGAGAGTGAATGTATTGTAAATAATTTAAATTTCTTAATTAGTTCTGTTCCATGTCAATTTAAAATTGATGATGTTTACTCAACTGTAACTGAGGAGATATAATTAAACTTGCTTAAAAGAGTGAATATGCCCATATAAAATAAAAACATAAGTATGGTTTTATTTAATTTATCCCTCCTTATCTAAGTATCTAAAAATATAAACCATTAGATCTATAATACTCCTATGTAAGCTATTGTTTACATAATGTAAAGTTCATTACAATTCTCAGAAAGAGAGGGTATGTCCATTTCACACCTGTCCAAAAAATACTTAGAAAGTTAATTAACTTGACCAAGGTTAAGCAGATGGTAAACATCTGTGATTAAACCTAGATCTCAACAGTACTGATTATGATAAATATATGATATTCCCTCTTTTGCTTTGATAGTTATTATTCAGGGAATGATAAATACCTGTTTTAGTGTTTTAATAATATTCTGTTTCTTACAATTCTAGGGCATGAAATGAATAAGTAAAATAAACTTCAAACAGTGCTTTCAATAAAATGCTTATATAAACAATATATGAATTAGAACTTTTGTAACTTTATAAAAAGCTCATTTTAAAATCCACTACCTTCAATTTCTCCAATATTAATCAATGTAGAATTAGCTCAACGGCAGTTTCATTCATTTCAGCAATTTGTTCTGGATTTTTCAGCATTATGCATAAGGAGTATAGATGCTCATTTGATAATGGCTGAATTCCTTATCCAGATATAAGAGAAACTGGTATAGGATAGTACATTGTGAGACTGTAATAGTCACAGGAGACCAGAAGAACTCATAGAAGTTAGAGAGGCCATGAGATGGTGAAGAGAGAAGAAAGAGTGAAGAAGACACCTTAAAATCTCCAGCATCTGCAAAACACAAGACTACATAAATTTCTGCCACAGTTGTTATAGCGTTACTGGGAACTTCGAATCCAGAGTAACCAGAAACATCTTCATTCTTGAGCAGTGGTTTCCAAATCTGGCTGTTCCATATTATTATCTGGGATGCTGCACTACTGGCATGGAAGCAATGGATGGCATCCTCTAATGTGACAAGAAGTCCTGGTGTGGTGATGTAGCAGAAGCACTAGACCACACGGCAGTTTGAACCTCAAGGTTGGAGGTTCAAACTCACCAGCTACTACTCAGAAATCCTATCAGGACCCAATTTTATAGACGATTTCATCTTATTTTTTCTCATGATCTGGGAATTCTCATTTGTGTATTTAATATCTAGTGACTATGAAAACAGTGCATGTGACAATCAGACCATAAATAAGGAAGATCATAAAAGAATTGATGCATTTGAATTATGGGGCTGGAGAAGAATAATAGAAGTACCCTGGAATGCCAGAAGAATAACCAATATGTCTTGGAAGAAGTCCAACCACAAGGCTTTTTAGAAATGAGAGTAGTCAGACGTTGTCTCTTATACTTTGGACATGTTATCAGGAGGGACCTGTCCCTGGGGAAGGACAAGGCTCTTGATAAAGTGGAGTGTCAGCAGAAAAAGAGGAAGAGCCCCAATGAAATGGATTGACACTGTGGCAGCTGCAATGGGCTCCAAAATAACAATTGTGAGGATGACAAAGGACCAGGCAGTGTTTTGTTCTGTTGAGCAGATGGACTCAATGAGTAAGAACCTACTTGATAACACCTAACAACAACAACATGAAAACAATTGTTTTATTATCTCAGGATTCTTTGTTTCTTGGGCTATCATAGCAGAACTGTGTCCAGCCAATATAGCAAGCAAATATGAGGCACTATTTGTAGATCAAGCTATATATTAATGCTTAAACTTTTAATGCTTAAACAATTTAAGTTTAATTAAACTAACTGATTTGCCAAGTATTTTAGAAAATAATTTTGATTGACTACTGACAGCTATATCTCTCCTTTCTAATTTACTAATAGGACCTCGGTTTATTTTCAGTTATGTAGTGGTAATGTTCTCTAGGAAGTTGCAGAAGTGGATCCATGAAAAAGAGCAATTATATAACTGAGCTACGTTGCTGTTGTTGTTACGTGCTGTTGAGTCGGTTCCAACCTATAGAACCCCTGTATAGGGTTTCTGAGAAGTAGCTAGTGAACTTGAGCCACTGACCATGTGATTCAAATAGACTTTGCAGTCCAATGTATTAACCTACAGTGACATACCAGGACAGGAACTATAGTGATCCTGAAGCACAGTGGCTCTGTAAGATAGGCACTTGACTGCAAACCACAAGATCAGCAGTTCAAGCTCAACTGCTGCTCCTCAGGAGAAATATGAGGTTTTCTGGTCACACAAAGATTTACTTAGGGAACACTATACAGGATGCTATGAGTCAGAACTGACTCAATGACACTTAACAACAACAGCAACATAGTGATCCCATTCCATTTTTGCCAGTGATTGCCTAATAGTTGAGCATCTGACCCATTTCTGACCAATGAGATATAAGGAAACTCCTCCACAGTTTCTGAAAAACATTTTCCTCCAGGATAAAAAGACAATGATTTCTAATAGAAAGATTCTCTTTCCTTTACTACTTTGGGATGTTGTTTTATTAATTTTTATGATTCTTGGAGTTTGTGATCTTTGTAATTACTGCAGTCATCTTGAAATCTTTGATGGGGATATAGCCAAAACAATGAAGGCACAGAGAAGAAAGATGCAAAGAATCATTGTCCTTGGGGGAAAGTGTTCAAACTATGATCTAGCACTGCACTTTTCTGTCATGAAAGATTATACACACTGTCTTCATTCAAGTCATTTTTAGCCAGGTATAACTAATTTGCTTGCATATGACATAACAATTTATACGTTTCCTTTTCTAACAAGATTTAATTCTGCTTAATTCTTGTTCAGAATCTTGAAACTTCATGGGAAAAATCACTTCCATACTACATGAGTTATTTTTTCATTACTTCTGCACTGCCATATTAATCTTTTCTCCAAGGGACTCAATGCTTCCAATTGGTGGTTTCAGCAGGGTTATTTAAATTTTCTTCAAGAGGACTGGATTTTTAAAAATAAGAATCCCGGTGTTTTCCATATGTGTTGATTAAAATGAGCAGCAGACCAAGGTGATGTTATTAAAACCAGCAAGAATTGTAGCTGTTAGGAAGGAAAGGCCAACAGTAGGGAGCACCACAAAATTAAAATTACAGCTTAACCAAGCTGTGCTGTCAAAATCCAGTGATTTCTGTCTTTTAATTCCAGTGTGGAAAAGTGAGGAGGGTGAGCTGAAAAATATTATTTCTGGAGTCTGGAGACCAAAAGAAGCAAAGTAATTCCCAGCTAGAGAAAATTAGTTCAGTTCAGCAGGGCTTGTGTGCAAGCTACTGGGGATGGAATCAGAGGGAGAGACCAGAGAGCTGATTAAGGAGGTACATCATACCTGTACTCAAGATGCTCACAATCTCAGGGAGAAGCAGGTGTACATGATTACTAAAATTCAAGGAGGAGGCTAGTCAACAGTTCCAGTCTATACCCAAATACGTGTCCTGACAATAAGAAGCAGTGAAACCTTATCAAATATAATTTATTCCAGAGTTTCAGTTTCTCAGTAAATAGGTGAGAATATGAGGATCGAACAAATAGGTTATGGGGAAACTCAAATCTAATAACACAGATAAATTATTCAGCATATTTTCTAGCCCATATGAAGGGTATAATAAATGTTACATATTTGAAGTAAAAATAATAAAAATAAAAAAATATATGCATTCTTTAGATCAAAACGTAAAGAAAGGAGATGGCTATTTCTTACCAATGATTAAATTTGAAAGATAGCTATCTGGCCATCCAATTGGAAGAGATTCATATCTGTGCCTATTCCAAAGGAAGTTGACCTAATGGAATATGAAATCATTGAACAATATCATTAATATCACATGCAAATAAAATCCTGCTGAAGATGATTCAAAAATGGTTGTAGCAGTACATCAACAAGGATCTGCCAATAATTCAAGCCACAGTCAGAAGACAATGTAGAATTAGGAATATTACTGCTGGTGTCAAATGGAACTTGGATGAAAGTAGAGAATATCATAAAGATGTTTTCTTGTACTTTATTGACTATTATTTACACACGGGAGTTCATTTCCAGAGTTTCAAAATACAGTGATTATTTAGTTTAATTTGAATATTGATATTCTAGAATCTAGTGACTCTTGGATTTACAAGGTAAATTACACAGATGACATAAGCATATCATTTTAAAGTTAATAAAACCTCTGCCTTTATGTGCTTCCTACTCATGTAGCATAACAAAAGAATGTTTGTTTCCATGAATGCGAACTTTTTAAACCTTACATATTGGCTGTGTTTGCAATTATGAAAGAGAGTAGGCACTTTCTTTGTTAACTCTGCAAGTTCTGACTCAGAAGCAAAATGAATCACTTTTTTATCTTCTTTTATATAATGAATTCTTATGGTGTATTGTTTCCAATGGTACACTACAGAACGATAATGCTTGTACCCCACAATGAGATGCAATCTGAGTAATTCAAGCCCGGTGAAGTGTAGGGAAAGTCCACCTCTCTCTGGTCTCCTCTTCGTCACTTCCCCTTGAACAATTATAGTACTAGAGCTGGTGATGCCCCAGCATCTTTATGAGGCCATGTTTCTCATTGGTTCCCAGGGGCTGAAGTATATGGTGTCTGTGGGAAGTTAAATATAAACATTGGATATAGGTCTTCCTTTCTTCAGCTATCAAAAAAGTTTGCAAACCAGGCTTAGCCAGAGGAGCTGAGTCATTCATGAGAACATTCCTGAGCGACTATAGATTTAACTACCCATTAAATTTCCTCCTGAGAGTGAGTTCCTGATCATTGTTGTTACTGTTATGTGCCATCAATTTGGCACTCATAGTGACCCTGAATAAGGTTTCCAAGGGGGGTGGGGTAAGCAGTCCAGTGCTTATCTCACAGAACTATAACAGAACTTCTTCTGATCATTGGAAATATTAAAATATAGAATAAAATGGATGTTTTAAAATGGAATAAAATATTGCATGAATGTCAGATACAGAAAATATCTAATATTTAAACCATGCCTTGTATTTTAAATTAGTATTTCATGCTATATATTTTCCATACTATATAAAACCAAAAGCCAAAAGCCAAACCCACTGCAATTGAATCACTTCTGACTCATGGCAATTCTATATAGGGTTTCTAAGACTGTAAATATTTATAGTGGCAGATAGCCTCATGTTTCTCCTGCTAGCCTTGCAGTTAACAACCCAATCCCTAACCCACAGCACCACCAAGACTCCTTTCTGTATTTTGTTGTTGTTAAGTGCTGTCAATTCAATTCCTACTAATAGAGAGCCTCTATAGGGTTTCCAAGGAACAACTGGCAGGTTTTAACTGCTTACCTTGTGATTCACAGTCCAGTGCTGATCTTACAGCACCATACCAGGAGACCTCCATACTGTATAGAAGAAAGCAAATATCACTAGCAAAAATGCATAACAATACAGAAAAATAAATAAATAAGCCTGTTATTTGATAAAATTATTCTCTAATACTTTTTCTAAGACTGCATTAGATTTAATTTTCTGGTTTATCTTAAAAAATTAATATACTAAGAAAATTATATGTGATATTGTAGGATAAGCACTGAACTTCTAACCACAAGGTCAGTGGTTCAAATCCACCAACTGCTCCTTAGAAACCCTACACAGGCTATTAGTAGGAATTGACTTGACAGCACTTAACAACAACAAGAAAAGTGTTGCCATCTATGTTCAAATTATAAATTGACATCAATGTTGTTTATATTATTTTCTGTCTATTTTTAAGTGTGATATTTGTGTTAGACAGAATAACAATGGCCTCCAACACATGTTAAACTTCTAATCCCTAAAAATTGTGACTATGTCATATTGCATTAAATGGCAAGGAGGAATAAGGTAACAGCTGGAATTAAGATTCCTACTCAAGTGACTTTGAGATGAGGAAATTATCTTGGATTATTTGTGGGCTAATGCACCAGACTGCAAAGTCATTTGAACTGCAAGGTCAGTGGTTCAATCTCACCAGCTGCTCCTCAGAAACCCTATACAGTATCACTACGGGTCGGAACCAACTTGATGACACTTCACAACAACAACAATGCCTCTACTAATATTTTCCTGGTTTTGGCAAATGCTTCTGCTCATCATTTAGAAATGTCTAATTGTTGGATATATGGTGCTCTACCAACCCCAAGTCAGTCTGACCTTTCCTATAATCTAAAAACTATAGGGATTAATTGGGTTGCTATCAATCAACAGATACAAGAAAAATGGAGAAAAATTAATTGTTACATGAAATCACTATTACTAAAATTTCCGTTAATAAATATTTTTTTTTGGGATCTGAGCAAAACCCAGGCCATAACTTAATCATCATTATTAATATAACCCTAACTTTACTAAAGTTGCTCAGGAAGTGTTGGCCAAAAATCTTTCAGTCACACAGAGTAGGCTCCATATTGTATGTCCATATCAATGATTGTAGGGCAGATTCATCTGGTTAATTCTCTAAATGGAGAGGCTATGGTAAATTGCTCCCATTTTCAGGAAACAATCTTACTAAACTCAAATAAGTAACTCAGCCATCACCAGAACTATGGAATGACTTTCAATGGCTGAATAGGCAATGTATGAAAGTTATAATATTTCAGGCTCCTGATTGGTTCACCACCAATTGACAATGACATTCAGGTACATCTATTGGGTAGTTCCAAACAACACCTTTTGGCTAAATGGAACCAACTTTCATTCTTGGTTCAATCCAAACTGGATTAGGAGATGCACTCTTAGGCTGAGATGTAGTCAAGTATGTATTTTAACTTAATTTTCTTTACCAGCTAATGTACTGATATTAAGATTTCAATGGTCTCTATCAGTGCTTGTTTGGACATATTATTTATAAGCAGAATTGGCACCTCAGATAGGATTTAAAGGTGCTGTATAAATATTAGCCAAAAATACACAAACTGCCCTAAGTGACAGTACCCATGAGCTTCAAGGAATCAATACCAAATAACAATGATGAGAAAAGTATTATTC
Source organism: Chrysochloris asiatica (assembly GCF_000296735.1). Taxonomy (NCBI): domain Eukaryota; kingdom Metazoa; phylum Chordata; class Mammalia; order Afrosoricida; family Chrysochloridae; genus Chrysochloris; species Chrysochloris asiatica. The sequence goes on along the minus strand of NW_006408523.1, from coordinate 33,584,197 downwards.
CAAAATAAAATGACCACTGACATTCTCATTTCAGTCCAAGGAGGTACCTGTGTCAAAAAAAAAAAAAAAAAATCTCGTTGTTGTGTCTATGTTCCTGAAAATATTATTAAGATTAGATTCTATGTTAATCTTAAAGAAACAAGATCATTTGTTGAGATGCTATATCTTGTTTGCAGTAATACAAGTAATTGGTTTTCCTCTTGAGGTGTATAATGGAGGAAAAACAAACCTTCTGCTTCATTCTTTAGTTTGTTTTTGATGCTATTAGGTGCCATCATGTCAGTTCTCACTCATAGCAACTCTTTGTGCTACAGAACCTAACACCATCCTCACAATGATTCCTATGTTTGAGCACATTCTTGGAGCCACTGTGTCAAAGAATCACATGGAGGGTTTTCCTTTATTTCTCTAACCTTCTACTTTACCAAAAATGATGTCTTATCTTACTCCATGGACTGATCCCTTCTGATGACAGATACAAAGCATATGAGAAGAAGTATCACTACCTTTGCTTCTAAGGAAAGGGGCTTGTTGTTTGCGCATTTTTCTAAACAGAGTTAGTCTTTGGTATACTCAACATTCTCCTCAAACACCATCATTTAAAGGTAACAATTATTTTTAGATCTTTCCTCTTCATTTTCCAGTTTCATACACATATTAGTTGATTGTGTTGGGTGCATCTCAGTCTTCAAAGTGACAGCTTTGGTTTTAAATATTTTGAAGAAATCTTTTGCAACAGATTTGCCCAATGCAGTATGTCATTCGATTTCTTGATGGCTGTTTCCATGATTTGATTGTGGATTCAAATAAAATGAAATCCTTGACATCAGTCTTTCTTGTTTTTCGTGATATTGCCTATTGATCCAATTGTGAGGACATTTGTTATTTTATATTGACGTATAATCCATGTGAAGGTTATGGTCTCTGAAACTCATCAATAGGTGCTTTAAGTCCGCTTCATTTTCAACAAGTTTTTTTTTTTTTTTTAACTACATAGTGCAGGTTGTTAATGATTCTTCCTCTAATCATGATGCTACTTTCTTCTTCATATTGTCCAGTTTCTTGAATTACTCACTCAGCATACAGATTCAGTTTTGTTCTCTTTGAACAATTTCCTTTGGGTCTATGTATAGTACAAATGGGCATTATTCAATTTTCTGGAACTCTCATTCTTCATAAGGATATCTGTAATTTGTTATAGTTCATACAGCTGTACGCATTTGTATAGACAATGAAACATAGGTAAGCATCTTTCCAGTATTCTCCATTTTCAACCAAGATTCATCTAATACCAGTAATGTTATTCTTTGTTCCATGTCCTCTTCTAAATGTCTCTTAAGTTTTGGGCAGCTCCCTGTCAATATGCCAGCTTTTAATAATTTTCAGCAAACTTTTACTGTTAATTTTTGATAATTTCTTCATTCTGTTGGATCAGCTTTCTTTGGAATGGGCACAAATATAGAACTTTTTAGTTGGTTTGCCAGTTAGCTGTCTTCCTAATTTTTGGCATATATAAACGAGCACTCCAGTGCTGCATCCTTTTATTGAAACATTTTTCAAGTCCTGGGATGTTGTTCTTTGCCAATGCCTAGAGTACTACTTGGAATTCTTCCTTCAATTCCATTGGTTCTTGAAGACACTGAAATTATCTTCAAAAGTTGATTTAAGTGTTGGAGGAAATGAAAGTAATTGGAAAGTCAAGTTTTAAATACTTTGAGCTTTAGGTTATTATGAGTTTTGTGTTCTGAAGTACTACATGTAATGAGTAGCTAGTTTTTAGGAAACATTAGATTAACAAATTTTAGTGCCATCTAATATAGGGATGATTGCAAAAAAGTAAATGTAATCTAGATAGCCAAATGTGCCCCATTCCATTTCTTTACTAAAATGAATTTCATTACATTTAGATGTGGTTAGCTTAAGTATCACTATTTGTGCTTGGTACTTTATTTATTTACTTTTTCTCTTTAATTGTCTGAACTATGCCTATGATTGAGGTCTTCTAAACTAAACTTACACCTTTAAAAGCTAAGGCTTTCAAGACCTTTTGAAGGTTTTACTTTTATTTTCTTATCCTTGACAGCTGTTTAACTTATCTGTGAAACAGCCCCCAGGGTGTATGCCTGTTTATTGTTTGAAGGTTTATCTCAAAGACAGATGAAGTAAAACACTCTTTTTCAGTGTATTTTCAAAGCTTCTTTGTTTTTGTTTTTGTTTATTTTTTTTTTTTAGGCTCTTTGGAAATTTGTTTTTAACTTGTACAACTTTGAACCACAAAGAGAATTATAAAATTCTGTTTCCTGACAATTCATTTCCATAAACATTTATGCAGAACAATAATTTTATTAAGACCTTCTTAAAAACATGATATATTGAATTGACTCCTAAATTTTGAAAATGCTCATTACTTTATACATATATATAAATAGCTCTCTTTAGAAATTTCAAATGTATTTTATATGGAAATGTTATTGAGAATCAAGTTTCTCCTGTCTTCAGTGCAAATTGGTTTTTAGGTACAATAAATATGCATTAATCATATTCATTTTCTGAAATGAATATATTGCTTTGTAGCAATTTACAAAAATATATTTAATTTCCTTAAGCTTAATTTACAATTTTGTATTAATCCAATAAATCCATGAAGTTCTATAGTTTTTATCTGAATGCTTGACTTTAGTGTGTTGTCAAATTAATAATGAAATTCATAAACTTAAAAAAAGTTATTAAATCATTATCAACTTCAAAAAAACAACATGATTTCTAAAAATAAATGCAAACTTAATAACATAATCACAATATGGAAAGATTAGATATATGTTTACATTTTTAAAATGGCAATATATGCTTTAAAATTAGATTTACAGAGCTAGATAGCTGCTATTAGGTTGAATTTGAATCATGGAGATGAACTCTTGTCCATCTGTACCATCCTCTTCATCACTGGTATGTTTGAGACGATCTTTGTGGGTATTGTTCCAATCCATATCACTGAAGGGCTGCCTCATCCTTATTGTTCCTCTAATGCATGAAACATAATGTCCTCTTCCAACAATAATCCCATTGTGTCCAAAGCAAGCAAGTTGGACAATATTTTCTTACTAACTATAGAGTTTTCGTTGGCTGATTTTCAGAAGTATATCTTCATGCTTTTCTTTCTAGTCTGTCTAAGTTTGGAAGTTCTGCTGAAAACTGTCCACCATGTTGAAATCTGCTGGTATTTGAAATAAAGGTGATATAGCTTCCAACATCATAACAATATTTCTGTTGTGACGTGTCATGAGTTGGTTTCAACTCATAGCCACCCCGTATAGGGTTTCAGAGGAGTGGTTGTTGTGTTTGAATAGCCAACCTTGATGTTCAAACTGACCCTGAGGCCCAATGCTTACTGTTTAGTGCCATACCAGGACTTTGTTACGGTAACAGTAAGACTCTACAATATAATAAACTGACATTTGCATAGTGGATTTTAACATTTTTGTTGTTGTTAAGTACAGTGGAGTCAGTTCCAACTCATAGTGACCCTGCACAGGGTTTCCAAGGCTGTAAATCTTTACAGGAGCAGAAAGTCTTATCTTTCTGCCGCCGAATATCTGGTAGTTTCAAACTGCTGACCTTGAGGTTAACATCCTGATTTGTAACCACTATATTACTGTTAAATTTATATGTCAGAGTTTTTGAGGGAATTTTATTTTAGGGTATATATTTCACAAGCTAAGATGATACTTCTATAATAAGAACAAATGAAGAGAGCATGAGGACTCTACTAATATTATGAAGGAAAGTAAATTTGATATAATGACTTGACACATGATTGTTTTGCTGCTCTAAAGGAATTATTAGATCCAATTTGCAACTAAGGAAGCACTCATTCCCCAAAGAGAACATACTCCGCTATGTTCACTGGAGGTATAATGGAAGACCTTTTGTCATGAAAAAACTTGCAGAAGTTGTAATAAATCCCAATAGAGAATGGCAGAGATGTTGAGCTTAATTAAGGAAACTTTCTCCTTCTAGGACAAGGGGTCTTCAGTAGCCTGCATAATGGGAATTTATCATTGCCAGGGAGCAGTGTCTGTTATAATAAACCTGTGAAATATGGAAACTGTGTAAGGCAGAATCTTATAAAAAGAAGGAAAACTAAACTATTTTCTTCTAATAGAGAATGAGAAAAGTGGTAAGGGAGCATCCTTTCAAAGGCATAAAACTTGCAAGATCCAGAAAAACATTGAGTTCTGGCTCACATAGGTTTCATTGTGTATGTCTCTCCTTCTTCTATTTTAAAAACAATATATTTTTACTAAGGTTATGTTGTGCCTGGTTTACCACTACATATTATGGTAGTTGAGGAATGGATAGATAAATTATTTTTCACTTCAGAAGTTTCCAGACCATAAGTTACTAAGTTTAGACCTGAATAATGTGGTCCATCTGAAATACTTTTCTTTTTAATATTTATTTATTTACTACTTTTTATTATGAATTAGGTGGAGGTTTACAGAGCACACAAGTCTTCCATTCAATAATTCATACACTTCTTTGTTTCATCTTACTGATTGAAACATACTTAATGCCAAATCACTTATCTTACTTCCTTCCCATGATCATGTTTCCATTTCTCCTTCTTGCCTAACCCTTAGCAATTTTGTTCTTGGGTAAATGCTGCCCTTTTGATCTCATATAGTTGATTTTTCAAAGCTATATGAACCTCACTTGTGTTATTGTTTATAGATGTATTGAGCCATGGTGGTGAGTTTATCTCCAGACTTGAACGGTGACTAGGGTCCATAGTTGTGAAGTTGTAGCCAGTAAACTTTTTAAAAATGATTTTGACTTGTGTTTCACATTTTTTCCCCCACTCTCTCCAGGACCTTCTATGTGATCCATTTCAGAGCATTTGATAGTAACAGCTGGGCACTATGGAGACTGTTGTTCATGTGGTCTATTAGTTAGGAATAAAGAGAAAGTCTCCTGATGTGGCACTGGGGAGATAAGCACTGGACTGTGAACCACTGGCTTGGTGGTTCAAACTGAACAGCTGCTCCTTAGAAACCCTGTACAGGATCAATATCAGTTGGAATTGACTCAGTGGCACTTAACAACAACAACAATAGCAACAACACACCAGGATTCTCTCTTTCTTGTGTTATTGTTATTGTTAAGTGCTCGTTGAGCACTTGTATAGCAGGCTGTAGCTCCATATAATAAGCACTTTACTGTATACCACAAAGTCTGCTGCTAGAGTCCACCAGTCACTCCATGAGGGTAAGTTGAGGCTTTCTACTCCCACAAAGATTTATAGCCTTGGAAACCCTACACAGGATCATTGAATCAGAACTGACTAGATAGCACTTAACAACAGTGACAAATATATCTATGTGAGGGGTGGGTAGGTATGTGGTATACTCCCACTCTCCCTCCTTCACCCATTCAACTTGCGTATCTATCCATGTATTTACTCAGACATGCTGTAGTACACAGTAGTGAATTCAGGTTTTCTCCTTTGGGGAAAATATTGGGCATGAGTTTGAATATGTCATTATCTTCTTACTGACCAGGAGAATAGATTGCAGAAGTAATGATTAATTGTTCACTCTAAAATATACTCCTCCTTTCTGACCAACAGACACCAATAAGTAGACTGTAACAAACAAATAAACACATCCTTTACCCTAAATTGATTCTAACCCATGGTGACCTGATATGCTATGCTGTATGGCAGCTCCTTAGAATTCCCAGTGGCTGTGTTTGTATGGAAATCTATCTCCAGATCTTCCTTTAATAGCACTGCTGGGTGTATTTGACCCACCAGCCATTTTTTTAGTAGTCAGCAAACACTCTTTTACATCCCCCAAATCTCTTGTAGGTGTAGGTGCTACAGAGATCCAGCAAATGAAATTTCAGTGGAAGTGGTTTGTGCAGTTCCAAGTCCAGTCTCCCTCTTCTTCCATCAGTCCCAGTCCTCAAAGAGCTGCACCCCTTAATTTTTGTAGTAGTCACCTTCCTTCCCTCACTGGCCAGGAATAGATACATGGGACTTCTGTCTGAATTAAAATGATTTGTTTTGTTAAGCCACTGTAATATGGAGAGTCATTAGAGAAACTAGAATGCCTTCACTATTATACTCCACCTTTTTAATGTCTACTACCAATATACAAGTAGTATTCCAGGACCAACTTTGATGATTTTAATATTGCTCATTTTCAGAATTTTTGTTTAAACAAATCTTTAATACATTGATCATATTTTACTACCTATAATGTGATTTTCTGTGAAAGACAATGATTCTATGTATTAAAATATATAGAGAGACACCAAATAGTAGACGGAAAAGAGAAATAGATAATCAGATGAGGATTCTAGTCAAGCAATTCTTTTTTCTTCAGGGTTCGTGTGGCCACTATTTAGCGACTACCTCAGCAATTGAGCAAATACACTTGTCACCTCACTGCAGACATTTTCCTTCTAGTATAGTGTATCTGCCTTCAGAAAAAATTACTAGATCTGAAATAGTTGCTATCTAAAATATGTTGGCCTGGCTATCAGATAAGACAAAGTGGTACACATGGTACCTTCGTAAACAAATAAACAGATTAGGGTTAAGGATAGAATTGGTGTTCTCTCTTGGTATTTCTAGCCTTGCATAACATTGCCAGGTACATAGCCATATTAATAATGTAAGATGCTGCACAAAGAGGTAGACTTCTTCTTCTTTGTCCTCTTCTTCTTCTTTTTTTTTTTTTTTCAGGGTTAGCTTTATCTTTCAATTCAGTACAATATGTGATATGTTAGATTATCTTGAATAGTCCATTACCAAAATAAGAGAACCCCCTAGGTTGCTCTTCTCTCTGAAATTCACACTGCTAGAGAAACAGTTAAGTGGAACCTCAGGGGTGGGAGGCAAACAAACAATTTTATCATATTGAGATGCTTGTCTCCATCTATATGTAATTCAGGTATACAGCCTTGTTTATCCTCCTTTATTTATCTCCAGCTTCATGATATATGCAATCTTTGATTTCAAAGCATCTGGTCTTCTTACATTTGAAGATCTGACTTCCCTTTATCCCCTTATTGCTATTTATTACATGATTACCTGAGCAACCTGTAAGTTTTGCTGATGTCACCAATCTAACAATATATTTCACATCTATGGAACATCACTAATGCATAATATTGCAACTGATGTGAGAGGTGAAGAGACTCAGTGCACAGAAATACATTGAAACTCATAAGAACTAAGAAGAGTGACATATCAACAAATGTGAATTTTAGATATTTTAAAGGAAAATCCAGTATATTTTATGTTCTTGGAAACACAGAAACATTTCTTAAATATTTATCCTTTTCTTTATAACCAGGTGACTCATATAGTTTTATATTTTTAACCTTAGAATTTATAAAAATATTGATTAACTCACCTATTTTCAGTTATACAAAGTGTTTCATGTGTAGTAGATTAGATTTTTATTTTATAGATCAAGAAATGAAGACTAGAGAAGGGATTTGACTTGCATAAGGGAACTGCATTAGTTCATGTCAGAGAGAATTACACTACAGATTTCTTAGTTTTTTAGTGCTATTGAAAGACCAGTAACAAAAGTAGATGTCTTTAAAGAGTAGATAAAACATTTTATCACAGTTATGAATGCTTGAGTTCAAATCAGGGTTTCGGTTGTGTCAATTCCTTCATCGTTGACAGATCCAGGTGTTCCTTTGTTCCCTGGTGTTCCTTGACTTGTAGATGATCCTCACATGCTGTCTGTATTTCCCTATTAAATTTTATTCTTTGCATAATTCAAAAGTGATTAGATTTAGAACTCACATTATTTGCTATGACCTAATTAACATAACAAAACCCCCTCTGTTTCTAAACAAATAATATTTATAGATAGAGGGGGCAGAAATTCATATTTTGAGGGACACAATTTGGTCTATAATGCCAGGGCATCTTCAGCAATGTTTATTAATCTGTCATCCCAAAAGTTTATTAAATACGCTATTAGAGCAGTGGCTATAAAAAACATCTGTCAACTGATTTTTCACTAATCTCTTTTCTTCCTCTCAGTATCTGCAATTAGATGTGGTATGACAAGGACTGTCTTTTCTATGAAATAACAGAATTTAGTTAGAATAAGTCTAGCTTAAATACCTATTCAGAGGATATGTCAATGCAAAACCATTATTATATTGGAGAAAAACTCTGAAACTAAGGCTGACACATCAATGAATAGATTGAAGTAGAGACTGCCTAAATGAGAGAGTTTTATGTTTTATAAGATGAAATAATTTTTTTCTCATTAGATGTCATTATAACTAATATTTAATTCAAGTGTAATATTTTACACGTTTCTATTTACCACCAGTAACTGTAGCTTCATTTTAAACAAGATTTTTGACATTTATGGTTTATCTATAATTTGTTTGTAGATTTATGCTATATGTTGTTGTTGTTGTTAAGTGCTGTTGAGTTAATTCCAACACATAGCGGCACTGCATAGGGTTTGCAAGGAGCTTCTAGTGAGCTTGAACCATCCACTTTGCAGTTCAAATGACTTTGCAGTTTGACTCATTAGCCGACAGCATGCCACACCAAGACTCGTTATCACATACACACACACACACAACTATATTGTTTTAGGCAAACTAAATTTAGTTGATAGCATTCTAGACAAAAAGAACTACTGGTTCTTTTTTTTACTAGATACACCAACTCTTTGCCTTACCACATATAAGCTCATCAACAATGATGGAATCCATTTGAATTAAATAATCTTATAGTAATACCAGTAAATACTTAGCTTCTCAGAGGCGTAATCAATGTACCTTGTTAACTTTTACTAACACTAACAGCTAAATCATATTTTGCCTTTTGTACAAACTAAAGGTACACTGTTCTTCCAATTTTATTCAAAGATATTGGAGAGCTACAAAAAGAGAACAGAAAAGAAACAATAAATGCATAAATTGTAAATTACATGTACAATACAGAGTAGTTATAACATTTTGAAAAGTGAGTAAGACTGAGGCATAGCTCTTAGGTATTTCAGAATCAATATTTGTATAGTCTCAGTGAATAAAATAATGAAAAACAAAAGAAGTGACAATAAAGATGAATATAGGGTGCCTTGATGGTATAACAGTTAAGCACTGAAAGGTTGAACTCACCCAGTATATCTGAAGGGGAAAGATCAGGTGATCTGCATCCATAAAGATTCAAAACTCCAAAGAAAACTTACTACTATTGAGTCCACTGTGACTTATAGTGACCCTGCATAGGATTTCTAAGGCTATAACTCTACAGAAGAATGCATCTTTCTTCTGTAGACTGGCTGGTGGGTTTGAATTACCAACCTTGTAGATAGTACTCCAGTGCTTATTCTACAGCAACACCAGGGATCCTTTCCTTAAAGATTACAATGAAGAAAACCCTGTGACGTTTCCACTCTGATGCCTAGGGTCTCTAAGAGTTGGAATCAACTCAATTGGCATCCAGCAACAGCCACAAGATGTCTATGAAGTGTTTGGGTCTGTCTATGTTTGTGTGTGTGTGCATGAGTTGTAGTAAAATTTCATGTACCTGAGTGATTTGTTCATAATTTTTTTCTGGAGATATCAAATAACAACTTCTATTCTCATTGACCACACTGTCTGTGATAGAATAATATCCATGCACCTACAGAGAAGCCCAGTTAATACCACTATTATTCAAATTTATGCACCAGTCACTAAAGCCAGTGAGAATGAAATAAAAGAATTCTACCAAATTCTTCAACCTGAAATCTATCAAACATGCAATCAAGATGTATTGATCATTACTGGTAATTGGAATGCAAAGAATGGGAGCAAGGAGGAAGGATCCGTAGTCGGAAAATATGGCCTTGGTGATAGAAATGATGCTGGAGAATGCATGATAGATTCTGCAAAACCAATGATTTGTTTATTTCAAATACCTTCTTTAGACAGCATAAGAGATGGCTATACACATGGACCTCACAAGATGGAATGCATAGAAATCAAATTGACTACATCTGCGGAAAGAGATGATGGAAAAATTCCATATCATCAGTGAAAACAAGGCCAGGGGCAGATTGTGGAACAGACCATCAATTACTCATATGCAAATTCAAACTGAAGCAGAGGAAAATGAAAACAAGTCCACGAGAGCCAAAATATGACCTTGAAAATATCCCACCTAAATTTAGAGATCATCTGAAGAACAGATTTGATTTATTAAATACTAAAGATTGAAGACCAGAAGAGTTGTAAGATGACATCAAAAACATCATACATGAAGAAAGCAAAAAGTCATTGAGAAGACAAGAAAGAAGGAAAAGGTCAAAATGGATGTCAGAAGAGACAATGAATCTTGCTCTCAGAATAAAGATGCAAAGCAAATGGAAGAAATGAGGAGGTCCAAGAGCTGAACATAAAATTTCAAAGATCAGCTTGAGAAGATAAAGCCAAATATTACAACAAAATGTGCAAAGATCTGGAATCAGAAAACCAAAAAGAAAGAACACACTCAGCATTTCTCAAGCTGGGGGAACTGAAGAAAAAATTCAAGCCTCAACTTTCGTTATTGAAAGATTCTCTGGGCAAATTATTGAATGATGCAGAAAGCATCAAGAGAAGATGGAAGGAATACACAGAGTCACTGTACCAAAAGGAAATGGTTAATGTTCAGCTGTTTCAAGAGGTAGCATATGATCAAGAGTCAATGATATTGAAGAAGGAAGTCCAAGGTGCATTGAAGGAATTGGCAAAGAACAAGGCACCAGGAATTGATGGAATAGAAATTGAAATCTTTCAAGAAAGTGAGACGGCATAGGAAGTGCTTATTCATCTCTGCCAAGAAATTTGGAAGACAACTATCTGGCTGACTGATTGGAAAAGATCCGTATTTGTGCCCATTTCAAAAAGAGGTGACCCAACGGAATGTGTAAATCATCGAACAATCTCTTTGACATCCCAGGTGAGTAAAGTTTTGCTAAAGGTAATACATAAATGGCTAAAATCCAGAGATCCAAGCCGGATTCAAAAGAGGCCATGGAATGAGGGATCTCATTGCTGATGTCTGATAGATTGTGGCTGAATACAGAGAACATCAGAAAGATGTTTATTTGTGCTTTATTGACTACACAAAGGCTTTCAATTGTGTGAATCATGACAAGCTATGGACAATGTTGCAAAGTATGAGTATTCCTGAACTCTTAATTCTGCTCATGAGGAATCTGTACATGGACCAAGAGGCAGTTGTTCGAAGAGAACATGGGAACACTGAATGATTTAAAATTAAGAAAGGTGTGTGACAGGGTTGTATTCTCTCACCATACTTATTCAACCTGTATGCTGAGCAAATAATCCGAGAAGCTGGGTTATATGAAGAAAAACGTGTCATCAGGATCAGCTCATTAACAACCTGCAATATGCAGATGATGCAACCTTTCTTGCTGAAAGTGAAGAAGACTTAAAATATTTACTCATGAAGATCAAAGAGCACAGCCTTCGGTATGGATTTGCATCTCAATGTAAAGAAAACAAAATCTTCACCACTGGACCAATAAACAACATTCTTATTAACGGAGAAATGTTGAAGTTGTCAAGGACTTCATTCTTCTTGGATCAACTATTAACACTCACAGAAGCAGCAGTCAAGAAATCAAACGACAAATTGTATTGCATTTGGCAACTCTGCTGCACAAGACCTTTTTAAAATGTTGACAAGCAGAGATGTCAGCTTGGTCTGACCCAAGCCATGGTATTTTTAATAACCTCATATGCATGTGAAAGCTGTACAGTGAATAAGGAAGACCATAGAAGAATTGATGCTTTTGAGTTATAGTATTGGAGGAGAATATTGAAAGTGTCATTGGCTGCCAAAAGAACCAATAGATCTATTTTGGAAGAACTGCAGTCAGAGTGCTCCTTGGAGGCCTGGATGGCCAAATTTCGTCTCTCATACTTCGGACATTGTCAGGAGGTACCTGTCACTGGAGAAGTATATCATTTTTAGTAAGGTGGAGGGTCAGAAAAAAAGAGGAAGACCCCCAGTGAGATGGATTGGCAAAGTGCCAGCATCAGTAGGTTCAAGCATGGCAATGATAGTACGGTTGGCCTAGGATCGGGCAGTTTTCGTTTTGCTGTGTAAAAGGTCGCTATGAGTCAGTACTAACTCTATGGCACCTAACAACAACAAAAAAATTCTCATTGAATACTGGTGTGGCACTGTAGAATAAGCACTAGACTGTTAACCACAAGGGTGATGCTTCAAACATACCACTCCTTAAACTCTGTATGGTCACTGAGTAATATTAACTTGACAAATATTAATAATAACATCTTCATTTAGGAGATCATATAAGTTTATTGTAAAATATGGTCTTTAACTTCCGATAAAATAATAGTTAAAGGTATATTTATGTTTATAATTGTGATATTGTTGTTGTTATACTGTTGTTGAGTCAGTTCTGACTCAGAGTGATCCTGTATAGGGTTTCTGAGGCTGCAAATCTTTGCAGAGCTGAAAGCATCATCTTTCTGCAATGGAGTGGCTGGTGGGATCAAACTGCTGATCTTCTGGTTCACAGTTCAGTACTTATTGTACAGAGCTGCTGGTCTCCATTGTGATGTTAAGTATTACTTAGTATAGTCTATAGAACTCAAAGAGAATAATATGTGGTTTACCTGTATCTTTTAAATTTATTTTTTGTTGTTGAGAACATACACAGTAAAACATACACCAAAATTATAGTCCTTTTTGCATCTGTTCTGTTATTCAGATATAACCTAAGCTTTTTAAGACAGGGTTTTCTTCTACTACATACCTGCATTTCCTCCTCAAAGTAGAGGTTTAATAAGAACCTAAGGAATCAATGAAATTTCTATTCATGGATAATTCAAGTATGATACTGATAGGAAATGTGATACAAGGACGTGAATGAGAAACATCTCCCCAGGATCACATTACCTGTTTTATTGAGTGCTCTGGTTCTAGCTCATTCTCTAATAAAGTCCTAGTTCTATCACCTGAATTAGTATATTTACAATATTTTTCATTGATATTTTATTCAAATGATCAAATCCAATTAAGTCTGTTTAAATATAAGATTTTTTTTTAGTTACCATGTACTCTTATTGCACAAATACCACAGGCAGTTGGCTTTAGAGCACAAACATTTTTCTTATATTTGGTGAATAGAAGTTCGAATCAGGGTATCAGGGATGTTGACTCCCAACTTGTGGTAGCCCCAAGGATTCCTTGTTTCCTTGGTGTTCTTGGTATGTAGACAATCCTTCCCTGGTGTCTTTGTTTGCATGGTGTGTCTCTGTGTCTGTTCTGCTCTTCTTGTAGGTCAGAAGTGATTAAGTTTAAAACCCACCCTGCATTGGTTTGATCACATTAAAATCAAACAATGAAACCTGATTTTTAAAAAAAATCTAATTTAAAGGCACAAGTATTAGGATTTCAAAACATATTTTTCAGAGACACAATTTAATACACAACAGGTAAGATTTAATTCTGCTTGTATGGAAGAATTTGTCTCCATTATAAACTGTGAAAGTGTAGAAATTATTCTCCTTGGGTTTGGAAAGGATGGGAGCATCAACTAGATGGAAAGCAGATGGCAATTCAGATTTCGATTTTGGATCTTGTTGGTGAGAAATGCAGATAAAACATAACATGATATGTAAGGCAGCAATAGTTTTTATTAATGCTTATTCATTTGGTTAAATATGCAATAAACTAAAATTTAATTAATACAACCCCAAGGAGAGAAGTATTATGCATGTAGACTCTGTATCTAGAATCCTTTGGTTTAAATCTTGCCCTTGTAATTTAGTAGATGTATGGCCTTAGATAATTTACATAATATCCCCTTGCCTTGGTTTCATTATATACAAAACAAAAATAATAATATGAAAGAGTTTCAAAAAATTGATGGAAAAATTCCATTACATTTCAATTCCATTTTCCCGCGAACTTTTGGAAGCCGGCTCCTATAGACGTATAGTGCAAAGAGTATAGGGAAAAGAGGAAATGCTATTTAGTTGTAAATTACTAATCTTAAAAACTGATAGTATTCTAATGATATACTATGCAAGAAATATTTCACTATATTTATTAAATCCAATCTACATCTAAATAAAATTATAATAATTATAATTTGGATTCATGTGGACCTATTTGATAAAGAATATACCACAAGTTCTAGGAAAATTGACAGAAAATTATTGTTAGGTATGCAATCTGCTTCCAAATTTTTATTCTAATTGTTCATGTTATATGAAAGCATCCCTTTAGATGTTTTAAAACTCAGACGAATATCCTCTTTATTAGGAGAAACAGTTTCAATAAAATGTACTTATAAAAAGTACAGACCTCTCCTGAAAAGCACAATCTTTTTATTTTATTCTACTTCATGCAAGAATGCTGCACCTTTGTCTATGGATATAATTCCTTACCTTCCTTTACATCTTAACAGACCAATTCCCCTACATTGAACTTCTGGTGACCCTACCTAAAGGAACGTACGGGATGGCACTGAACAACAACTACAAAGAGCTAACACTGCTTAGGTTTCTATAATGTGCTTATCACTTCTTGAAATAACCTCCTTTATTTCACTACTCAGTTGTTTTCTGTTGAGCCTCTTGTGCTGTGAAGATAATAGCAGTTTTTGTTTTATATCCTTATATTCCTTATGTATAGTTCCACAAGAAATAGATCTGGTGATCTGCTTCAGTTGATCCGCTTTTGTAACCAGAGATTACAAAAAAAGAAAAACTCATTGCTGAACAGTTAAGCAATGCCAACTCATAGTGACCCTATGGACAGAACAAAACTGCCACATATAATGTTCGAGGCTACATATCTTTACTCTGTCCTGTCAAGTCAATATAGTCAGACTTGACTCAAAGGCAATGAATTTGGTTTTGGAGTTTTTACCATATTTAAACACAATCATGATGGTATAAGGGAACAGGGATATAGACCATATATCTACTATATGATTCCATGACTGATATTTAGGCATAAGATATCCAGATTGTCTTTACCTGATATTGAAAGCTTACCCAAAGGCACATTGGAAGAAATGCCAAGTAATTCTCCTCATAACCATGAGAACTCTCTGAAGGCATTCTACTCTGAAACCCATGTAATCAACTTAAAGATAATAGTTTTTGTTGTTGTGTTCATTTTTGGTTTTCTGCTCTGTAGATAGGAGAAATGGAATTATCAATCAGTAGCTTTATATTTCTACTATGTTTTTGTTATTAAGTGCCTTCGAGTCAATTCCGCCCTATAGCCACCCTGTATAGTGTTTCCAAGGAGCAGCTAGTGAGTTTGAACTGCCAACCTTGGAGTTCAAACGGCTTTGCAGTCTGGCACATTAACCCACAGTGCCACACCAGGACTCCACAGAGCACCCATAATAGTTTCAATTTACACTTCCACATCTGCTTTTAGTTTTTAATTTCTATTCTTCCAGTTTTAAGGAGCTCTGGTAGCGTAGTGGTTACGAATCGGGCTGCAAACCTTAAGGTCAGCAATTCAAAACTACCAGCTGTTCTGTGGCAGAAAGATGAGGCTTTCTGCTCCCATAAAGATTTACAGCCTCGGAAACCCTGTACAGGGTCGCTATGACTTGGAACCGACTCCACGGGACATAACCAACCAACCATTCTTCCAGTTTTAGCCTGATTATTTCTCAGCTCTCTTTTCTTCTCTCTAAAGGCACTTACAGATAAGTAAATTATTTTAACAAATACAAGGATGAGTACAAAATTGTCTGCCCTCTGGCTGTAGAGTTTATTTCAATCAACTTGTAGAAAACACAAAATACATCATTTTTGACATAATCTCCTTGCTTTGCTATCTGTCAACTAGCTTTTATATTCCCTTATTTTAAAAGGTTTTAGGCTGAGCTGTGAGCCATGAATGCCCCATTGCCTTCACTTCCTCATCAGAGTTAAATCTTAATTCTCAAAGGACTGCTCTCAAAATAGGAAGCTTTTACAGATTGTCAACAGTATGGGCAGAGGAGTGCGGACATATATTGTCATGTAAGATCACAATGCTCTTGGATAGCACTCCTTTGTTTTTAATCCAAATTTAGGCTTCAGGTCTTCAGTGAGCCATCTCACTGTAACAAGCACTGTTGATTGTTCAACCTTTTTCCTTATGGTTGTTATTGCTGTTGTTGTTAGGTGCCATTGAGTTGGTACCAACTCATAGCAACTCTATGCACAACAGAAGAAAACACTGCTTGATCCTGGACCAATTTCACAATTGTTGCCACACTTGAGCC
>NW_006408523.1:33558486-33567004 GCF_000296735.1 Chrysochloris asiatica | reverse complement strand
GCAATGTTGTCCATAGCTTGTCATGATGCACACAATTGAAAGCATTTGCATAGTCAATAAAGCACAGGAAAACATCTTTGTGGTATTCTCTGCTTTCAGCCAAGATCCATTGGACATTAACAATTAAATCCCTCATTCCACGTCCTCTTCTGAATCCAGCTTGAATCTCTGGAAGTTCTGTCAATGTATGATTGCAGCCATTTCTTTATTACCTTTAATAAACCTTTACTTGCATGGGCTATCAAAGATATTGTCCGATATTTTCCTGATGTTGTTCCTATAATAACCCTTGAGGATCTCCGAAAACTGCAAGCATCAATTTTCCAGCTGATTAGATGACTTTTCAACTTTTTCTTGGTCAGCAATTGAGGATGTTTCCATTCCATATTCTGCCAATTACTCTCAGGCTATCCAAGGGCATTGTGATCATGCATGACAATGAATGTCTACACACTTCTACCCACACTGCTGACACTGCAAATATTTTGTTTGGAGGCAGTAAAGCATCCTCCCTATAATCCTGATCTTGTTCCATGTGACTTCCGCCTGTTTGGTTTCCTGAAAGCAGCCCTTCAAGGATGAAGATTCATCGCTGATGAAGAAGTAAAAACAGTGGTGCCTTTATGACTTGCAGTTCAGCCTAAAATTTTTAAATAAGGGAATATGAAAGCTTGTTGATAGATGGACAAAGTGTATTGAAAAGCAAGGAGATTATGTCAAAAATGTTATCTTTGTCTTTTTAAAATGTTGATTAAAATAAATTCTACAGCCAGGATGTTGATAAGTTTGACTCACCCATGTAATGTAAAATTATCAGTCTCAAGAATTATGAAATTCTTATTACTTAACCACTATGTGTACCACTTTGGGTTAATGTGCCAGACTGCAAAGCCATTTGAACTGCAAGATTGGTGGTTCAAGATCACCAGCTGCTCCTTGGAAACCCTATACAGGGTCACTATGGGTCAGAATTGACTCAACGGCACTTAACAACAACCACTATACATCACCATGAGTTTTGTATAAGCAGAAGTCTCCCTCTCTCTCTCTTTTAAAGTGATTTTATATACTTAATTACATTAAAATGGGTCAGAAGGTTGACTTTGTATCAAGAGAGCTTTTGATGTGGGTGTATTGAAAAACATTTAAAATTTTATGGTCTATGTTCAAATAAATTCAAATATTTACATTTAATACTAAAGAAAATTTCTATCCAGTTTGCTAAAAAGTAAAATGCAACACAACAAAACAAATATGCTGAAATCTATTGAATCTAGAAACAAGTTAAAGATAATGGTCTCAATGATGTGTAATATGATTTCCATTAAAAAAAAAAGAGTAAGCTCTCAGATTTTGATTATATTTTGAATACTCCATTAAATCAGTTATGTCATATAGTTTTCACCTGTGTTGCTGTAGCTGCTCTATCTAAAGTTTATTAACTGGGATTGCTTTGGTTAGGATAATTAAAATCATAGTCAGTGTTTGCATTAATGTTTCTGTTCACCATTTTTTTTTCTTTCTGAATCCTAGGGAAGGTTCATACTCCAAAATCCATATTTTTGGCTGCAATCATGACAAGCTGTGTAGTAGTTTACTTTTTAGTCTCCAAGTCTTTTTGGAGACTAAACCTGTTTTATAAGTGCACTTAATGAAGTCAACAACAATCAAATGAGAACAAAAATGTCAACATGAGCTAAATCTAACACTATGCTCATTAATCATTGTTAAAAACTACATTAAGATCTTTTAATGATTATTTCTAATGGAAGAAACCTAAGAAAATTGGTAATGAAATAATCAGAATAAATGAGATTGATCAAAGGACAAAGTAGTATATTTCATCCCTGTGATTTCATGATTTCATGAAATAACATATAAATTTTAAAACAGTCCACTTATAATGTCTCTTTTAGAATTCCTATCGTTCATAAAACATGCAGCTCTATGTCACATATTTCTAGATCAAAATGAGACATTCTTTTTTCTTATATCATTGAAGGTATAATGTTAAACACTATATACACTTATTGAAAACAGTTGTCATGTATTTATTAACGTTGCTTATTTTTCAAATTTTCTGCTGCTCTTGAACTCTGAGTTACCTTTCATTCGCCAGTGCTGACTCTGATGTTCCAGGAGTCACACCTGTTCTTAAGGAGGTGTGGGAGGGAATGTGTTGGGCCTTGAGAGAAACACCTGGGTGAACTTTGCTGAAAATGATTGTATATATTGCTGAGTCTTTTCACCTGCTGCCCCAATGCATGCTCTGTTAACAACAGCAACATGCCTCTTGCTGCCTCATGGGTTCTGATTATTCCTTATAAGCAAAATAACAGAATATTGTATGGAGAATACTGAGAAGTTTTGGAATTTTGTTTTTGATCTTTTTGTGGAAAAGTCAGTAGTAATAAGAAAAAATTATGAAGGGAGTTTTGTTATAAAATGCTAAATAAATGGAAGCAGTTTATAGTACTAGGAGAAGTAAACTATAGGATTGATTAATTCCTACATATGCCTGGAATCTAAAGAATGATTACATTCAACAAGTTATTAATACTCTTGAGACTCATTATAATAATCTAGAAAATAGGAAAGTTGGACCAGATAATGTATAACTTTCTACCAACTCCTTTAGTTAACGTTTATGACTGTGACGTTATAGGATACCAAAACTATAATTAACTTCCAGTGAATCTTCCTGGCAGAGGTGGACTACCCCAATAAACAAGGTAAGCACACACTTAATTGTGCTTACTTACTAAACTGTAATAAACAGTTTCACATGGGTTTCATGAAAAACATGATCACTACAGATTAGCAAGTAATCACAAAGAAACCCTTATTTGTCTTGTTTACAAGTATTCTATCCCTGTCAGCGGTGGCATAGCGAGTTAGGCATTTCGCTGCTGAAACCACAAGGTCAACAGTTCAAACCCACTAGTTGCTCTGTTGGAGAAAGATGAGCCTGTCTGCTGCTTTAAAAATTTATTGTCTTATAAATCATATGGAGCAGTTCTCTCTGCCCTACAGGGGTGCTATGATTTAGAATCAACGCGATAACTGTGGGTTCAGTTATGTGGTCCCTGTCAAGGATTATAAATTTGAAAAGAAGTTCTGTTTCTAGGGGTTGGGAGAGAGACAGATGTCATTCTTACCTCAAAACAGAATCCTTGATGTGGTCAAAAACTGCTAACTTGTTCACTATAGATTAGTTCGTAAGCACAAGGAAGCCTGTACTTAACTCGTTCATAGGGTAAATTGGCACTCTTCCTTTTGTCATTAGAGTTCAGTAGGTAGCATGGAAAATACTGTTATAGAATCAGAGCCTAAAAGTCAATAAGACAAAGAAGTAGTGATGAATTGATTCAACTTAAACTGACACTGGGGATCCAGGACGCTCCTCATGCTTCAACTTGAGTGATATGCACCTAATATATTATCTACTTGACTCTCCCTGCCATTTCTCATTCTACTCTGATAATCAGCTTGACATTATGCCAATTAGATATCACTAGAAACCTAAGTTGTTTATTTAAACCCATTCTATAAAAAGGGAGTTCTAGTAGCATAGTGGTTACGAATCGGGCTGCTAACCTCAAGGTTGGCAGTTTGAAAGATGAGGCTTTTTGCTCCCATAAAGATTTACAGCCTTGGAAACCCCGTACAGCCTTGGAAAACCTGTACACTATGAATCAGAACTGACTCCATGGTACTTGGACAACAACAACAACAAAAGAACTGTAATTTTATACTAAATAAAGGAAAGTGTTTAATATAGTTGTTTGAGATTAAGAAGTGGGTGGTACAAATAGTAAGAATAATGTTTCACCCTTTAACAAACATTTTCTAAAGAAGTATATTTAATGTCATGTATTATGCTGTATATTTAGAAAATATCCCATCACTGAAAATCACAAAAACCTTAACAGTAGATACCACATTATAAATAAACTTAGAATCAACATGTTTGTATAGTTTGTCCATTGTCATACCGAGTTAATGAGTAGTAGAATAAGGCTTCAGATAAAAGTATGATTATAAATACCATGCTCTTAACTACTGTGATATATTAGTATTTTCAAAAAATATTGGTTTGGGATATCGAAGGCAATTTGAACAATTTTATCCTTGTGTTTCTGGTTGTTGTTAGGTGCAAACGAGTCAGTACTGACTCATAGCAACATTATGTACAACAGAATAAAATACTGCCCAGTCCTTGCCAACCTCACAATCATTGCTGCATTTGAGTCCATCGTTGCTGTCACTATGCCAACTAATCTCTCTGGGGGTTTTCCTTTTTTCTTTTTCCAATCCTCAATTTTACCAAACATGATATCTTTTTCTGGGATTGGTCCCTCCTGACAATGTGTTTGAAGTATGAAACACTAAGTCTGGCCATCCTGGCTTCCAGGGAGCATTCTGGCTGTACTTCTTCCAACACAAATCTGTTTGTTCTCTTGGCAGTCCATGGTACTTTCAATATTCTCCTGCAACACCCGAACTTTAAATGCATCAATTCTTCTATGGTATTCCTTATTCACTGTCCAATTTTCATGCATAAGTGCTTATTGAAAATACCATGGCTTGGGTCAGGCACACCTTTGTCCTCAAACTGACATCTTTGCTCTTCAGCACTTTAAAAAGTTCTTGTGCAGCAGATTTGCCTAATGCAATACTATGAATGTATGTATGTACATCGAATAATTTCTTGACTTCTGCTTCCATGAGTGTTGATGGTTGCTCAAAGCAAAATGAAGTCTTTGACAACTTCAATCTTTTCTTCATTTATCATGATGCTATCTATTGGTCTAAGGGTGAGGAATTTTGTTTTCTTTACATTGAGGTGCAACCCATAACAAAGGCTGTGGTCTTTGAACTTCATTTGTAAGTATTTTAAGTCCTTTTCACTTTCAGCAAGCAAGGTTGTATCATCTTCATACTGAAGTTTGTTAATGAGTCTTCTCCTATCTTGATGCCACATTTTTCTTCATATCATCCATCTTCTTGGGTTATTTGCTCAGCATACATATTGAATAAGTATGATGAAAGAATACAACCCTGGCACATGTCTTTCCAAATTTTGAACCATTTAGTAGTGTTCCCTTATTCTGTTTGAGCAACTGCCTCATAGTCTTTGTACAGGTTCCTCATGAGCAAAATTAATTATTCCATAACACCCATTCTCCAGAATGTTGCCCATAGTTTGTCATGATCCACACAACTGAAAATCTTTGCAGTCAATAAAGCATAGATAAATACTTACTGTTATTCATAAGGTTTTCAGTGACTAAACCTTTGGAAGTAGTCAGTCCATCTGTCCTTCTTCCTAGTCTGTCTTTGTCTGGAAACTCAGCTGAGACCTGTCCACCACAGGTGACCCTACTGGTATTTAAAATATCCATGGCATAGCTTCCAGCATCATGGCAACTCCCAAGCCACCATAGTATGACAAACTGACAGACAAGTGGTGGTTGTGTTTCTTAAGATTTATAAACTTTCCTTAACTTGAATTGCGTATTTTTGCTTGGCATTAAATGCTGAATGTTTTCCACATAAAAACAACTCATCTTCAATATGCTTTAATTGAGGACTCTATTTCTCTTACTGCTATACTAGGTATGCATACTAATTGTGGACCACATATATATTGTTTTAAAACAATGCACATTTAATATCTTGTGGCTGTTAGGTTCTGTTGAGTCTGTTTCAACCCTATGAACAACAGAAGAAAATACTGACTGGTCTTGGGACAGGCACACAATTATTTTTATGCTTCAGCCATTGTTGTTGCCACTGTGTCAAATAGTTTCACTAAGAGTCTTCCTCTTTTTTGCTAATCCTTTACTTTACCCTGCACAATGTCTTTCTCCAGGGATTGGTCTTTGCAGACATGTTCACAATTCAAGAGACAAAGTTTCATCATCCCAGAATCTAAGGAGCATCTGGCTGTACTTCCAAAACAAATTTGTTTTTGCTTCTGTATTCTTCGTAAATACCATAATTCAGTATTCTTTGCAAACACCATAATTAAAATGCACTGACTCACCTACAGTCGTCCTTATTCATTGTCCAAATTTCACATATATATGAGGTTATTGAAAATGTCATGAATTGGGTCAAGCGTACATTAGTTCTCAGACAGACTCCCTTGCTCATTAACATTTTTAAAGAGGTCTTTTGCAGCATCTGCCTCATCCTGGCTCAAATTTCGTAATTCAGAACTTTGGAAGAGCAAGTTCTGTGTAAGGGGTAGATGTGGGTTGGGGCCAGCCTCACTTCTGTTGTATAGGAAGGGTAGTGTGGTGAGCAAGAAGGAATCCCACCTTTTCTGTCATCCATGTAACTCTGCGCCATCAGGCTACCATCTGTCTGTCTCTCCAACATTGCTCTAAATTTTTCAAGATATCCACACTGTATGTGACCAGCAGTCCACTCCCCAGTTAGTCTCCTTTTTTCGCTGCCCCTGTTCAGCTTGTCCTCCCAGTAATGTTCAATCCAACTCTCTAACCTTTCCTCTGAAGCTCAGGTTTCCAGGATTGTATGGTGTCTGTTTTCATTTGGTCTTCTGTATTTTTGTTGTAGACAGTTTGCATAGTGTATCTGCCTAGTCTACCATATTGCTGGAAGTCAAATTCACATACAATGACATACAATTCTTAGGGATATCTATAGTGTACTTTTAATGCTAGTTGAACCGAATTCAATTAACACTGCTAAATTTGACTAAATGTAATGTGCATAATAGTGTTTGCACTTCTTGTTTGATGTTTCTTGATGGTAGAATTTGGAGAAAGTTTTGTTTCCATGTTGGTATATGTTTTTATAATATACATGTAATATATTAACAGAGATGAAATATTTCAAACCACATATACAAGGGAGCTTCAAACATACAGGGAAAAATTCCATTATGTTTCCATTTTTTTCATAAACTTTTGAAGGACCCTCATATAGTCACTAATCACCTTTGTTACCATACTGTCAGATGATAGGATCTAGACAAAGTTCTATTTGCTTCGAACTGGATAAAATGGATAGGCCATTAAATGTTGTTCACTCTGGTTTCTCAGCTTTATTATTATTATTTTTTTGATGTTTCGTATATTTGTCTTTCCATGAGTCTTCATGGGTATTTACCTGAAAATTGATAGAGGCTCATCACTTGTTGCAGTAGGATAAGCTTTGGAATGCTAACTGCTGGGTCAATGGTTCAAACATTCTAGCTGCTCCTTGGAAACCCTATATGGGGTCATTATAAGTCAGAATTGACTCAATGACACTTAACAACAACATTAGATGTTGTTAACTACCTTTTGCTCTGAGACTTGTCTCTATGATTCAGACAGGTAAACAAATTTGTGTTTTCTAATTCTATACAATATATAGCTCAACCAGAGTAAAATATATCCTGTTATAAAGAAATAATCTTTGGGTGTTTGTTCATATTACCTGCATTAACTACATTTGATTCCAGAATGAAAGAAGGTACAATAATTAGGAGGAGTCCATCCAGGCTTATACATCACTCCTATAATAATAGCTCAGAGATTCATTTAACTCCATGCTTTATGAACACAGTTAAATTATCACTTTAATGCTAGACGGGGCTGTGATCAACAGGGTTGGCAGTTCAAGTCCACCAGTCACTCCATGGGAGAAAGATGAGGCTTTCTGCTCTCACAAAGGTTTACAGCCTCAGAAACCCTATGTAGAGTCGCTATGAGTCAGAAACTACTAGAAGGCACTTAACAGTGCAACATATTAGAGAATGAAACCTGTGTGTTTATATTTCTCTGTATGTGTACATTTCTCCTACAGATTTTCCAAGCATCAAAGCTAAATACTTCATGGGTTCAACATTAACACTTAATTACCTTTTACCAGCACTCATTAAAGGCATTTAACTAAAGGATGTCTTTTTTTACTTCTGGTCCATTCCGATTTTTCTTCTTTTTTATTTAATTCTGTCAATTTTGTTGTGTTCTTGCCTATAACACTAATAAGCTATGGATGGTCACTTCCCTGTGTGAATATTGTTATTCTTTTATTAAAATTCTAGATTTCTACATTCATATTTGTTGAAAATTCACTTTGTGTTTTGCCTCTTCAGTTACTATTTTCTTAGAAGGATAAGCTTCCCTCCAATTTTCCTTGTACCACATAGAAAGGGATTTTAGCTAGGAGTCCTGGTGTAGCACTGTGGGATAATGTGCTGGCCCACAAGGTTGGTTTGAACTGCAAGGATGGCAGTTCAAATTCACCAGCGGCTACTTGGAAATGATATACAGGGTCACTGTAAATCAGAACCAACTCAAAAGCACTTAACAACGACAATAATATTTACATAATCCTGATTCTTTCTGTATACAATTGAATTTTCTCCGCTTGCTGGCTCAGTGTTCTACATGTATTTTAATGCTAAGGATAACCTTGCAAACTTCTCTCCTTTTATAAAGAATAGTAACTGTGTTAAAAATGAATTCCACCCGTTTGCTGAAGTATGTTCACAGTGTCT
>NW_006408523.1:33553886-33557091 GCF_000296735.1 Chrysochloris asiatica | reverse complement strand
TGTGTGTGTGTGTGTGTGTGTGTGTGTGTGTATTCTGCAAATGTTTTAGCAGAAGTATCTTAAGGAATATCTTTTAAAAATTTGAACAAAATATGATATGAGCTAGCATTGGCCATCAATATTATCTCAAGGAACCTGAGAACTGAACTCATTCGAATGCCTCCTGGCCAATAGTACAAAATGATCAAGGCAGTATTCTTTGAAGTCAGAAAGTCCCAGTTTTGGTCTTGAGTCCTTCACCTACTAGCTGTGTGACTTTAGGTATGATATATAAACTTCACAAATTTAGGTTCTTTATCTAGACAAGTGGAAATAGGTAAGAGAAATTTTATAAATTTTAGATATGAATTTAAGTTTCGTAGAACGGGCAGTGAGTAATATCCCTTGACCAGCAAACTGAGACCTTGAGGATCAGAGTTCCATTCTGAATTGTTTTTGATATGCATGTATATTATATTTAGATGACTAAACAATTACCTATTAAATGATATATGTAGAGTGCTTGGCAAAATGGCTAGCACACAGTGAGCATGTGATAGGAACATTTAGCATTAGTTACATATCCATAGCAATCTAGAACATTAATTCAAAGAGAGCTGGGGAATAATCAGAGCGGTACAATTAACTAATGGTAAGCTCTGAACTAGAGGCCATGTTGCATAATACATAATGCATTATTTTGAATAGAGACAGAGTTTTCCACTTTCTTCAAATACTAAATGCAGGCATTCTGTGTAAATTGAGCTAACTTTCTCCATAGGAGTCCCTAGAAAATAATAAACTCTATGACATTTAAATGAATGGTGCCCACTTTAGAAAAATATTGTTGTTGTTGTTAAGTGCCGTTGAATCGGTTCCGACCCATAGCGACCCTGTACAGGGTTTCTGAGGGTGTAAATCCTTACGGGAATAGAAAGCCTCATCTTTCTCCCACGAAGCGGCTGGTAGTTTCGAACCGCTGACCTTAAGGTTCGCAGCCCGATTCGTAACCACTACGCTATGTCTAAAAATGTCTTATTGCTTTATACAAATAAACTTTACTCAAATAAGATGCCCTTTGGAGTTTATTCTACCCTCTACTCAAGACAGAAAAGGAGTTATAAAAATTCACCTCTGATGAATTCATCAAAAGTAAATTTACTACGTCTTATTGGAGTCCTGGTGTGGCACTGTAGGGTAAGCATTGGACCATAAGATTGGTATGAACTGCAAAGTTGGCAGTTTAAACTCACCAGCTGCTCCTGGGAAACCCTGTACAAGGTTGCTATGAGTCTGAGCTGACTTGACAGAACTTAACAACAACTCAGGTGCTGTGTTGTTGCGACTGTGTATAGGGTTTCCAAGGAGCTTATCTGTAGGATAAGCACTGGACTATTAACCATGAGATTGATACTTCAAACCCATCAATTGCTACTTGGAAACTCTAAAGAAGGTTACTATGAATTGGTACTGACTCAGATACTTAACAACTGATTATAAAAATAACAGTCCATTTAAAAGTTATCATCAGGAAGGGATGTTAGAAGCATAAAGGGGTTTATTTCAGATGTAATCGTTTAAGTGATATTGCTATGTGAGAAGCTCTGATTGTTGGGTGCTCAAAGGGAAATGGAAATGTAGAAAATGTATCTAGCAAACACCAACTTAATCTCAAAACATCCATTGAAGTTCTAGAAGCTGAATAGCTGATTGACAGCAATGGGTACATTGCAAAGAAAAGTTGTTAAGGCATAGCATGAATGTGATTACTGTGAACCAAACCAGATCTTTTAAGAGACTTACTGGTTTTAATTTTTAGTATTTGTAATACTGTGCATTAAAAAAAAAAAATTTGTTAAACACAACTACTTTGTTTTCTCTTAATGATTTCCATGGATCGTCAGAGAAGGAGCTGAGCCCAGGGAAAACTATTCGGTCACCACCCAGTGTTTGTCTAGGGAAATCTTTGTAATTCATGTGTGGGGACATTTGTGTTGCTGTTGAGCTCTCCAATAAGCAGATACTGAGATTAATTTTTGTTATAAATCATTTATTAAGAAACAGCACCTATAAAAGAAATGGAAGGAAAGAGGATTGAGTTAAAGAAACAGTACAAGAATGGTGTAGCTCTGAGAAAGTCTTGGCAAACCACGTTGTTGTTAGGTGACACCAAGTTGGTACCGACCGATCACGACCTCATGCACAGCAGAATGAAATATTGCCCAATCCTGTGCCAACCTCACTATTGTTGCCACCCTTGAGCCCACTGATGCTGCCACTTGACCAATCCATCTCATTGGGGTTTTTCCTCTTCTTCTCTGACCGTCCATCCTACCAAACATGATATCCTTCTCCAGCGACTAGTTCCTCCTGACAATATGTCCCAAGTATGAGAGAGGAAGTTTGGCCATCTTGGCCTCCAAGGAGCACTCTGGCTGCACTTCTTCCAACACAAATCTGTTGGTTCTTTTGGCAGCGC
The DNA here is from genome assembly GCF_000296735.1 of Chrysochloris asiatica. Classification (NCBI taxonomy): domain Eukaryota; kingdom Metazoa; phylum Chordata; class Mammalia; order Afrosoricida; family Chrysochloridae; genus Chrysochloris; species Chrysochloris asiatica. Next base: position 33,554,633 of record NW_006408523.1, on the reverse strand, counting down.
ATGGCACTTTCAATATTCTCTTCCAACACCATAACTCAAATGCGTCAATTTTTCTACTGTCTTCCTTATTTACTGTGCAGCTTTTGCATGTGTATAAGGTTATTGAAAATACCATGGTTTGGGTCAGGCACACCTTAGTCCTCAAACTGACATTTTTGCTCTTCAAACACTTTAAAAAGGTCTGTGCAACAGATAACGAGTACTGCTCATCAGAAGTGTTCCATTTGAGGCCTTTACCCCACTTTGCAGAAGGTGTGAGATGCCCAGCTCCCTACTATCCCATATGTAAAGCTTTAGGAAAAAACGTTCTTTGTGGCTGAGTTAGACATGAAGAATAAAACGTGATGATTTGTTGGGCTTCCCTAGGTAGGTAGCAAATCTCCTTGAGCAGCAATGTATGTGGCATATCTGCATGTCCATCACACTGTTTAAGTAATTTAAAGTGATTGGTAGATAAAAATTCATACTAACTCTTGGTTATAAAAATATTTGACTGTCTTTATATTTCAATCTCCCAATTGTATGGAAACTTTGTTCATTTTTATTTTGTAATCCCAACAAAGAATTCATAATGAAAGTACATATTGGGATTTCTAATTACCTACCAGGTTTTTCATATATGATCCATGTAGTTCATCCAATATTTAAGCAGAAACTCTAGGATGTTTTGTGTTCACAGAGAACTATATTATTCTCTGGTGGCGTAGTGGTTACAAATCGGGCTGCGAACCTTAAGGTCAGTGGTTC
>NW_006408523.1:33551036-33553051 GCF_000296735.1 Chrysochloris asiatica | reverse complement strand
CTTAATATGAATATGAGGAGGGCTTATTTCTCAAACTGAGAGCCATGCTTCCTGAGAGAGGTTAGAAAGGTGTTCCTCTTTTTCAATCGCCTGGGCATTTTAATTTGCTTATTTAATGAACAAAATTCTAAAGCTAACATATTGTCAGGCACTATTTCAAGTTTAGCATATACACTTACTAAGAAAACAGATCATTAACTACTATGATTGTGACAGGCTTTTATTTTTTTAAATTTCTTCAGTCAGTTTTTGACATTCCTTTGACCATTCCTAACCTCACTGAGAACCTTCACTCAGGAGTTATACAGAACTAGGCAAGCATGAAATTAATTTCTCAAAATCTGTACCAAAATGATGCCAGAAGATCCCACAACTCAATAACACTGATAAATCCCTAAATTGACTCTTTAGTCTCAGTTAGTCTTGACTGAATTATTTTAGTTATCGGTTTCTTATATAGCAAGAGTGGATTACACATTTCCAAAACTAGGAAGCTACTACTTTTTATTGTTGTGGTAAGTGTGTGTCTTGTAATTACCTGGCTCTATGTTTGCTAGACATCATCTGTTTTTTAATGTTACTAGGAGCTTGTGTTCTTTTACATTGGATTTCAAATTGTTCTAATCCTTTCAATGTTTTGCTGCAGGAAATACTAGTGTGTATCATATTTGTAATCCATGTTCTAAGGAATTTAAATTCTGACCTTTGTGTAAAACCTTGGAATTTTTCCAGGTGAGTGTTTTAGATATGCTATATAGACTTCTCATGTACAGAGAAAAATATTAGTATGACTATATTTAAAATGTGTTAAAGATGTGACAGTCAGTTACTGTAAAGATTACAACTATAGAAATCTTTGGGGAAGTTTAGGGCCAATTTTAATATATTGGATCACTAAGAGGTAGAATCATCTCTTTAGTAAGTTTTGTTATTGTTTTTGTTTTTAATATTTAAACTGTATCATTTTAATGGTATAAGCACTTAGAATATCACTTTTACTACATTTAAAGTAACTTAAAATACCATTAACTCTAACTATTGAAATTTGCTATGGATTATTTTTAATGAGTTCTAATCATTTATCTAGAAAGTGATTTTTTTGTGTGTGTACATGTGTATATGCTATATGCTGATGATTGCCTAGTAGATTTTTACTAAAATGACTAATTTGAGTGTTGTAATTTTTTACTATAAAATTCTCCTGCCATCTCGATTTCCATAATAACAGCTATAAAATCCTGACATTTTGTATAGAGATTGCACATTTTCACCAAGCTGAAACTCTTAGAGGCACTTCCTTAAAAATTTATAATCAATCTTCCTTTTTAAAACAAAGATGTCAGCTTGAGGATTGAGGTGTGCATGACCCAATCCATGGTATTTTCAATGACCTCATATGCATATGAAAGCTGGGCAATGAATAAGTATGACCATAGAAGAATTGATGCTTTTGAGTAATGATGTTGGAGGAGAGTATTGAAAGTGACATGGGCTGCCAAAAGAACAACAGATCTGTGTTGGAAGAAGTGCTGCCAGAGTGCTCCTTGAAGGCCAAGATGGCCAAACTTCATCTGTTATACTTTGGACATATTGTCAGGAGGGACCAGTCTCTGGAGAAGGATATCATGTTTGTTAAGGTGGAGGGTCAGAAAAAAGAGGAAGACTCCCAGCGAGATGGATTAGCAAAGTGGCAGCATCAATGTGCTCAAGCGTGGCAGTAATTGTGAGTTTGGACCAAGACAGCACAATTTTTCGTTCTGTTGTGCATAGGGTGCTGTGAGTCGGTACTGACTTGATGACACCTAACAATAACAAGAAATCATTTCCTCTTGTTAGGTTGAGAATAAATGGCTCCAAGGAGGTAAATGGATTCCTGATGTGGTACTATAGCTCTAGACTGCTAACCTCAAAGATAACAGTTCAGACCCATTAGCTGCTCCTTGGAAACCCTATACAGGGTCACTATAACTTGGAAATGACTAGATGGCACTTAGTAACGACAAGGAGATGAATAG
>NW_006408523.1:33548079-33548952 GCF_000296735.1 Chrysochloris asiatica | reverse complement strand
GCTGGAGAGCAAGATTCAGTGTCTCTTCTGACATCCATTTTTGACCTTTTCCTTCTTTCTTGTCTTCTTGATGACTTTTTGCTTTCTTCATGTATGATGTTCTTGATGTCATTCCACAACTCTTCTGGTATTCCATCTTTAGTGTTTAATGTATCAAATCTGTTCTTCAAATGATCTGTAAATTCAGGTGGGGTACATTTAAGTCATATTTTCACTCTTGTGGACTTGTTTTCATTTTCTTCCACTTCAGTTTGAATTTGCATGATGGTCTGTTCCACAGTCTGCCCCTTGCCTTGTTTTGACTGATGACATGGAGCTTTTCCATTGTCTCTTAACTTAGCTAGACCTAAGACCATCTCACAGTAAGATCCATAGTCCATAGTCCATAGTCCCTTGTATGCAATTGTGATGGATATACTTAGCCATTGATAAAATCTTTTCAATGACCTGTGAAATAAGATCATAATGGAAATTTCAGCTAGAGGTCTTACTACTACGTTGTTCTTCTCTGATCAGGAAACAAAATCATAGTAATCATAATCAATCAGAAGCAGCATCACTTCTTGGTAGATAACAGAGATTGGTACCATGCTCAAATAATCATGCAATATAATGCTTATGGCCATCATTAGCTGTTGTTGTTAGGTGCATTCAAGCCAGCACTGACTCATAGTGAACATATGTAAAATAAAAGGAAACACTGCCCAATCTTGCACCAACCTCAAAATCACTGCTACATTTGAGCAAATCCATCACTTTGGGGGGTCTTCCTCTTTTTCTCTGACCTTCCACTTTACCAAACATGATATCCTTCTCCAGTTACTGGTCCATCCTGATAATATGTCCATATGTCCATAGTATAAGAGACAATGT
>NW_006408523.1:33541140-33547044 GCF_000296735.1 Chrysochloris asiatica | reverse complement strand
GCATTCCAAGTCCTCTTCTGAATCTGGTTTAAATCTCTGGAAGTTCTCAGTCAATGTATGACTGCAGCCATTTTTGTACTATCTTTAACAACATTTTACTTGCATGTGGTATTAATGATACTGTCTGATGATTTATGCATTCTGTTGAGTCACGTCTCTTTGAAGTGGGCACACATATGGATCTCTTCCAGTCTGTTGAAAAGGTCTTCTAAATTTCTTGGCCCAGAAGAGTGATTGCCACCAGTGCTTCATCAGTTTGTTGAAAGATTTCAATTGGTACTCCTTCAATTCCCAGTGCCTTGATTTTTCTCCAGTGCTTTCAGTGTACCTTTGACTTCTTCCTTTAGTACAATTGGTTCTAGATCATATGTTACCTCTCAAAATGGCTGAACATTATCCCTTTCTATTGTACAATAAGATACAGGAAGAAAAGTTCTGGTTTATGCATAGCTTAGCATAGTTCAAAGGTACAAGTTGAACATGGTCTGCTGTTATTCAAAATATTTCTTAGAAGTGACCCTTCAAGGCTAAGACAGTAGAAAAAAGCTCCAGTAGACAGCGCTTTAAGAAGTACCCCTGAACTTTAACTTTGTATAGAGGAAGAGTTGCCTATGGCTATTTTATTCATCTTGTCTGGCTGGTCACAAGTCTGGGAGGAAGACTATGATAAGACTGGAGACAAAGTTGCCTGCCAAAGAAGCATGTGAATATATATATATAGCGACCCTGTATAGGGTTTCCGAAGAGCAGCTGGTGAGCTTGTGTCGCCGACCTTGCAGTCCAAATGGCTTTGCAGTCTGGTGCATTAACTCAACGCCACACTAGACTTCATAAAGAGTATAAAGATCTTTTATTTCATATTTCTGATTACTGTCTTTTACAAAAAAGACCCTGAACAATCATTCTGTAGAAGTTGGGCAGCCTCTGTCCTCAGCCATCCCAGTGCCTGAGAAGTGGAGCATTAACATTATAGTCTTTGTGACCTGGGATGGAATTTCCTATGTCTCAATGGAAATGACTTTTCTCAGTAAATAATCTGTAACATTTAACTCCTCTTAATGTCTGAAATAAGGAGCTCTGGTAGTGTAGTGGTTACAAATCGGGCTGCAAACCGCAACATTAACAGATGGAAACTACCAGTTGTTCTGCTGGAGAAACATGAGGCTTTCCGCTCCCGTAAAGATTTACAGCCTCAGAAACCCTGTTCAGGGTCACTATGGGTCAGAACAGACTTGATGGCTCTTTATAATAGCAACAACAATGTCTGAAATAGTGAAATCAGGTCAGGATTCATTTTAAATTTTTCTGGATTTCTGTTATCTTTCTTTTTTTCTGCAATCTCTAGTATAGCAACATTATCCAAGGGTACATGGACTGCCTGGTTTATCATTATACCATCCAACATAGAATTGTCTTCCACAAAGGAACCATTTTACTGACGATGAAATGTAACAAACTTTAAATGAATACAAATACACCCTAAAACTGTCAGCCTCACAGAATTGTTAAGAAAAGAAAGCTTTCAGATAAATTATTCAATTTGGGTTAGTACACTTCACAATAGTCATTTTTACAGTGCTATGTTCTGGATGTGTATAATATACATGTCTAGGACCCAAAGAATAATGTCATTTTCCTCCCTGACACTGTAAGTCCTAATGACTCACTTATATAATCTATAATTTCCGTCGACAATTTTAGGATTTGCTGGGAAAAGATTCCTGGTTAACAAGGAAAGTATTTCTACCAGGAGAAATAATAAATTTCAGCTAAATATAAAATTATGGCTGCCACTTGAATTCTAATAGTAGAATAGCAAACATTAAAGGATGTCACTATGCCAGCAGGAATAATGACTTTAATTATTATGAGAAGAGATGTTGTCTCTGTGTAATGGAGGGAAGAAGTATGTCTAGAACTCAAAGCATTCACTAAGACAACATTTGGGTGCTTCCATGCTCGGTGATAACTACAACTCCATTGTATGATATCATTCTGACAAAAGTTGGTGATGTGAAGTAAACAATTAACTACAGATAAATTCCTGGGTAACAGTGAGGGAAATCAACAATGGATATTAGAGGAGGAAGATCATGATTAACCAATTATACCCTCAGATAAAAAAATGTGACAGGTGGGCTGTTGCTTACTTTACTGTCTGTTCTTTGATTGTATATCAGTTTCTTGCTTTTTCCTTTCTCTCTCTCTCTCTTCCTTTCTTTCCTTAAATTAGAATTGTGAGTAGTTACCACCATGAAAGAATTGGTGACAGGATGGAAAAACCTTATGATTAGAATCTATTCAGTGAAGTAAATGATGTTAGTGTATCACTCTAAGACCACATCACCACCACTATGGCATGCTGGGAGTCCTGGAAACTTAAAGACACTTGGAAATATTCTCCAAACAATGGAACCTGGGAACCAACTATAAACATTCCATTTATTTGTCTCTCAAGATGGATAAGTCTGAAATGAGTATCTAGACTGTGTCCAACTTCCACAGTGGAATTTAAATGCTAGTAACTTGCTGGATGGGAGTCCTGGTGTGGCATTGGGTTAACGCACCAGACTGAAAAGCCATTTGGACTGCAAGGTCGGCGACTCAAGCTCACCAGCTGCTCTTCAGAAACCCTGTACAGGGTCACTGTGGGTCAGAACCGACTCAACAGCACTTCACAACAATAGCAACAACAACTTGCTTGATAATGCTCACTTTATAGGCTGTCTTCACTTTCTTTTCTGGTTTCACTACTAATCTTCAGTGTTCTCATTAACTTACCAAATAAAAAGCTCACTTTCTGATCTAAGAGTTGAGGAAAATCTGTCATAAATAATCTTTCTCTTGTATATACATTAAGATAAAGCATCAAAAAGAGATCACTTATCTCCTTTACATATCAATACTTTTATATCATGTTAAAGTAATTACTCTTCTAGACATGCTGTTCATATCCTTGAAATGTTTTTCAGGAATTAAAGTTTTAAAGCTAAAATTGACAAAGATTTTATTGTTTTAAATACAGTAATTTGTGATTACATGTGCCACATAAAGTTTTCCCTTAGAAATTTCATACCATAAAGGGCTAGAAATTCTGATAATGAACTCTCTTGTGTAAGGAAAGATCATTAATTTTATACTTTAGACAGAGCAAATATTTAAAGTAAATAAACATGAGAGCACATTGAAGCATTACATTACAGAATCTAATTATTGATGTAAAATCCTGAGAGGAGTCGGAATGAGAAGATAAACCCAAAGTACAAAGCTAATTCTAAGACAGAATAGAGGGGTGATGGTTATGTGCCGTGGGGTCAGTTCTGACTCATAGTGACCCTGTATAGGGTTTCTGAAGCTGTAACTATTTATGGGAATAGTAAACCTCATCTTTCTCCCTCTGACCAGCTGGTAGTTTTGAACTGTTGACCATGAGATTAGCAGCCCAATTTGTAACCATAAAATTATGCATGTAATTGAATGGAAATAGTCTCAGTATTTTAATGCTGTTCTTAGAAATAAAAGCAAACTAATCACATTAGCAAAATTAAAAAAAGAAAAAAAGAAAAAGATGCCAGGCTTTATTTATCTAGTCTCAGGGAAACATTTGCATTTCTTTCTCTCAATACCATACAGTGTATTTAAACATCCTATCTTTGAGTTCATAGACAAACACACCACTGGTGTCACCAAAGGACTATACAGCCAGTGACAGCACTTACTTTTCTAGTTTCAAGGCCTTTCTAAGTACACTACTTCTTATTTCCATCCACACTACTCTCATTCATGTAGGAAAACATTTTAGCTGTCTGGGATTATGAAGTTCTGTGGGGTGGCTTAATACTGCTTGCACAAGCACTTCATACTTTATCTTTATTTTCTGTGGAACTTGCTGCCTTTCTGTGGAACTTTCCAACAAAAAATCCAGTTGGAAATGTGACACTAGTTGCCCTCTAATTTCGTATCCCCAAACTGAATTTTTATCTTCATCCTCCTATTCACACCAGCACTTGACCCTAAATGTCTCAATAATTTCCTTTTACTCTGGTCTAGAGATAGTGTTTATTTTCTAACTCAGTGAAGTCCTGGTGTGACACTGTGGGTGAATGTGCCAGACTGCAAAGATGTTTGAACTGTAAGGTCAGCAGTTCAAGCTCACCAGCTACTCCTTGGAAACCCTATACAGGGTCGCTATGGGTCAGAATTGACTCGAAGGCACTTAAAAACAACAACAGTAGAAAATGGTAGCGCAGCAAGTAAATTTGCAAGCCTAAGACTATCTCCTCTTTTCAAATGTTGAAAATTAATAATTAAACTTTTAGAGACCTAATGGCAATTCTGTTGTGGTTTCTTTCTATAAGTAGGGATACCGTGATCTACGGAGTCCTGGTGTGGCACTGTGAGTTAATGCACCAGACTGCAAAGCCATTTGAACTGCAAAGTTAGCGATTCAAGCTCTTTGGAAACCCTGTATAGGATTGCAATGGGTCAGATCTGACTCGACGGCACTTAACAACAACAACCATGGTCTATCTTGAAGAAAAGAAAGGCAATATAATTATTCACATGCACACAATCAATACTCTAAATATTACTCCTGCCATTTATGTAAGAAAAGGAATCTTAACAAAACAAATGTCAAAATCAAATGTGATTAGGGTGAGAAATCATGGAGTCAAATTTTAGATAACTACTGGTTACAAGTCAGCTTGCTGTCTTCAAGGTCAGCAGTTTGAAAGTACCAGAGTTTCTGTGGGAGAAAGATGAGGTTTTTTTGCACCCATAAAGATTTACAGCCACAGAAACCCTATACAGGGTCACTGTGAATTGGAACCAACTCTACAGCACATAACCATCACCACTCATTTATCAAGGGTAGAATGTTTTTCAATTCAACAGAACAGATACATTTTTTTTTGCCCAAAACTTTACCATATAACATGGTATAGGTATATAAGTATGTGTTGAGTGTTTATGTAGGAGGTGACTGAGCTTTGTCAGGTGATACACATACACACAAAACTGCCATATAGTCATAGCAGCTTAATCAGAGTCTCTAGGTAACAAATACTGTGTCCAAGCAACAAAAAACATCTTTAGTAAATACTTTTTTGTAGATTGGACACCCAACTGAATGTAGATCCTTGATCATTATCACTGATATTACAAACAAGTAAAATTTTTCTGATGATAATTCAAAAATGATTATAGCAGTACATCCACATAGAAGTTCAAAAAATGAAGATAGATTCAGGAGCGTATGAGGAATGAGGAATATCATTGTGGACATCAGATGGCTCTTGTCTGAAAGCAGAAAGCACCAAGAAGATGTTTACTTGTGCTTTATTGAGTATGCAAAGGCAACCGACTATGTGGATCATAAACGATGGATAACATTTCAAAGAATGAGTATTTCAGAACACTTTATTGTGTTCATGAGGAATCTGTATATAGATGAAGAGGCAGTTCAAATTGAACGGGGGAATATTGTATGGTTTAAAATCAGGCAAGGTATATTCCAGAGTTGTACTCTTTCACCATCTTATTCAATCTGTATGCTGAGCAAATAATATGAGAAACTAAATTATATGAAGACAAACAGCCATCAGGATTGGAGGAAGGCTCCTTAACATTCTGTGATATACAGACGACACAATTTTGCTTGCTGGAAGGAAAGAGAACTTGAAATATTGATGAAGATCAAAGACTAAAATTTTCTGTATGGGTTGCACCTCAATGAAAAATATGAAAATCTCTACAACTTGACCAATAAATAAGATAAATTTAGATAATTTAAGAGATAAATTAAGAGAAAATGTAAGTTGTCAAATACTTCAATTTGCATGGATTCACAATCAACGTTTATGGAAGCAGCCATTAAGAAATCAAATGGCATATTGCATTAGG
>NW_006408523.1:33539021-33540527 GCF_000296735.1 Chrysochloris asiatica | reverse complement strand
TTAACTTTCCTTAGGGGTATGATCTGTATCCAATATACAGGAATACTTTGGCAAATTTCTCTCTCTTGGTCTGGATTCTGCTTCTCATTCTTCTCTGTCTGACATCCTGTTTTTCTCTGCTTGATCTAGTTCACTTACTATAACAGCCAATAGTCTGATTCACCGATTTGCATTCCTCCAGACAGACATGCGAACTACGGATTTGAAAGTTACCAGCTTCCACAACTGTGCCAGCCATTTTGTTGGCCATTTGAGAGTTTTCTGAGATTTTGCAGTGAATTTGCAAAACTGGGAAATATGGGGGATGGGAGGAGTGATGGTTAATTTCAGGGATTATAGAGTGGTATAACATCTGGTGTCCCGGTGTGGCACTGCAGGTTAATGTGCTGTACTGCAAGGTCAGTTTCAACTGCAAGGTTGGTGGTCCAAGCTCACCAGCCACTCCTTGGAAACCCTATACAGGGCCACTATGAATTGGAACATACTCAACCCTCTTAACAACATAAAATCTTGGAAAAGTCAATATTTGGGATATTGTTAACATTCATAACATAGTAACAAGTTCTTGGGAACCAGTCTCATGCAGATCCTTCCAGAAATTATTCTTGCAATCACATATACCTAATTACATATATAAACATATAAATATGCTTATAATGCATTTTCAGTATCAGACTAAAATGTGTCATACATAATATTTCATATATGTTTAGATTCATAATTTAACCATTCAACAACTTTATATAGTCTTAATTATTTAAGATTTAAAATGTTTTTGATAATTGCTTGAATTGAATGATACTTTACATGGGAAAACATCAGTTTTACACTCATTGCTTCATTTCAATGATTACAATTTTCTCTGTGCATCATCATTCAACATTATTTGCTTCTATTCCCTCTGTGTGTTTATTTATTTATTTAGGGGGGTGTACACAAAAACACTCAAACACAAAATCATTAAAACAAAGGACACATCCTGGCCACCAGCACAGAACCTTTCTCTTTCTACTAGTCTAGAGTTTTCAGCAGCTCTATTTCTCAATGCCCTCATCTCTGTCTCCATCTCTGGTGTCTCTGCTTCTCTGGATAGGGTCCCACATTCCGTTTGTGCTCCTCTTTCTTGATAGTTCTAGAGTCTTCTGTTCCTGGACGCTAAGATTAACTACTCCCCTCTTTTTGTTACAAAACTTCTATCTTTACAGTTATGACAGTCGCAATTAGTAATGATAAAAATTGCTCGTTATTGAATCATAAGAATCTTATCCCCATCTCTTTTCACCAGACCCATCTAGACAAGATGAATACTATTCAGTGGGGCTTCTACCTTCCCCCACACACTCTGAAACTAAACTCCATCTTGAAAACATGTAAGCCAGTCACTTTGTGCCTTTATAGACCCCGCATTTTAGGTAGACAATATCTAAGTTGCCCGCCCCTACCAACCCCATATATAGAGGGGATAGCATTGACCCTTGATGTGAAAACTCCTTCCCTCTCAGCTGG
>NW_006408523.1:33506042-33538366 GCF_000296735.1 Chrysochloris asiatica | reverse complement strand
AAGAAGAGCATCATGCTTGACAAAAATGAAGTGTCCATGAAAAAGAGGAAGACATCACTCTCAACAAAATAGATTTATACAATGGCAGAAATGATGGGCTCAAACATAACAATTATGAGGATGGCAAATGACCAGACAATGTTTTATTCTGTTGTGCATAGTGTTACTATGAATTGGAATTGACTTGATGACAACAAGCATATAAAATTTTTATTCCTGTCATTTATACAAGAAGTTTCAAAAAGATCATGAAAAAATTCAATTTTAAGCCCATTTTCCATGAAGATTTTGATGAGTGTATATATACACACTGAAGCACTCTAGGATAAGTACTTGACAGTTCACCACAAGGTCAGAGGTTCAGATATCTTATACAAACAGACTCGCTATAGGTCAGATCTGCCTCTGAGCCACTTAATAAAATAAAAAATAACATATACATATATAAGGAATAAGGAAGACTGAAGAAGAATCAATGTCTTTGGATTATTGTGTTGACAAAGAATATTAAATATACCATGGACTTTCACAAAAAAGAGAACACATTTTGGAAGAAGTATATCTTGAGTGCTTTTCAGAAACTAAGATAGCAAGATTTCATCTCATGTAATTTGGACATATCACTAGGGACAAGTCCCTGGAAAAGGGCATCATGTTTGGTAAAGTACTTGTTGTTAAGTGTCATCATGTCAGTTCCGACTCATAGTGATCCTGTATAGGGTTTCCGAGGAGGAGCTGGTGGTTTTAACCTTGTGGCTTTTAAACTAGAGCTTATCCTACAGCACCATACCAGATGTCTATTAATGTAGAGGATCAACTAAAAAAAGGAAGGCATGCAATGGTATGGATTTACATACACACTGGCTGCAACAATGGGTTCAAACAGCAATAATTATGAGGATGGTGTAGAACTGGACACTGTTTCATAGGTTTGCTATGAGTTAGAACTGACTCCATAGCACCAAACAAAATCATTATATAGCCTTAATGTAATTATTTAAGAAGGAAAAACAAGAATTGTATTTTCTTTGTGACCTGTGTGACTGTTTTATTGCACAAAAATGGGCATTTAATAAACTTTGTTCACTAAATAAAGTCAAATACAAACATGCTAGTGTCTTCTTTCCTTTCAATCTTCTGAATTTACAACAGCAGCTGTCAAAAAGTTTAATGATTATTGCTGAAATAAACCAGACTTGGCCACAACTAAATAGCTCAGCTGGTTTAGATGAAGAGAAATGTAGGATGCCAGATTGTAATACATGAAAAAGTTGATAACCTATTTTATTGTATAAATCTTGGTTTCCAGCATACAGGAGAGGAACACACAGGCATACCTGCAATATAAAAGATAATTTTTTATATAAATATCTTTCCCAGCGTGGCAAGAGGAACTATGTATAAAGGTCTTCTAAGTTTATTAGAGAAACTGAATCAATTTGCTAATGATGATTAGCTTAATAAGGCCACTTTTCGAACAGTGCTTGTTTTTCATACTTCTAAATTTGATAATTTATCAAGTTGTATCCAGTGTTTCATTAGTAAAGCAAAACTAAGCAGAAAAAAGAGACAAATACTTGTTTCTCCAAACTATCTTTTCATAAAAATAATTAGTTAAAAAGAAGAAAAGAGATAATGGAAAAATTGAGTTCATGTCTACAAAGTTGTATAGGCTAGTAAAAGACACAGGTGAAACTTTATAGGCAATTCTTAGGAGTATGTGGAGTCCTGGTCTGGCGCCATGGTTTGATGCATTTGACTGCAAAGTTCATATGAACTACAAGTTCGGCGGTTTAAACTCACCGGTCCTCCTTAGAAACCCTATACAAGGTCACTGTGGATCAGAACCAACTTGACGGCACTAACAATAAAGGAATATGTTAGATAATGTAGGAAAATAAAATTGCTAGCTCAGATCTATTTGGAGACTTTCATTTTCATATAAAAACGCTGATCATGGTACATGTTGTTGTTGTGTGCCATGAAATCGGTTCCAACTCATAGCGACCCTATACAGGGTTTCCGAGGCTGTAAATCTTAACAGGAGCAGAGAGTCTCATCTTTCTCTTGCGGACCAGCTAGTACTTTCAAACTGCTGACCTTGCGGTTCGCAGCCCGATTCGTAGCCAGATTATTTTTGTTGTTTTTGATCAATGTCTTCGAGTCAATGAGAGCACATAACCATCCTGTAAAGGGTTTCCGAGGATCATTTGTTGAGTTTGAATGCTGACCTTTTGGTTATCAGACCACTGTTTATCCTACAGTGCCACACCAAGACTCTTAAAAATTAATCATTACCAATTTCAGTACAGAAAAGGAAAAATTTACCTATACAAAATAACTAGAGTTAAATACTGCTCCTATTTTACATACTGAATCATATAAATCTGCAAGATCCCACAGTAAGTGAGTGCTGCAATTCGTATTCAAGCCCAGGGTTTTCTAACCCAGAACATGGACTATAAATCAATGTACTTGTTTTGTTATTCTGAAGAAATACATGAATACACTGATCATCTAATCTGTTGTTGGACTTCTTTATGCAATGAGAAGTAGATTCAACAACTTCTCTGATATGAAAGAAAATATATTCACAATAGCCTAGCATCTTCAAGTACCAATACAATTAGGCTATAGAATCTGCTGGAAGCTTTCATAATACAGACACAGAGCTTTTCAAATACTCTTATTGGTTCCCTGTTGAGAGAATAAATGGGCAGACTATACTATACTTCCCCAAATTTTGACAGATGAATCTGAGCTACACTAAGCACTTTGTTCTTCAGGATACAATCTTAAATGGAAATCAGGGTATATTCATCCTACTTTACTGCCATTATATTGCAGCTTGAAATATGAGCAAAGCTTCAACATGATAAAATTTATATCATAACCCTTAGAATCTTGATTCACATATAGCATTTTAAAATACACATTGAAATTCTGGGAACTTTATTCTCAGGAAAGACAAGCATAGGTTATTCTGTAGTCTATTTGAAATTATAACAAGGTAGTTTATTTTATAACACTGAACATGATTTTGAAAAAGGTATTTTAAGAAGTGTAGTCAGAAATGGCTATGATACATCTGAATCCAAAGATAACATTTTTATTTGGTATAATTTAACATTCCCCCCTTTACCTCTAAGGAGCTCTGCTAGCGTAGTGGTTACGAATCGGGCTGCGAACCTTAAGGTCAGCGGTTCGAAACTACCAGCCGCTCCGCGGGAGAAAGATGAGGCTTTCTACTCCCGTAAAGATTTACACCCTCGGAAACCCTGTACAGGGTCGCTATGGGTCGGACCCGACTCGATGGCACTTAACAACAACAACAACCTTTACCTCTATTAGTTGTCACCATATTTCCAGTCATAGATTGAATTGTGTCTAGGCTCTCCAGCCCCACCCCTACCTCAGATATGTATCAACTTGGCTGAACAATGATTCTCAGTGTTTTTTCAGATATGTAGTTAATGTAATGCCACCACTTATCTGTTAGTTTGTCATACTGTGGTGGCTTGTGAGTTGCTCTGATTCTGAAAGCTATGCCACTGGCATTTCAATTACAAGCACCCATGGTAGACAGGTTTCAGATGAGCTTCCAGATGAAGACAGACTAGAAAAACATGGCATCAGGATTAGAGGAAGACTCATTAAAAACCTGTGATATGCAGATGATATAACCTTACTTGCTGAAAGTGAAGAGGACTTAAACATTTACTGATGAAGATCAAAGAGTACAGCCTTTGGTATGGATTGCATCTCAATGTAAAGAAAACAAAAATCCTTACCAATGGACCAGTAAACAACATTTTATCAATGGAGAAAAGATTGAAGTTGTCAAGGATTTCACTCTTCTTGAATCAACTATCAACACTCACGGAAGCAGCAGTCAAGAAATCAGATGACGTATTGCATTAGGCAAATCTGTTTCACAAGTCTTTCTTAAAGTTTTAAAGAGCAAAGATGTCAGCTTGAGGACTAAGGTGTGCCTGACCCAAGCCATGGTATTTTCACTAACCTCATATGCATGCAAAAGCTGGACAGTGAATAAGGAAGACCATAGAAGAATTGATGCTTTTGAGTTATGGTATTGGAAGAGAATATTGAAAGTACCATGGGCTGCTAAAAGAACAAACAGATCTGTTTTGCAAGAAGTGTAGTCAGAGTGCTCCTTGGAGGCCAGGGTGACCAAACTTCGTGTCTCAAACTTTGGACACATTGTCAGGAGGGATCAGTCGCTGGAAAAGGTTGTGTTTGGTAACGTGGAGAGTCAGAGAAAAAGAGGAAGACCCCCAATGAGATGCATTGACCACGTGGCAGACAGCATCAATGGGCTCAACTGTGGCAACAATTGTGAGGTTGGTCCAGGATCGGGCAGTATTTCTTTCTGTTGTACATAGGGTCTCTATGAGTCGGTACTAACTCGATGGCACCTAACAACATGTATCTAGAAAAATGTCTGGCACGTGGTAGGAGTTCAATAATTATTTGTAAATATGAATGTAAATCAAAAAGTATTGCTACTACAGTTCCAATTGAAGTATGTACAAGTTTACTCCCAACAAAAAACATGTGTAAACATGTCTCTGCAATCAATGGAATGTTGCAGACAAGTCATCTCAGTGATAAACTTGTCTCAGTCTTGCTAGTCTTCAATAAAAGACTCAATCAAAACAGTGTCTTCCTAAGGCATCTGCTAGGTCAGTTAGATTCAAAACAGAGAAGTCAGCTCAGAAGACTATGGCTACTGCTGTTTTGTGACTCCAAATCGGTCATCTGGATAGATTTCCTTGAATGACACAGGATAATAATAGGACCTTATTAGGAAGAATTCTGACAAAAATTAAAAACTGTACTGATGAGAAAAAACAGCACAAATGTGCACGTAATTATTTTCCCCCCATCTTCAATGGTAGTAACAAATGTCCTTTAAGAATTTTGTTGAGAGACCTTAGTCTAAACCACAGAGTGCTGATCTTGCCCCTTTAGATATCTTTTTGTCTACAAAACTCAAAAACTGATTAAAAGGAACAAAATTCAAATCCCCTGAGGATGTCTTAACTGCCATTTTTATGTGGTATCAATCAAAGTGTACATTCTTTGGGCAAGGGTTATAGCGATGGAAATACTGCCCTCAAAAGTGTATAGACCTAGATGGAGGCTATGTTGAAAAATAATGGTATCACATTTTGATATTTTTATTTAATAAAGGTTTCTATGATTTTTTTCACACACTTTTTTTTTTTTTTAATTTAACCTCACAAAGCAATGCATTGAATCATTTATCAGCCCTAAATTCCATTCTGAGTGCTCTAAGAAAGGATATACGTTAACATTAATGTGATGCATGCATCCTTCTCTTCCAGGAATTTTCTATCTAATTTGGTTTAACAGATTCATCATAAGAATTTTAAAATAATTTAAATAAGAAGTAGCAGTTATTGAAAGTTAGCTCTCATCCATATATATATTTTCTCTTTTAATTCTTGCAACAGACATGAAAGATGTGGTAATGTTATTGTCTCTATTGTGCGAGCCTTAAAGAGTTTAAGTAATTTGGCCAAGGTCCCAAGACTGGGAAATGAATCCAAAGAGTTGTACTTGTCTTTTAACCATTAGGTAATAATTGTCTCTGAGGAGCTAGAGGTGTCAAGCTCCAACTCTTATTAGCTTTTAGAAAAGAACCGACATTTCATGACTAGGTCCTCAGGGAAGCTTCTAAAGGAGGTGGGGAAATGAAGTAATATACAAAAGAGGAAGAAGGCCATCCTATAGGTACACTGTTGTTGTTAAGTATTGTGGAGGCAGTTCCAACTCATAGTGACCCCGCACAGGGTACACTAGCTGTATCAAAAGTGAAATAGCCCCAAAGTACAAGCAAGACAAGAAAAAGAAATGGAGAAAAAAAAAAACCACACAAAACAATTGTAGCTTAATAATGCCAGTTAGTTTTGATGTGTGTATGGTGTGTATTCTTCCATATAAATAATTATGCTTTCATTAGTTTATTTTGATTTCTAAAACCAGAAATCACTTAGCTGACTTTTAAAAACCATCTGAAAAGTTACTTTAGTTGATGCAGTAAAATATCTTGAAGAAATAATTTATTGAATGAATTAACATGTAATATTTGGAAAAGGAACTTTAATGCCAGAAAATCTGAGAATCATCCAAATGGATGCCATCTTTTCATCCTCCGGAGGCTGTGTGCATTGGCAAGGGTAGAAAAGAGGGAGGGAGAAACGAAAGAGAAAAGGAGAAAGGAGGCAATAGGAAGAAAGAGAAATGTGAAGTAGCAGGTGTTGGAGAATAAGAGCATAGGAAGAATTAAATTTTCATAATCCAATGTGAGAAAAAAAAATTCCCAAAAGAATACTCAATACTAATAGAAATCCAAGAAGTAGAGTACCTTATCTTTTTTAAGATGAAGTCAGTCCTGCTTAATATATTTCTATAGCATGTTGCTGTTGAGTCAGTTCTGATTCTTAGCTACCTGGTATAGGGTTTCCAAGGAGTGGCTGTTGGATTTGAACCACCTACCTTGTGGTTAGCATCCAGTGCTTATTCTACAGCATCTCACCAGGACTCCTTTTATACCATTGGTTATCGTCCTCGTTGTGTACCATCAAGTTCACTCTGACTCACTGCGATTGTATACAGGGTTTCTGAGAATAGCTGGTGGGTTTGAACTGCCAATCTTATAGTTACCAGTTCAGTGCTTATCCTACAGTGCCACACCAGGACTAGTAATAAAAAGAAGGGATCTATTTTTTTTTTTTTTAATTGTTCAACTGGGCATCAAAACTCTTATTGTTTGCAACCACTGGTGCCGTGTCTTTCTGATGCCCATCTGTCTTTTCCTTTTATAACTCTCTAGTCTATTCAGCATGTCTTCTAATCGCCTACAGAGCAAGAAATATAAACCCAATATACTGCATGTTGTGTGAAAAATTTGAAGTGACAAGAGAAATTCCATGAAAGTATACCAGCATTGGCAGGACAATCCCAGATCTTAGGCTTTACATGTTTTAACTTTCAGATACAAGTAACTCCTTATTGTTAGTCTTGTAGATATTTTCAGTTATTCTTTTGAAACAAACACTGAATATTTGTCCTTAAAGACATATATGGTATTATCTTACTGCATGACTCATCCTTTTTCAAATTGGTGTTATGGTTACAGAAAAAAAAAAAAAAAAAAATCATAGAGAAGACCAAGCATGCAGGCAGCTATTCATGACTAAAACTTGTCTTTAGTGCTTTCCAACTTGCAAAATTCATGTCTATTTATACTTACCTTACTTTTTATTTTCTAAAAATTACTGTGGAGTTCTGGTATGGAGATATAGGCTACACAATGACTGCTAATCACAAGGTATACAGTTCAACCCCACCAGTCACTCCTCAGAAACTCTATACAGGGTTACCTTGACTTGGTGCCACTCAATGCCATTTAACAACAATAAAACTTACTTTACCAATGAAAAAAAGAAGGATATCTTCAATGAGATGGGTTGACTCAGGGGCTGTAAAAATGAGGTCAAATATAATAATGTTAGCGAGGATGGCACAGGAACAAGCAACATTCACTTCTCTTACATGTTGTTGTTAGGTACCATCAAGTTGGTTCCGACACATAGCAACACTATGCCCAAAAAAGTGAAACACTGCCTGGTCCTGCACTGTACTCAACATCGTTGTTATGCTTTAGTCCATTAACTGCTGCTACTGTACAAATCCATTTCATTGGGAGTCTTTTCACTGACCTTCAACTTTACTAAGCATTATGTCCTTCACCAGGGACTGGTCAATTCTATAACATGTCCAAAATATGATAGACAAAGTCTCATCAACCTGGCTTCTAAGGTATATTCTGATTGTACTGTTTCCAACACAGATTTGGTTGTGATTTTGGCAATCCATGGTACTTTCAATATTCTTCTCCCACATCATAATTCAAATGCATCAATTATTCTAAAGTTTTCCTTATTCACTGTCCAACTTTCACATGCATACGAAGCTGCTGAAAATACCCTGGTTTGGGTCATGCTCACCTTAGTCCTCAAAATGATATCTTTGCTTTTAAACGATTTAAAGAGATTTGTCTAATGAAATATGTCATCATTTGATTTTTTGATTGCTGTTCCCATGGGTGTTGATTGTGGATCCAATCATAATGAAATCTTTGCTAACTTCAATCTTTTCTCCATTCATCATAGCTTTTGTTTATTGGCCTAGTTGTGAGCATTTTTGTTTTCTTTACATTGAGGTGCAATCCATACTGTCTTCTGCAATCTTTGGTAAGTATATTTCAAGAACTCTTGGCTTTCAACAAGCAAGGTTGTATCATCTGCCTATCAAAGGTTTTTAATGAGTTTTCCTTTAATCCTGATGCCACATTCTTCTTCATATAACTGATTTTCTCAGATTGTTTGCACAGCATAACAATTGAGTAAGTATGGTGAAAGAATACAACCCTGGCATAAATCTTTCCTGAACTTAAAATCATTCAGTATTTCCTTGCTCTGTTGAAATAACTGAGTCTTGGTCCATGTTCAGGCTCCTTATGAGCACAATTAATTGTTCTGGAATACCCTCTCTTCACAATGTTTTCTATAGCTTGTCATGATGCACACAGTCAAAATCCTTTGATTACTCAATAAAGCACAGGTAAACAACTTTTCTGGTATTCTATGCTTTCATCCAAGATCCATTTAACATCAGCAATGATACCTCTCATTACATATTCTCTTTTGAATCTGCTTTAAATTTCTGGCAGTTCCCTCTTGATGTACTGCTGTTACAGTTTTTGAATGATCTTCAGCAAAATTTTAAACACATGTAAAATTAATGACACTGTTGGATGATTTTGCATTCTATTAGGTCACCTCTCTTTGGAATGGATACAAATATAGATCTCTTCCAATTGGTTAGCCTGGTAGCTGTCTTCTGTATTTCCTAGCATAGATAAATACATGCCTTCAGTGCTTCATCAGTTTGTTGAACAATTTGTAGTCTGTCAATTCCTGAAGCCAAGTTTTTCACCAATACCCTCAGTGCACCTTGGACTTCTTCCTTCAGTACTATCAGTTTTTGTTTATATGTTGCCTTTTTTTATGAACGTTTGCTTTCTTCTTTCATGATGTTCTTGGTGTCATCAGACAAGCCATCTCACAACTCTTCTGTTTTCTGGTCATTAGTGCCTAATGCATCAAAACTGTTCTTGAGAAAGCTTCTAAATTTAGGTTGCACATATGTCGTATTTTAGCTCTTGTGGACTTGTTTTAATTTTCTTCAGCTTCAGCCTGAAGTTGGATATAAGCAATTAATGGTTTGTTCCACAGTCAGCCCCTGGCCTTGTGTTAGCTGATAATATGGAGCTGTTCCACCATCTCTTTCCACAGATGTGCTCAGTTTGAATTCTGTTGATTTCTTCTGTTGAGGCCAGGTGTACAGACACCATTCATGTTGTTTCAAAAGAGGTCTGGGTGTATTGTCACCAAACTGGTTTGTGAAGAATTAGTCCTTGGTTTTGTAAAACTCTGTCATATGATTGCAAGCATTGTTTCTGTCACCAAGACCACATTTTCAAAGTATTTGTCCTTGTTTCCAACATTCACATTCCAATCATCTGTAATTATCAATACATCTTGATTGCATGCTTGATCAATTTTAGACTGAAGAAGTTGGTAGAATTCTTCAATTTCATCATCACTGGATTTAGTGTTTGGTGCACAAATTTGAATAATAGTGGTAATAACTGGTCTTCCTTGCAGGCATATGAATATTATTCTAACACAGACAGCATTTTGCTTCAAGGTAGATCTTGCAATGATCCTTTTGATGATAAATGCAATGCCATTCCTCTTGAATTTCTCATTCTAGCATAGTAATCCATGATTTTCAGACTCAAAATGGCCAATACCAGTCCATTTTATCTCCTTAATACCTAAGATATTTATCTTCATGAATTTCATTACATTTTAGACAACTTCCAATTTGTCTTGATTCATACACATGTTCTTATTAATGGGTATTTGCAGCTGTGTCTCCTCATTTAGAGATGTTCCCTATCAGCAAATGAAGGTCCCAAAGCATTATTCCATTCATGTCATTATGGTTAACTGTATTTTGAGGAGACAGCTCATCCTGAGTCATATTTTGAGTGCTTTTCAACGTGAGGGGTTCATCTTCTGGCACTGTGCCTGATAATATTGTGATGCCATTAATAACATCTTCACCTTCCCATACTATATCCGATATTGTTGTTGTTGTTGTTAGGTGCCATCGAGTCTGCACCAACTCATAGCGACCTTATGCACAGCAGAATGAAACAATGTCCGATCCTGGGCTAACCTCACTATACTGTTGCCACCCTTGAGCCCATTGATGCTGCCGATTAGCCAATCCATCTCGTTAGGGGTCTTCCTCTTTTTCTCTGACCCTCCATCTTACCAAACATGATGTCCTTCTCCAGCAACTGTTCCCTCCTGACAATATGTCCAAAGTATGAGAGACGAAGTTTGACCATCTTGGCCTCTAAGAAGCACTCTGGCTGCTCTTCTTCCACAGCTTTTACATGCATATGAGGTGATTGAAAACACCATGGCCTGGGTCAGATGCACCTTAGTCCTCAAGCTGACATCTCTGCTCTTCAATACTTTAAAAAGTGTCTGTGCAGCAGATTTGCCTAATGCAATATGTCATCTGATCTCTTGACTGCTGCTTCCATGAGTGTTGATAGTTGATCCAAGAAGAATGAAGTCTTTGACAACTTCAATCTTTTCTCCATTGATAAGAATGTTGTTTATTGGTCCAGTGGTTAGGATTTTTGTTTTCTTGACATTGAGATGTAATCCATATCGAAGGCTGTGCTCTTTAATCTTCATAAGTAAATGTTTCAAGTCCTCTTCACTTTCAGCAAGCAAGGTTGTATCATCTACATATCACAGGTTGTTAATGAGCCTTCCTCCAATCCTGATGCCACGCTTTTCTTCATAGAACCCAGCTTCTCGTATTATTTGCTCAGCATACAGGTTGAATAAGTATGGTGAAATAATACAACTTTGTGGCACACCTTTCTTAATTTTAAAACATTCAGTGTTCCCATGTTCTGTTTGAACAACTGCTTCTTGGTCCAGGTACAGATTCCTCATGAGTACAATTAAGTGTTCTGGAATACTCACACTTCACAATGTTGTCCATAGCTTGTCATGATCCACACAATCAAAAGCCTTTGACATAGCTGACATTGCTCCACTAAGGTTTCAGAGGCTAAACATTCAGAAGCACTCTGCCTCTCCTTCTCCCTTTGTTGTTGTTATGTGCCATGGAGTCAGTTCCAACTCATAGTGACCCTGCATAGGGTTTCCGAGGCTATAAATCTTTGCAGGAGCAGAAAGCCTCATCTTTCTCCCATGGAACAACTGGTAGTTTCGAACTGCTGACCTTGCGGCTCACAGCCCAATTCGTAACCACTACGCTACCAAAGCTCCTTCTTCCTAGTTTGTCATAATCTGGAAGCTCTACTGAAAGTTGAAACTTTTCAATACCAGTTCTAGCTTCACAGAAACATGAAAATTTATCATAGTATGACAAACTGCAGATGAGTGGTTGCTTGTTACATGAGAAGAAGTCAAAAAGGTATTTCTAAAAAAATCATAGAAATGTTTGTGAAACACAATATCACCATATGAAGCTATTGTTTATCAACATATCCACCTTTTAGGTCTGTATTCTTCTGAAAGATTTGTTTCTATCTCTCTAATCCTTTCCCATGGAATTCTGGAGTCTTTCATTTCCACCACATCAAAACATCAGTTTTGATATCCTCAAGGAAATTTAATGAGTTTACGTTTCAGTGTTCTTTGGATTAGGAGAAGAAAAAGGAAATTGAAGGGGCAAGATGTGAGCTGCAAAGTGGATGGAATTAAGTTTCTCAACAAATTTCTTATACGACATTCCTTGCTGCCTTTGAAGAATGAGCAGGTACATTGTCTTGATGGAAAACAATACCTTGGAACAACTTTCCTGGTCTTTTTTTAAACAATGCAATTGTTAGCTTAAAACTTCTTTCTAACAAATCCTCATGATCTTTCTGTGTCTTTGAGAAAATCTATTAAGATGCACCCTTTGGAATATTAAAACCTCTCACCATAACCTTCTGAACTAACCTCTGTAGCCCAACAGATGTCCTGGTAAGTCAGTCTGGATTAGATAATTTTTTATTAACACAACCTAAGACAAGTGTCCTAGTATGGTGCTGTGGGTTAATGCACCAAACTGCAAAGCCATTTGAACTACAAGGTCGGTGGTTCAAGCTCACCAATTTCTCTTTGAAATCCCTATACAGGGTCACTATGGGTCGGAACTGACTTGACAGCACTTAACAACAACAACAACAACAACTAGACAAGCGTATTACCAAGAAATCTTATCTCCAGCCATCCATAGATAGAAGAGACATATTTAGACATATTTTGTTAGAAATAAATCCATGAATGTATAAAATGGAATGCTATTAGCAAGACTTTTTGACTTACCTTCATATATGAAACAAGTTGATAGCACGTATCAATAACTATTCTATCAATTACAAAGCAAATGTTGGTGCTGGTAATAGACTCCAGAGTACATAGGTTTAAAAAAGATATAGTTTATGTTTCACATAAAAGAAACCCAGGGGTAAGCAGCCAAGACTTCGTTTGGTGACTCTTTGCAATTAAGTAGTACCAAGGTTTCCAATATCTTCCTGTTCTATTACCCATAACGTGTGGGTTCCCCCCAATTTTGTAAGATACCTGTTACAGCTCCATATTTTATTTGAATTTTCCAGAAAGGAGATTGGAGGAAGAGAAGAAAAGTGAATGAAGGGTGGGTGTTGTTGCTGTTAAGTATCATTGAGTTGGTTCCAACTTATAGCAAACTGTAAAAGGTTTCCAAGGGGCTACTGGTGAGTTTGAACTGCCAACATTGTGGTTCAAGCCAACCTTGCAGTCTAGTGCATTATCCCATGCTACCAAAATGCTTGTCCTTTATTTTGTTAAGAAATGTTCCCAGAAAAGGGAGCATGGTCATTCCATAGGTTAATCACTGGACTACAAACTATAAGTTCAGCAGTTTGAAACTACCAACTTCTCCACAGGAGAAAATTGAGGTTTTCTACTCCAACAAAAGATTTAACTCCTTGGAAGCCATATACAGAGTAGTTAGGAGTCAAATTTGACTCCATGGCACTTAACAATAAAAACAGTCCCAGAAGAATAATTTAACACTTTTTTGTATATCTCATTGGCCAGAATTAGATATGTAGTATTATTAACTTGCAATTGTTATGTACTACTGAGTCAGTTATGACTTCTAGGGAGAATGTATAGGGTATCCAAAGAGCAACTGGTTGGTTTGAAAACCCAACCTTGTCATTACTAGTCCAGTGGTTATCTTATACCTGGACTAGTCCTTTCACTGGATACAATGCCAACTTGAATAAAATTAGGGTTCCACTACTAAGGAGGAAAAGGAGAAGGTTAATGTACATCTGCCAGTTTCTAACATAATTGTGTAAACATTTATCCTTAATTTGTTATCATGGAATGTCTGAGCTGAATTAGAAAACTATTAGAGATGAGTCAATTTACTGCTTATCATTTAGTAATTGCTAACTATTTGACAGGGAATGTAGTAGGCATGAATGAACATGAAGATGGCATCAAGATTAGAGGAAAGCTTCATTAAAAACCTGTGATAGCAAGATGATACAACTTGCTTGCTAAAACTAAGATGATTTTAAACAAATCTGTCTTTGAAGACGTACAGCTATAATTCTCCTTAGAAGAGAGGATGATGAGACTTCAGATCTCTTAATTTGACCATGTGGTCAGAAGGACCTGTACCTAGAGAAGGACATCATACTTAGTATGTGGAGGGTCAAAGAAAAATGGATGACTACCAAGAAGATGATTGACAAAGTGGCAACAATGGACTGAAATGTAACAACAGTTGTGAGGATGACGCAGACCGTACAGTGTTCCATTCTTTTGTGCCTGAATTCTCTCTGAGTGGACCTGACTTGATGGCACCTACCAACAACAACATCAACACTTTTTTTTTTCTTCTCATGTTGTTGTTGTTGTTAAGTGCCGTCGAGTCAGTTCTGACCCATAGAGACCCTGAACAGGGTTTTCAAGGCTGCAAGTCTTTACGGGAGCAGAAAGCCTCATCTTTCTCCCATGGAACAGCTGGTCATTTCAAACTGCAGACCTTGTGGTTTGCAGCCCTATTCGTAACCACTACGCTACTGCTGAAAAATTGAAATATTTTTTAATGTAGCAGAGTGAAGAAAATGTTCCAAAAGTTAAAATCATCTTTGTTTGGATCACCCTTTCTCTTATTCTAATAGTATCGGAACTTGAGAATTTTCACCTGACCAGTTAAAGGGCAATTGCAGTCTCTGTAAGTACTTACTGACTTACTCTCTAGGGAATTGAGGTTTCTTGTTTTGTTTTGTTTTAATATTTAAATTAAACCTACTTGTCCTTCTAAATCTACACTGTGTTTTTGACTCTGGGTATTTCAATATGCTTTGCAACCAACCAACCATATTTTCTATGCTTTTTACTCTTCATATATTCCTTTTCTCTTTACTTTTGCTTGAGCAAAATTGCTGTTGAATTGTCCATTAGTTTTTCTCAGCAATTGCACTTCCTTAAAAAAAAAAAAAAAAAAATCTATGCTTGCTCAAGGCAAAAAGAGCAGAGAATGCCTGTGTTTTCAGCAGCTATGTTACATAACAAACAGAGAAAGAAATCAAGCTTAAGAAAATTTAAAGCTCTGGAAAAACAAAGATTTTGGCAGAACTATTGAAAGAATGTGTTCTTCTGAAATACAAAATAGATTTGCCTTAATGATGAAAATCTTCCTTATAATTAAACATCAACGAGACATTCAAGATTTATTATACTGTTTAAGTAAATATCTTTAGGAAGAATGTAATGAATGAGATAAGAAAGTAAAAGGAAACTAGCAACTGGGAAAGAAGGGAGCAAAATCAGCAAAAATGAGAACACTTTAAAGTCCTCCAACATAAAAGTTTCTTTAAAAAGTATGGGAGAAAAACATCCCGGAATAAAAATATTCAATCTGTAGCAACCAAATGTATAATGCAGTCTTTTTCACAGTAAAATATCATTTTGAATGTTAACTTCTTAAGCAGAATGTCTTTTAGAAAGATAATCTCAAATAGACTAGGATGCCTCTGTAGTCACTCAATAATAACAGCAAATTAAAAGAAAAGAAAGAAAAATGGAAAGCAGGAGAAAGGTAGAAATGAAGAAGGAAAAGAGAAAATGGAAAAAGAGTGTCTTAGTTATCCAGTACTGCAATAATAGAATTATCACAAGTGGATGAGTTTAACTTACAAATTCATTGTCTTATAGTTGAGGAGACTTCTTCTTGTAGTAGTTAAGTGCCATCAAGTTGATTCTGACCCATAAAAATCCTGTATAGTGTTTCCAAGGAGCAGCTAATGAGCTTGAACCACCAACCTTTCGGTTCAAACCAACTCTTCAGTCCAGTGCATTAACCCACAGTACCACAGAAGAGTGGCTCTAGGAAAAAGACCTTGTCTCATTTCAGCAGCTGTAGGCCAATCTTTCTTGGACATCTCCTTAAGTCTTGACTTCAGTCATTCTTTGGATGTAGGAGCTTCACAGTGCTGGGATACCAGGTCCAAAGGACATACTCCACTCCTAGCTCTCCTTTCTTGGTGGTAGCAGGTTTCTCTTTCTCTGCTCAAGTTTTTGTACTGTCTCCTGGTGTGGCACTGTAAGTTAATGCACTAAATTGCAAAGTTGGTTTGAAACACAAGATTGGTGGTTCAAGCTCACCAGCTGCTCCTTGGAAACCCTATATGTGGGTCGGAACCGACTCGATGGAACTTAACAACAACAACATCTCTTGTAAGATAAAATTTGTTGAATGCCACACCCTTGGAAATCTTCCATTGGCTCAAGGTTGTGCTGGAATTAAAGATATTATGTTGTTGTTAAGTGGTGTTGAGTCAATTCTGATTTATAGCTACCCTGAATAGGGTTTCCGAGGAGCCACTAGTGGGTTTGGACTGCCGACCTCATGTTTCCCAGTCTAGTGCGGAGCCTCCAGTGCCACATCAGGAGTCTGACACATATGATGCAGGGCAGGCACAAGTCAATCTATTGCTTTTAATCCTTTACCTACCCCTGCAACACATGTCCTTGACACATGCAAAACACTTAACATTCAATTATGTCATACACCAATTTTTTGAAGTCTAATTTCCAACCTTGGACAAAATTTCTCTTCTATAAACCTAGAATGCAAATTACCTGCTTTCAAATTACAATGGTGGAACAGGTTATAATGGGAACAGTCAGATTAAAAGAAGAAATAACAGAAAACAAGCAAGTTAAAAACCAATAAAACAATCACATTCGTTCTCAAGGCTTGCAAATAATCCTCTTCTCTGAGACCATCTAAACAATAGCCCTTTCTCCAGATCCTGGATGTTGGCCATGCATTCTGAATTCTGGATAGAGGCTTTTCAACCCTTGGTTTCAGCTCTGCCTTCCAGTCCCACTGGAATGACGTCTCTCGTCCCTTGGCTTTGGGAAGCCCCATTCTAAGAGTCCATCTGAGTGATGAGCCCACTCTTTCAGCCCGGACAGGTCCCATTCTTCTGCTCCCGCGGGCATGTCAGTCTCACACTCTCAGCTTTGGGTAGAGGTCCCATCTCAACTGTTTTGTTGTTGTTAAGTGCCATGGAGGAAGTTCTGACCCATAGCAACCCTGTATAAAGTTTCTGAAATGTGGCTGGTGAGCTTAAACTGCTTAGTGGTTCAAAGTGACCTAACAGTCCAATGCAATAACCCACAGCACCACACCAGGACTTTTAACTGTAGCTCCATATAAAAGAACCACGTTAATGAAGAAGCCAATTCCTCGAAAGCCAAAAAAACTGTGACTCTACCCTTAGAAGTCCCAGAGGTCGGGCGCGCAGCTTCCGTCCGACACTATTATCAAGGGACACAGGAAGAAGCTGGTCCTCTTTCCTGCTCAGCGCCGCCATGGCTCGTGGTCCCAAGAAACATCTTAAGCGTGTGACTGCCCCCAAGCATTGGATGCTGGACAAACTGACTGGTGTGTTTGCTGCACGCCCATCCACTGGCCCCCACAAACTGAGAGAATGCCTCCCACTGATCATTTTCTTAAAGAACAGATTTAAGTATGCCCTCACAGGAGAGGAAGTTAAAAAGATCTGTATGCAGCGGTTCATTAAGATTGATGGCAAAGTCCAAATTGATATAACATATCCTGCTGGTTTTATGGATGTTATCAGCTTTGACAAAACCGGAGAACGTTTCCGTCTGGTCTATGACACCAAGGGTCAATTTGCTGTTCATCGTATTACACCTGAGGAGGTGAAGTACAAGTTGTGCAAACTAAGAAAGATCTTCGTGGGCACAAAAGGAATCCCCTATGTGGTGACCCATGATGCTCATAGCATACGCTACCCTGACCCCTCATCAAGGTGAGTGATACCATTCAGATTAATTTGGAGACTGGAAATATTACTGATTTCATCAAGTTTGACACTGGTAACCTGTGTATGGTGACTGGAGGTGCCAACTTGGGAAGAATTGGTTTGATCACTAACAGAGAGGGACATCCTGGCTCTTTTGATGTGGTTCATGTGAAAGATGCCAAAGGCAATGTCTTTGCCACCCGACTTTCCAACATTTTCGTTATTGGCAAGGGCAACAAACCATGGATTTCTCTTCCCAGAGGAAAAGGTATCCGCCTTACCATTGCTGAAGAGAGAGATAAGAGACTGGCTGCCAAGCAAAGCAGTGGGTGAAATGTTCTCTAGGTGATGTGAATGAACAAATCTTTACATAATTAAAGATATTAAACACATCAAAAAAAAAAAAAAAAAAATCTTTTTTTTTTTTTTTTTCCTTTGAGACCCCAAAGGCCAAGGCCTACCTTTGAGATGGAGGAAGCTCTGCATCCCAGGCTCCTTGATCTCAAGAAGAGGTCAGCCTGGTCTCTGCTGTTCTCCAACAAGTGTTACAAAATTCTGCAGCTCTACTGAGAAGTGCCCAGAGGTACCCTACTCCACCAGTAAGCATTGGCCAGAAGATACTTAGCTTTCTCCCTCAAAGGGTCAGAGAGCCTAAATTCACCAACACATGCCCAGAGGCAACCTACTGTGCCAGAAAGCCTCCTGCATGAATGTGTTTAGGTTTCTCACTCTATGGCTCTGCTTCTGTGCCATCTTATGCGAGTTTCTTGGTTCTGCTGTTTCAATTTCTCCACAGCTTCTCACTATCTGTGCTGTCTCCAGTGTTACACTCATCATTTCCTTCTGAGCCCTCATCAAAATTGTCTTTGACATCCATTATTCCAAAGGTCTCTTCATGGGAAAAAAATAAAAGGAGACAGACAAGTGAACTGTGTCAGTTGACCAAATGTGGCATGGCCACATTGAACTTTTGTAAGTGACTTTGGAAGCAGGCAGTGGCTTATTGGCACAGAGGCATGTCAGTTACTGGCAGATATTAAACCCAGATGTGGCATAGCCATCCTGAAATTTACAAGCATCTTCGGAAGTAGACAGCAGCTTGGCAATACAAAGCCATGCCAGAGCTCGGGCAGCCATTTTGAATTTTATGAGCAACTTTAGAAGCAGATAGTGGCATGGTGAAACAAAAACAGTGAATTGCCAAGAGAAAGTTGTAATATTTTTCTTGTTACCAACATTTTCTTAGTGACCAGAGAAAGGGCCAGTCCCCAACTTTGTCCACCCCCAGTGAGGTTCCTGGTCTCTGGGTGACCAGAAACGTACATTGGTAACCCTCACAGTGGTGAGTTATACGTTTATGAGTTGGGAGTTGGGTGCTATCTGCACCAACCCTGATGCCTGGTTTCCAGTGAGCCCTATTATAGACATGCTGAGCTGGTCCTGGCCAGCACTGGACCTGTAGAAACTATCACGGCCAGCCGTCCCACCACAGCACAGGCCGCCATCTGGGCCATAAAGGCCCAGCAACTTTGGGGCTGCACAAAGTACTTCCGAATTGGGTTCCCAAATAGACAACATCTAGGTCTATTGGAACTCCATCTAGAACCAATAGCATCACAGTTTCATGCCTTTCCCATGTACTATGTGAACTCCTTGGTTGGCAGGCGCCCACCAGAGTTTTCTCTTCCCTGGGTCTCACACCTGCCCTGGTTGTTTTCCCTTTCCTTGTTTTTGTTTATTTTCTCTTCTTTTCTGTCTCTTGTCTTGTTTTGTATCTTTTCTGTCTCTTGTCTTTTTCCTTTTATTTTCCTTTCCTCCCACCTCTTCTTTCTTTTATTTTTTGTTCTTGAGTTTTCTGTTCTCTTTCTCTTTTCTTCATCACTCTCTCTAATTGTGTTTAGTGCTTTTAATTTATTTTTATTTTCTCTTCTGTGGTTTATTTTCTATTCTTTCCCTTTTTTCTCCTTTTGGTTATTTTATTTTTATCTATCTATTTGTTACCTCTTCTTTTTTTTTTTTTTTTCTTTTTATTCCTTTATTATTTTCTTGTAGTTTGTTTGCTTCTTCTTTTTTATTTTTCCCTTTCTGTTGTGAGTGTCTGCATTTTCTCTTCTTGCCTCACTTGATAGGGGATAGTAACAGTGTCCATACTAACCAGCCACATTGTACCCTCTGTGGTCTCTGTGGTCACACATCCTGTACAAAAGCCAATACCAGCTACTATACACCTAATCAAGGAAAAGAACCAATATCAGTCAAACCAAAGCTAAACTAAACCACATGAATGGTGAATGGAGAACATACCTTCCATTCCATGATCACACATCCTGCACAAAACCCAATACTAGCTACTATATACCTAATCAAGGAAAAGAGCTAATATCAGTCAAACCAAAGCTAAACTAAACCACATGAATGATGAATGGAGAACATACCTTCTGTTCTATAATCAACCAAACAGGATGGAGTTGATAAATATCTAAGAATACACCAACATATAATCATCAACTAAATACAGATACAGTGAAACCACAATATCTTAGAGGCAACAGACAATTTCTGTTAACACAAAGAAACAATACAGACTGGCTCAAACAAGTGACCAAGATGAAGAGACAGGAAATATTTCTGATAAAGAAGAAACATTAGAACTATCTGAAAAAGAATTCAAGAGAATGATATTTTGGTGTATTCAATGGATTGACAGAAAGGTTGAGGAAAGTAAGGAAGAATTGAGGAAAACACTACAGGAAAAAAACAAAATAGATAAAATTTTAGAAATAATACAAAACCTAAAATTAAAAATAAGGCAGATTAATACAAAGATTTCAAAAATTGATGATACATTGAAATGTAAGAAGTAGATTTGAATCACTTGAAGGTGGAATTAGAATTAATGAGTTTGATGAAGGTCTCGCTAGAGCAATTTGAAGAAAGCTTAAGATATATGTTTGACACTAATGGATGAACAAAATTACACAACAAGAAAAAACAAATAAAGGCACAGAAAAAAAGTGCGAAAGAGTTTCTGAAGGAAAACTTTCCTAACATAAAATACAAAAAGATAAACATTCAAGAAGCTGAATGACCCCCTAAGAGATAGACACACACAGAAAAATCACCAAAACACATCATAATCAAATTCTCCAAAATCAAAGACAAAAATCCTGAAAGCAGCTCAGAAAAAAAGTGAAACGTTTTCTTCAAACAGAACCAGTAAAACTAAGCTCTGATTACACAGGTAAACCATGAAGGCAAAAAGGCAATGGGAAGACATATACAAAATTCTGAAAGAAAAGAATTGTCATCTAAGACTCATATACCCAGAAAAATCATCCCTAAAATATGACAGTAAGATTAGAACACTTCTAGATTAAACTGAAAATAAAGGAATTTTTTATACAACACTAACTTTACAAAAAATACTTGAGTGCTCTTCTGACTGAGAATCAACAATAACAGCAAATAACCTGAGATTAACATACATGGCAACACCACTCAGACCTCAATCCAGATATGTTGTTGTTGTGAAGTGCTATAAAGTTGGTTCTGACCCATAGCGACCCTGTATAGGGTTCCTAGGAACAGCTGGTGAGCTTGAACTGCCGACCTTGCAGTTTAAACGGCTTTGCAGTCTGGTGCATTAACCCACAGCACCACACCAGGACTCCCAATCCAAATATAGGTGGATCCAAAATCAAATAAATAAATAAAAACTTACAAGACTGAAAATAAGAATCAGAGATATCAATTTATAATAAAGACAACTAGAAAGCAAAAAGTGGAAGAGTTAAGCTACAGAACTTACAAATGGCAAGGAGGTCAAGTTGATTTCAGGATAAAACAGATTGTTTTAAACTGGGAAAGAAATAAATAAATTGCATGTTAACCTCAAATAAAATTAATAAACCCTCACATGAAAACAACAACAAAAAAAAAGGAAAACCATAAAGATTTAGCAAACATTAAAACAAGAGCAATGAAGAAAACTAAACTAAACACACAAGCTAAGTAAACTCAACACAGGAAATTACATGTAACAAATAAACCAACACTGCCACACACACACACACAAAAATCATCACACAGCAAAATGGCAATAATCTATTTATATCTATTGAAAACACACTGAATGTCAGTGGATTAAACACATCAGTCAAGAGACAGAGAGTAGTAGAATGGATAAAAAAACAGGAACTTTCACTCTACTGTCGATAAGGTATATGACTTATACATAAGACAAAAGCAGATTAAAATTCAAAGGATGAAAAAATACATATCAAGCAAATTACAATAAAAAGTGAGCAAGAGTGGCAGTATTAATTGCTGGTAAAGTAGATTTTAAGGCAAAAACCATCATAAGAGACAGAGAAGGACATTATCATATGACTAAAGTGACAAACGAACGAGAGGACATAACCATGATAAATATCTATGCTCCCTTTGAAAGATGGAGACCTGGTGTGGTGCTGTGGGATAAAGCAATGGACCACCAGGTTGGTTTGAACTGCAAGGTTGGCAGTTCAAATCCACTAGCCACACCTTAGAAACCCTATACAGGATCACTATGAGTTGGAACTGACTCAACGTCACTTAACTATGAAACAGATTCAAAGTACATAAATCAAACTCAATAGACTTGAAGAAAGAAATCAACTACTCTACAATAAAGCAAGTGATTTTAATATCCACTTTCAATGAAGGACAGAACTAGAAAGAAACTCAACAAAGACACAGAAGAAATAAACAATACAATCAACTAACTTGACGTCACAGACTTAGAGCATTCAACCCAAAAACAATACAATATACGTTCTTTCCAATGAACATGGAACATTCCAGCTTAGACTATGTTAGGCCCAGAAGCAAACTTTAAAAAAAAAAAGAAAAGGAAGAAACTCTACAAGGCATCTTCTCAGATCACAATGCTATTAAATTAGAAATCAATAATAGGAAGATCAAGGGAAAAATCAAATACATAGAAATGTAATAATTCGCTACTTAAAAGCTATTGGGTAACAGAACAAACAAAGAAAATGAACTAAACACAGTCCTAGAAACAAATAAGAATGACAACTCAACATACCAAAACCTATCTGACACAGCAAAACCCGTTCGCAATAGCAATAAACACACACATACAAAAAGAAGATAGAACCAAAATTAATACATTAACTCACCATCTCCAAAAATCAGAAAAAGAGCAACAAAGTAAGCCTACTACCACTTGAAGAAATAATAATACTAAAGATTAGTCAGAAATAAATGAAGTAGAAAAATAATAGAAAGAACCAACAAGACAAGCAGTTGTTTCTTTAAAGGATTAATAAAATCAAGAAAGCACTGAAAAATCTAACACACGCAAAGAAGGATAAGATGCAAATAAAACATGTTATGAGTGACATCACAACAGAACCAACAGAAATTAAAAAGAATAACAGAGTACTATGAAGAGTTGTACTCCAACGAATTTGAAAATTTAGAAGACATCAACACATCTTTAGAACACTACTATCTACCTAAACTAACACAGACTTAAATAGAAAAATTGAATAGACTGGTAACAAAAGAAAATATTAATATGATCATTAGAAAAATCCTAAAAAATAACAAGTGCATTTCCAGAGGGTCTCTAGGGATCAGAAGTGACTAATCAACACTTAACAACCACGACTTCAATTGGGAAACTAACATAGTTAAAATGTCAACACTACCCAAAGCAATCTATAGATACAATGTAATTCTAATCCAGATTCCAAAGTCATTCTTTAAAGTGATAGGAAAATGTATCACTAACGTTATATGAAAAGAGACTTCAGATAAGCAAAGCATTTATTAAGAAGACAAAGTTGGAGACCTCTCATTCCCTGATCGCAAAATCTACTGTACAGCAATAGTGATCTAAACAGTCTGGTACTGGTACAATGAAACTGGATTGTAAATCCATCCACAGTCAGTTGATCTTTGACAAAGAGCCAAAACACATTAAACAGGGAGGAGATAGTTTCCTCAACAAATGATGCTGGTATAATTGGAAATCAATTTACAAGAGAATGAAATAAGACCCATATCTCATACCGTATACAAGAACAAACTCGGTGTGAATTAAAACCTAAATGTAAAAAACTATAACGATCATCAATGAAAATATAGGGACAAAGTTAGGGGCTCTAATACATGTTGGAAAACACTGTCAAACATAACTGAACATGTATAAATAGCAGAAGAAAAAACAAATGCAAATATATCCAGGAACACAGCAGAATAGACAGTGGTCAAAATTACAAAACTGCGTTAGCCATAATTGAATGACTTGAGGGAATGCTAGCTGGCCTGAGGGCTATGGAGCATGGTCTAATGGAACACCAACATCAATTTGTTTAACATGGTCCACAAAGACCATGTTCTACATTTTACTCTGGTGATTAGGTGCTGCATCCTTAAAAGTTTGCTTGCCATCATCTAAAGTGCAACTATTAGTCTCTCCCAAACCGGGACAAAGAAGAGTGAAGAAAATCAAACACTCATGGAAGTAGTCCAATGGCCTAATGGACTATGCAGACCTCACTCTTTACGACCCTGAGACCAGAAGAACTAGAGGTGTCCAGCTGTCACTAACAACCACTCTGAAATGGGTCACATTTGCAGGTCCTGGATAGACTGGCGGGAGGGGGGGACGACAATGTGGAACAAAATTCAAAATCATAAAAAAAAAAAAAAAAAGACCAGCTAGAGACTATTGAATCCCCTAGGCTTTGGATATCCATTACCCTTGAAACTTGGAAATGAAACTCACCCCCAGGCTCAATTTTCAGTCAAACAATTAGTAAATCTAATAAGCATGGTGTTGTATGATCAGCACTGGACTCCTATCCCCAAGGTCAGCAGTTCAAACCTACCAGCTATTCCTTGGAAATCCTATACAGGATCACTATAGGTCAAACTGACTCAATGACACTTAACAATAACATAAGGTAAATAATAACACTAGTGAGGTACGCACTGCTTAGAATAATTTACTAACTAATAATTAACAAAAGGGCAGCATTTGACCAATGACAAACTTCAGAAAGCATGAAGGGTTAAGAAAGAAGGAAGAATGAAAATAGGAAGCACAAGGAGGAAATGGAAGAAGTGATGTTATATTGTGGGGAATGCAGTGGATGGCATGAAACAAAATGTATATGAGTTGTTGGGAAAAATTTATTTGCTCTATAAACTTTCACACAATTCACAAGAAAAAGAGTTTTGATAATTCAATCCATCATACTGTTACCAAAGTTTGGTCTTATTTTCTGTTCTGGTTTTTTTTTTGTGTTGGTATGTTTAGAGCATGGAGTCTTTTGCCGCTTTCTACCATAGACAAATTCTTTTGGGGGCCTATGGGCCTTATTTTAATGGCATCAGAAGGAAACAAAGGTATATCAGGCCTCCCTTCTTTTTAGTACTCTGTTTCAGCTATCCTTCATAAGAAGAGTATTCCAGAATGCAATATTCTGAAATAAAGGGACTGGACAATTTCTGTTGCTGTTGCATGTCATTTGAATGAATTCCAACACATAGTAATCCTCTATAGCAAAGTAGAACTATTTCATAAGGTTTTCTAGGTCATAACGTTTATAGACCACCACTCATCTGTCAGGTTATACTACTGTGGTGACTTGTATTTTGCTTTGATGGTGAAAGCTATGCCACTGGTATTTTAAATACCAGCTAAGTTACCCATGATGAACCAAATTCAATGGGACTTCCAGACTGATACAGAAAGGAAGATGAGACAGATTACTTCTGAATGGTTAGCCACTGGCAACCTTATATATAGCAGTGGAACAATGGCAGATAGCAGGAGAATATGGAAACATGAATAGCACCAGAATATTATCATATAGTGCTGGAAGATGCACCCCTCAGGTTGGAAGGCACTTAAAATACTACTGGGGAAGGACTGCCTTCTCAAAGTAGAGTTGAATAGAGCTGGTGGGGCACAATTTAACATCAGAAGAAACAGCAGCAAAATTCATTAATAATTGGAATATGAAATGTACACAAGAAAGACCAGTCCCTGGAAAAGGTACGTAATGCTTGGCAAAGTGGAAGTTCAGTGATAAAAAAGAAGACTCCCAATGAGATGAATTGGCACAGTGGCAGTAACAATGGGCTCAAGAGGCACAATTGTGAGAGTGGCACATGACCAGGCACAGTTTCATTTTGTTGTGTAGAGTGTTGCTACAAGTCAGAACCAACTCAACAGCACCTAATCACAATAGCAACATTTTTAGGAGGAGATCGCCAAGTTTTTTGTCCCTTTAAGCAGGTGGTGAGTTTGAACATCAGATTTTTCCCTTAGCAGCAGATTATTTAATTATTGAACAACAATGACCCCATAAACCAAACCCACTGCTATGGCTCAATTTCAACTCATAACAACGCTGTATAGAATGTTCAAGGCTTAAATCTTTATGAGAGCAGAAAGCTTTCTCTTTCTCCAAAGGAGCAGCTGGTGAATTTGAACTGCTAACCTTGCAGTTAGCAATCCTACAGCACCCTAGGGCTCTTACCAGAGCTCTTTACTGAAGTTAATTTACAGAAAGAACTAAGGTAGAAGAAGTTCAAGTTAATTTGAAATTTGACTTGCATAGTACTCAAGAAACACACTCAAATTTAAGCATTGGGATGATTTATGAACTTGAGATGCTCTCCACAACCACCCTGATTAGATCACACCTCCATTCACATATAAACCTTCTTCTATATGTCTTGTTATATGTCCTCATCCCTCCATCAAATTGCAAAACTTTCCTTATATGACCCTCTGCCCTACTTTGCATGCTTCAAATAAGGAATGTATCTCAGTATGCATAAAAGCAAGGGCTCTGGTAGCCTAGTGGTTACGAATAGGGCTGGGAACCACAAGGTCAGCAGTTCGAAACTACCAGCTATTCCGTGGGAGAAAGATGTGGCTTTCTGCTCCCGTAAAGATTTACAGCCTCAGAAACCCTGTACAGGGTTGCTACGAGTCGGAACCGACTCCACGGCACATAACAACAAAAACATGCATAAAAGCAACCATCACTTATTTCTCTCATTATCATGAAGTAGGAATTTTTGTTTCTCTTAGTATGAATCCTACTCATGAGCATGATTTTAAAAATTAGCAATTACCCTTAGAGAACACACATACCATTTCCATTCTAAAGAAATAATAGTTCTTTGTTTTGCTTTGGTTTTAGGTAACAGTCCCAGACCTTCTTTCAAAATTTGGATATCTACAATTAGAAGTGATCAAAAATAAATTGTTATCCCCTACACTGGAGTCTAAAGTCCTCACAAACAATTAAAAACTTTTAATGAAAATATTTTGTTGTTCTCTTACATTATATTATTTTTACATAAAATCAGCCTTTATTAGGAATACATAAGGAGCAAAGAAGACTAATAAATCTTTGTTCTGATTTCTTGACAATCATGAAGTATTATATCAAATACAAGGAAAACTCAAGTGTTTCCATTGTTTGGAAGGTCCTGTTATTTTGATGGAATGGTCGGTTTGACATTAGATTGGAGTTGATTAGGAATTAATATTATATGGAGAAACGAAAGTTAATATATTGATTGTAGTTCCCACATATGCATTTGTCTATAAAGAGGAGACAGAAGTTACAGAAGTTGGTGGATGTTGAAATCACAACTCTAGAAATAATTTTTAATTTTAAGATGAGAGTCAGTACATTGTATATAAATGATATTGAGAAGTATAAAATCCAAATGAGAACTAGTGATAAACATACAGGATGATAATCTTTGACTAGAAAAACTGAAGAAAAAAATAAGTGGAAGAGACTAGGATTTAGAGTACAAATGAAAAGATTATCTTGATAGGAAAACAGTTACAATCTTTAGTAAAATATGTATTAAATAAACTTTACAGATAATAAATTCCAGTATTCAGAATAAATTAAAATCTGAAAGAAGTCATTGCAAATATTAAGAAAGATGATTTTAAAAATTAAACAAAACACCAATACTGTGAAATTACTGAGTGCAAAGTTAAGACTGGTGACCGTGTTTTTAGTGTTCCCCGCCCCCCCCCCTCAGTTTCTCAGTTTATCAATCTTCATGCACTTCTACAACCACCCACAGCCTCCCTGCTGCTGCTGCTGTTACCGTGTACCATCAAGTCACTTCTGACTCATAGTGGCCCTATATAAGGTTTTGGAGGCTGTAATTCTTTACAGGAACAGAAAACCTTAATTTCTCACTCTTCTTCCCTTTCTGTGTCCTGAGTACACAGCTCTGGACCTAGGTATTCAAGAATGCTTATTCAATGATAGTAAATAAATCTATGCTCTACAGTTGAAATTGCTAGCTCAAAAATTACTACTTAAAATTTGCATTTTTTTCCTGTCCTTTGAAATTGACTAATTGCCAAAAAATTGGCAATAAATAAGTGTATGTGGTATTATATTCTGAAATAGCAATGCACATGGACATATGTTCTTACTAAAAAACATCTCAACCATAATGTAAAACTATTGCAAATATTATATATACTATAAAGAATGTAGTTTTTTCAAATACTGTCGGGGTCTGACCTCGACATAGTTGTGTTGTTCACGAGTGTTTGGTTCACAAGGAGGGGAGATACAGCGGTGATAGAGATAGCAAAAGAATACACAGACAGACAGAAAGAGGGGGACAATGAGGCACCCCAAAGCCAGGGTGGATACATCACTGGTGGGCAGACTTGGGACTACAGGCATCGTGGCCTCTGCAGGCAGCAACTCACTGCCCTGCAATCTTTACTGCATGCCTTCCATCTTGTAATGCACTGCAATCTTTACTGCATGCCCTCCAACCCGTAATGCACACCTGGGGAGGCCCGGGCCTCTGTTTCATTTAGGGGAGGAGCTTCACACCAAGCTGGGAGGGACTAAAACAGGATACAGCTAGCATCAGTAATTTTCCAGACATTCAGGTAACTTTACATCGTACTTCGCTGGTTCGAATCCCAGGCCAGCAACTTGGTTTCTCAGGCTCAATTAACATATCTATAGCCCCTGAGCTAAGTTGGGGCAAGGTGAGAGGGAAGGACAAAAGCTTGGGCTGAGTCCTGCTGTTTAGGCTTCCTGAGCCAGGTTTTCAGGAACTTGGCTGAAAAGCTAACACTTGGGAGAGATTCAGGGAGGATGGCTTTTTTGTCTGTAGAACAAAGAACTGTGAAGTAGCTAAGATATTTTTAGTTAATCCTTTGGAGAAAGGCTTGGCCTTGCAACCTTTAGTCTCGGCTTTAGGAAAATATCACATTTATCTGTGGATTATCAAGGGCTCCATGTATTAAATTAATAAATATAACTGAACACTAAGACGAAAAACAATTTGCTATTGACTGCCAGTGGCCTCATTTGTTACATTCAGGCCTATAGGGCCTTGAACCTCTGACCAGGCTTACACGGTCTGCAACAAAATACAGAACATATGAATATATCTAAAGCTGATTCTGAAAATACAAAACCCTTTGTCAATTCTAATAAGAAACCGACATTTATACTTAAGGTGAAATCAGTATATATTTTCAGCAGTCCACATAAGATACGGCTCTTTTTGCTGCACAAAAGTGCATGCAAATAATGTTGATTGACTCACATTCCTTAAAATTAGTATAGAGTCTGTATTTTTTGGTACTCTTTTGTGTGATTTTGTTTGTTTTGTTTTATCTGTATATTGAAGATAATAATGTCTGGGTAATTATGATAAATTTGTTCAAAGGAGGAAGAAATGATTAAATAAAATAGCCGTTTGTAGGTGAATTTTAATATATACTTTAACTATGAAATAGAATCAGAATGTACTTATCCTTTGTCTGCTTCTATTTATAGATTTCTCTCTAAAAATACCACTTTAAAGACAGCACATTTATTTTACATTTTGAGGCAAATAAGTCCTATCCATTCCACCTGCTTTGAGGGTGTTTCTAAGTAGAGGCTTTTGGCTGTCGGTGATGTTTAAGGATCATTTCTCAGCAAAAATAATTTTAGACAGTGGGAAAATGGAAGTTATGCATCCCTTCCCTCCAGCTGATTTCATAGCTTTAACATTAACAGAAAGAAGTAAGCTTGCTGCAGCCCTCAGGCTAACTGTCACTGGTTTTTAATGTCATGATCAGGAAGTTCAGAAGGGTCATTTGAAAATGGTTCTCAGGCTAATCCTAAGAAATGGCTTGAAGATGTGTAAAACTTGACATTGTAGCTTTCATGATGCATTATTTTTCTACCAGTGGATTTGGGAGCTGTATAGAGAAGTTAAATGAGAATATTTTTCAGAAAGTTCAATGCAAGTAATTTCAGCAACTAGAAATGAGGGAAATTTGTGGTATCCATGAGCCCTTTCATCTTGCTGAGGAAAGACACATATGTGCAACCAAAGAACAGCAAGCTTATGTATTTAAGTGGGGCTTTTATTTATTTATTTATTTTTTTAGTGAATATTGTGATCTGCAATATTCTCACTTGCTGCACTCTTCAGATTAATTGGAAATAATATATTTTTTGGCTTCATATCATGTTTTGGCTCTCAATGCAAATAATCTTACTAACACTTATAATATTAGAAAGAAGAAAGAATGCTTGAGGGAATGTTTTTGTTGTTTACTTTACAGTTAAGGTAATTTTTTTAAAACAAAAAAAAATGATTATTTGATAATATATAAAACTTTGGGGTATGTAAATGATTCATTTGTAAAAAATCTTTATAAATTCTAGTTTTTCACATGAAAATTGTAAAAGATTTTCCATTTTTTTTAGTTATAAATGGTAGGGTAAGGAAAATGACCACCAATAATATTTTGAAACCAAGAAATTCTGTTCATGTTTTGTCAAAACTATTCACTATTATCTAATTGGAAGGGGTGAGAGAAAGATGACGCTTTTTGCTCCCTCTTAGATTTACAGCCACCTCAAAACTCCATCAGGGTTACTATGAGTTGGAACCGACTTGACGGCACTTAACAACAAGAATATATGTCAGTTCCTATTCATAGCAACCTTGCAGTTAGCAAGGTTCGTGAGTCACAGCACTGGTATGTATTGAATTAGTTGATATTATCCTTCTAGCTAAAATATTTAAAATTTTTAACAAATAACTGTGTTGTTGTTGTTGTTAGGTATTGTAGAATAGATTAGATTAATAGAAATCTTATGCACAACACAAGGAAACACTACCCAGTCCTGTGCCAGGCTCACAGTTGTTATGTTTGCACACATTGCTGCTGCCACTGTGTCAATTCATCTCATTGGAGGTCTTCCACTTTTTCACTAAAGCTCCACTATACCAAGCAAGATGTGGAATGGATGACATGTCTGAATTACGAGAGACAAAATGTCTATTCTAGATCCTAAGGAAGGACTGCTATAGCTGTAATTCTTACAACAAAGATTTGTTTGAGTTTCTGGCAGTCCATGATACTTTTTATATTATTTTCCAACACTGTAATTCAAATGCATCTATTCTTCTATGATCTTCTTTATCCATTGTCCAACCTTTACATACATGTGAGGCAAATAAAAATACTATGGCTTGGGTAAGGCTCACCTTAGGCCTCAAACTGATATATTGAACACTTTAAAGAAGTCTTTAAAGAGGTCTAATGGTAGAGTATTGGTTACGAATTGGGCTGTTAACCACAAGGTCAGCAGTTCGAAACTACCAGCTGTTCCACGGGAGAAAGATGAAGCTTTCTGCTCCCGTAAAGGTTTACAGCTTCAGAAACCCTATACAGGGTCACTATAAGTCGGAATCGACTCCACGGCACATAACATCAACAACAATAACAATGACAGATTGGGTGGGATTATGTTAATATAAATTGTCTATAGTCTACCAAGGGAATTTGATAGTTTGCTAATAATGTCAATATGGTATATGGCATTGCTGTGGAATGGGACCATGCAACTAGGGTATATTTATGCAGCACCAGCAGAAGGAACAGAACCAAGAGTGCAATACTGAGTGATGAGCTTGCTGGCAGAGGGGTTGCCTCTGAGCATTTAATCAGGGAAACTAGGTAACATAATGATAAATGGAGAAAATACTGAGTTGTCAATTATTTTGTTTATTCTGATTCACAAGCAATACTTATAGAAGTAGCAGTCCAGAAACAAGTAACATATTGCATTGGGCAAAACTGCTGTAAAATATACAAGAGAGAGATTTGCAGAAGGATTAAAAAGGAAGGTGGAGATACAGGGAGGTATGCAAAGGCTAAAGGAGATAGAGGTAAATAATGATATATACACAACATAGGAAACACAACGTTCTGTAATAGACACATGTGCTGAGACAAAGACTGACTGTGCATGGTAGGAACAGTCGGAATTACCCACAAATATGTAAGTTCTACACCTTAATTTCTAACTTTAACCACATCTATTACTTTCTATAAATTCATTAGTTACAGATTATAATCAAAAGCATAATTTTTTACTATAACTGGTCATACATATAATTGATCAAACAATAAAAACAAGAAGATAAAAGCACCCTAAAGTTGCATAGTTAAGAACAAAGTAGTAATTCTCTCATGCTGACAATTTCTCAAAACTTCTAATCAAATTCCTACCTCTGTTCCCAAGCTCTCAGTGCCCTTGACTGTCTCCTAAGCTGCTTTCTAAAGACCTTAATGTCCTTGACTAAAACCACCTGGAATGTTTCTTACAATTTTAAGCTTGAATTGCTAAAACTTTAGCTAGTGTGGTTATTTCTAATGTTA
>NW_006408523.1:33497230-33498627 GCF_000296735.1 Chrysochloris asiatica | reverse complement strand
TCGGCCAGGTGGCATCATTGATGGACTCGGGGGTGGCAGTGGTGGTGAGGTTGGCCCAGGATCGAGCATTGTTTCGTTTTGCTGTGCATGGGGTCGCTATGAGTCGGTTCCGACTCGATGGCACCTGACAACAACAACAACATTGTTGTGAATAACAACAGAGGTTTTGGATCATTGTTGGTCTATGATCCAAATAATAATTTGTATATTACATCCTCATTTGTCAAAAATAACTTAGCATCTACTACATTTTCCTTCACATAGCGAACAAGAGTATAGATGTATTACAAGAAAATTTGTTTTTCCTTAGAAAGAATATTGATATAAAGCATATACATTATCTTTGACATATTTCTGTTTTAAAGTATGTTTCCAAAACTGCTTTTAAACCTTTTCTGTATGCTTTGTGTAATTCAAAATTATTTTGCATATGACTGTCAAATATAAACAACCAAGGCTATGTAAATTACACCTCACAACTAAATCCTCTGTAATCTTCATACACTAAAACTGGAAAGATCAGGATATTATATAATGTTTTAGCATTATATAAAAGTAAACTGAATTGTACCTTCCCATTTGGCTTTGGCAGGTAACATAGTGGTAATAAAAACTTCTAGACTGCCTCTTTTCAACTCACAATGTAATTTGACATCACCTTAAGTTTCTAATTTACCTTTTAGTTTTCTAACACTTTCAGAATTACTAATACATAAAAGTCTAATTCATACCTTACCTCTGTTATTACCAAAATTTATCCAATCTCTGTTCACTTGCCTAAGAAAATCTCTTTTATATATAACAGCAGCAATATAGTTAATTAAATAATTGGGTTAGAATGCTGTACTCTAATGTTGAATACTGTATAGACTCTAGCAGATATTATAACTTTTAGGATAGTATCATTTAGAATATCATTTTA
This sequence comes from Chrysochloris asiatica, assembly GCF_000296735.1. Classification (NCBI taxonomy): domain Eukaryota; kingdom Metazoa; phylum Chordata; class Mammalia; order Afrosoricida; family Chrysochloridae; genus Chrysochloris; species Chrysochloris asiatica. The sequence continues at coordinate 33,497,705 of NW_006408523.1, read as the reverse complement.
AAAATGCACTGATATTTAGAACAAATGGCATTACAACTTTAGTGCATTTGGTATTTCTCTTTGGCATTAGTATTATGTGTGTCTTTTTCCTTATATTATTTGGTATTACAAAAATATGCTTGGTCTCTTCTTACATGGAACAGAAGCATGATACTGTGAATAAAGCCCAGACAGAGGAATTGCTATTGGTAAGTGCAATTGAGTTGTTTCCAACTCCTAGTGACCCTGTAAACGGTTTCCATAAAGTGACTAGTGGGTTTGAACTGCTGACGTTGTGGTTCACATTATAGCACTAATCCTACAGTTCCATGCCAGGAGTCAGAGGTAGGTGATGATAAAAAGTTTATGTCTTATAGCGTTGGTTGTTCACTTTTAAGTGAAGATTCTAACACCAACTAAAAGTGCTTATTTGAGCATTAAATATATCTATGTTAATTTGCTTCATACAGCATGCTTTAATTTAGTAAATTAATAT
>NW_006408523.1:33492364-33497130 GCF_000296735.1 Chrysochloris asiatica | reverse complement strand
CTAATGTAAAAAAACAATTTTTATAACTACATAAGATTGAATATGGTGTGAAAGTTAATGTTAATGTGAAAGGCAACTATTATAACGTGAGGTTTGTTTAAGTATCTAATGATTATGCAAGATTTTCTAAAACTTCTTATAAGGAAATTAGAAATAAACTATTTTTCCAAGGGAAAGCTAGAAACCGCGGGTCCCCTGCATGAATCGTCCCTTGTAGCTCTGCTAACCAAGGGGGGCATTCATTGTCCCTTTGCTAAACAATGAACTTTTCATGCATAGGGCTTCTTGCTGTTCTGCTCCTTGGCAGGATGGCATCTGCCATTCTTTGAATCACTTAGTCCAGCAGATTAATGGATCATGTGAACATCCATCTTCAGAAAACTGGATGGTGCTCAGCTACCATTACCAACTGCTTTTAGTGGCATCACATTCGAAAGCCTTGGATAAAGTGGGAGAAAATGTGCAGCCAAACAAAAATATAAAGACTGGGTTTACTGGTCAGTGAGTATATGATCCTTGACCACCCATGAAATCAGCATAGTTACTCAATTTTCAGCCAAGCCGTAGATAGGCCTATAGGGAGGACTGCACTAGTAAGGTGTACACACCATGGAATGGCTAATCATTCAAAATCAAATGGGTAACATTTGCCTAAGGACAAAATTGAAAAGAGATGGGAAGGTGGGTCGAAGGGAAATAGGAAGCACAGGGAGAGAGCAGGAGAACTGTTGTTGCATGGAGGGGATCACAATCTTCGAGATGAAACAAAGTATATGAATTGTTGAATGCCAAATGATGATCTTGTCTGCAAACATTCAGTCAATTCACAATAAAAAAGTTTAAAAATAAATAAAGAAAGAAATAAGCAAACAAACAAATAAATAAATAGAAAAGATGTCACTTCAAGGGCTAAGGTACCCTGACCCAAGTCATGGTATTTTCAGTCACCTTATATGCATGTTAAAGCTAGGCAGTGATTAAGGAAAACTGGTGTAGAATTGATGTTTTTTGAATTATGGTTGGTGTTGGTGAAGAATACTGATAGTGCCATTGGCTGCCAGAAGAATAAACAAATCTGTCTTGGAAGCAGTAGAGCCAGCTTCCTCCTTAGAATGGAGGATGACTAGTCTTCTCGTGTACTTTGGAGGAACTAGTCTCTAGGAAAGAACATCAGGTTTAGTAAAGTAGAAGGTCAGTGAAAAAGATGGATTGACACAGTGATTATAGTAATTATCTCAAACATAACAATTTCAAATACAGCATAGAACCAGAACGTACTTTGTTCTATTGTGTTATGATGGTTATGAAGTAGAGACAACTTGACACTTAACAGAAATAGGTTTGCCAACTCACTAAGCTAGAGTGACCTGAGACTTATTGGTAGACTGAGCATTTATCAGCCGAGCTACAGTTCTACAAGCAGGGTAGAGGCAGAGTGGCCATAGGACTGAGAGGCAAAGTTAAAAGACTTTTGTAACATTTTCCCAATCAGGTTTCATGGTTAAGGACCTGGGTGTGCCTGCAATACAGCTGAGAGGAGACTGTCCTGACTGAAAACCTTTACCTTGATCCTATCTGATCCTGAATACCATTAACTTAATGAATGAACCTCATAATGGTATGTTCTGTGAGTTCTATATGACCATTTCATTGAAGTAGAGAATGCAGGGAAGTAGAGAATGCCATAGAGGGATGGATGGTGTCAGAATTAGTAAAGAAAGTTGGTGAGTGGAGGAATGACGGACCTCTCCTCACATAGGAATTAACCTTGGGCTAATGTTGGTTTTGATTCTTCCTTCTGCCTTGTGAAGTTAGAGGTCAGACACCAGTTCCATACAGTATACACACATATGTGTGTGTGTGTGTGTGTGTGTGTGTGTGATATTAAGTACTGTTGAGTTGATTCCAACTCATAGCTACCCTGTACAGCATTTCTGAAGAGCAGCTGGTGGGTTTGAATGGCTGACCTTGTGAGTCTCAGTCCAGTGCTGATTCTACAGCGCCACACCAAGGGTCTCTCTCTCTCTCTCTATTGTTGTTGTTAGGTGCCATCGAGTCAGTACCAACTCATAGTGACCTTATGCAAAGCAGAATGAAACACTGCCTGATCCTCTCTCTCTCTAATATATATATATATATATTGTTGTTGCTGTTGTTATTGTTGTTAAGTGCCATTGAGTCAATTCTGACCCATAGCAATCCTGTATAGGGTTTCCAAGGAGCAGCTGGTAAGCTTGAACTATCAACCTTGCAATTCAAACTATTTTACAGTCTGGAGCATTAACCCACAGTGCCACATATACATATATATGTGTATATACATATTGTTGTTGTAGTTAAGTGCTTTCAAATCAGTTCCAATCCATAGAAACCCCTACAGGTGTGGCAGGTGTGCTTGAACTGCCAACCATGTGGTTCAAACAGACTGTGCAGTCCAGTGCATTAATCCACAGTGACATAACATTAATGCATATTAGTTTTGTTCTGATGCTGCAGGGAAGCTAATTACCTATTATAGCCATTTGAGACAATTTTCTATATTCTGTGATGTACTGTAAATTCAGATCTCTATGGCTGTGATTGTAGACCCATTCTGAAATGAAGTTATTAAGGGCAAGCGTTAAAGTGGGGCTAAAGAGTAAGGATTAAAGATGTCTGCACCTATAGAGGATATGACTCAAGTCACAACACTTAGTTTCCTTTGGGAGCATGGTCTTACTCCAAATTACAGGACAGTTTTGGAAAAGTTCACTCTCATGCCTTGGATCTTGCATCTTGCTCATTATGTCTGATCTCCAATTAATGGGACTTTTGGCCCATCACATGACCTGATTCGACAGCTCCTGCAGCCTCCTACATCAACAACCTGTTGTCTGACATGCCAATTTGAATTTCTCAGTTCCTGAAGACAATGTGAATGAGAAGGTTCCTCCACACTGCTCTCTGAACTATGAATTTAGGACGTAACCCATCTCCAAAATTGCACCAGCCATTTCCTTTGACAGTTGTGCCTTTTAAGAGACATTAGAGTGTGTTACAGAACCCTGAGACTTGAAAGAGGTGAGGAGTTGTGATTGATATCAAGGACTATGGAGTGCTATAACATGTTTAAAAAAGTGAAACAGTTGAGATATATTTAACATTCAACTCATAAGGACTATGTGGAAACTATACCAGAAGTGGGAAATGTTTCCACCCCCTCTGTTGTGATTTTGTTCAGCTAGTTTAATCATGAAAGAGTGTTGAAATAAATGATCTTTTAAGTAAAATAAAAGTTACATAAATGTTTACTAAAATATTTCTTCTCACATGGTTAAGTGCTCAAATGTTCAAAGAGAACCATGCTTTATTAAAATAGATAATTTCATGAAAGAATGTTCCTCTAAAATATTTATTTAATCCTAGATATGTATCAAAATACCAGCTATTTATACTGGGATATAGGTTAATTATTAAGAGACAAAGTATAATGTTAAATAAAATCTAATGCCTTGCTTTTAAAAAGACAAGGCCAAGAAAAATAAGATGATATTTACAGCAAAAATTATATTGTGAAAATTATTTGTAACTCATATTAGTATGCATATCATCTATCATTTCTAAGGATGAAAGAAAGAAGATCATTTAAAATATTTTTCCAAAACCACATAGCTGGTATGTGAAAGAATGAGACTTCAACCCCTGAATGTTGGAATTCCAAATCAATTCCTCTACAAATCATTATTTTTCATGACATTAAATAATTAATTTTCTGATTGAATAGTTTATAAATAGCATTTTCAAGCAATTATTTTGTTATAGAGATTTAGAACTCATATGAAAATATAATAAGATAATAATGTTTCCTATAATTTTTTTTTTTTAATTCTACTCTGTACTGTAGGGTTGCTATGAGTTAGGAACAACTCTATAGAAGAAGTGGGTTTATAAACTTAAGACCCCAGTTTTAGTGTATTTCTTGATAATCTGTTTTCGCTGCATTGTGATAAATGCACCAAATTTATTACAACATAGATTTCATTATGTATATGTGATTGTACAGCATAAGCTACTTATTGTTATTGTTGTTGCTATGTGCCGTTGAGTTGGTGCGGACTCATAGCGGCCAAGTATAACTTTTCCCAGGAGCAGCTTGTGAGTTTGAACCACCAATTATGTGGTTCAAACCGACCTTGTGGTCCAGTATTTTATCCCACAGCATCACACCAGGACTTACAGAGTTTAAAAATATATCATCTGCACATTTTGTTTTATGATAACACTGAATTGTATTTGAAATATAATAGAAAAATTCATTTTAAAGAGCTCTAACAATGTAGTGGTTACAAATCGGGCTGAGAACCTTAAGATCAACAGTTCGAGACTACCAGCTGTTCCGTGGGAGAAAGATGAGACTTTCTGCTCCAGTAAAGATTTACAGCCTTGGAACCTATACATGGTTGCTATGAGTAGAACCAAATCTACGGCACATCACAATGATGATTAAGTAAGGTATTCTTCCTGTTTTGAGGTTTAAAACATTTTTTTAAATAAAATGTCCTCATACTTATACTATCAAAATAAGATAAAAATAATTATCTCCTTCTACTTAGTTTTGAAGAGGTCCAACAGCTGAACAGAAAATTTCAAAGATCAGCTCAAGAAGATAAAACTAGGTACTATAATAAAATGTGCAAAGATTTGGAATTAGAAAACCAAAAGGGAAGAACATGGTCAGCATTTCACAAGCTGGGGGAACTGAAGAAAAAATTCAAGCCTCGACTTTC
>NW_006408523.1:33475229-33487385 GCF_000296735.1 Chrysochloris asiatica | reverse complement strand
AGAGAGAGAGAGAGAGAGAGAAAGAGAGAGTGCTTATTTCTCTTGAAATGCATTTCACAAAGAAGAAAAGAGACAATTTTGCATTTTCCTTATATGTCAAACTGGCAACCTGAAAATAATCATAATTAATGAAACGATGGCATACAATTTTGGGAACTGCTGCAAGAGTAAAACAAAAACTAACAAAACAAAACTTTGAACTCAAGTCTTAATGTAATCATTAAATGGTTGTATGTCATCTGGTAAGAAGTACTGGAAGGAGTGAAGTAATTAAAACGCTCAACTGCTGACTAGTTGAGGGAAGAAAATAGGGAAGATTGCTTCTGTAAAGATTTACAGCCTCGGAAATCCTATGGGGCAGTTCTACCTGTCCTAAAGGATTACCATTCGTCTGAATCGACTTGATGGCAGTGAATGTTTTGGGGTCCTCTTATAAATCTCTTACCTTTCTGAATTTCAGCTTATTTCCAGTATTATTTAGGCACTAGTATAATATTTGATTCACTTTAAAAAATACAGTTTATATTGTTGGAGTTCCTGGGATGTTAACCAGAATACAAATGCAAATACAATAACTCTTACATTCACTTTTCCTCAATTTTCAGAAACTAGGAAATGTGTCATCGCTATAAATAATTTATCCTTACTGTCCACTCCTCTGAAACCCTATACAGGGTAGCTGTGAATCATAATTATTTTAAAAGTCCTTAACAAGAAAGTCTGTAGACTTTATTTTTCAGACTTAAATACAAGAAGAGAGATGCCAGGGAGATCATGGGAACTTAACAATACATTTCTTGGTTATTCACAATCATGATTAACTAAGTAGAAAATTAGGGGTGGAGTGGGAAGGTGAAACTGTTCAGGTAGGTAGAAAGGAATAGTTTGCCAAAGACACTGATTTGCATTTAAGGAATGTAGTGGTGCTGTAGGATAAGCACTCGACTGCAATGTTGGTTTGAACTGCAAGTTTGGCAGTTCAAATCCACCAGCCACTCTTCAGAAACTCTACGTAGGGTTGCTATGAGTCAAAATTGACTCAGTGTAACTTACCAACAAGAACAGTGAGAATGAAAAGCAGACCCACCATTATCCTTATTCATTATCATTTTTTAAGTTCTCTGCAGAAGGAATGCTGTATTGTGTTTTCCTTTTGTACATTGCTAACTGAAGTGGTTTCTTATGTCAGTTAATGAATTTGAACTGGCCAATTCTCATGTCTCATTGGTTGCTGCTAATGGGGTCCTAGGAGCTCTGGTGTGGCACTCTAGAATAAGCACTAGACTGCTGACCACAAGATGAGAAGTTCAAACCTACCGATCACTTCTTGGAAACTCTGTACAGGGTCTCTCTGTACAGGGTCGATGGCACTTGATAACAACTACAATAATGTACTAGAGTCAAATATTGTTAATATAATTGCTGGTTACTATGGAAATATACATAAATCAAGTATTTTTAAAGTTTTTAATGACAATGAGTAATCCAGTTGTTCCCCAAATGTCCTCTAAAATATTTTAGGATGCTTTATTTTTAATTCAATTGAATGTATATAGGAAGTAAGCATTTAACAATTCGTTAGAAGTACATGATATCTTATCAAAAGCCTTGGACTTTCAAACACAAAGAGTAGTCTTTACCATATTTCCAGTTGTACCAACATCCAGTTTACAAAAGACACTCTAAAGAAGGATCTTTAGACAAAAGATAAAAATGACTCTGATATTCTAGCACAAACCTTTTTATTTCAGTTACTTCAAAATTGCTCTCTTCCCCTTCTTGTCCAAAATTCATAAAAGAATAGCTTTAGCTCTTTTTGTCCACTCTGCGCCTGCCACTCACTATTGAATACACTCCAGCCTGGATCCTGCTGCTAGAACTCAATTAGAAGTGATTTGTTATGAAGGTCATCAATTCAATGGGCATTATTGAATTTAGTATTATGGAAACTCTATTCCTTTAAAATCTGCTTCTTCTTTTCTATATTTATCGACACCTTGTCCTTGCCCATATTCTATGTATTAGTATTTTATCCACTATTCATCTCACATGAAAAACTCACTCACAACTGTGATCTCAATAATCTTGTGTATTGTGACTCCCAAACATGTTACTTCAAGGTCAGACCTGAAAGGTGGAGTTTTAGATATCATGAGTTTTCTTCATTGGACCTTTCTACCTAATTGGCATCTTGGTGTGGTGTTGTAGGATAAGCACTGGACTGCAACAAACCCACTCAGCTGCTCCTCAGAAACTTAATATAGGGTCACTATGTGTTGAAACTGACATGACCGCACTTAACAACAACAGCCTAATTGAAGTAGAGGTACATTAAATTAAACATACTTCAAAATGAATCTACTGTGTCAGTTTTAAACCATTGTGCAATTCTGAGCCTGTACCTGCTAAAACCATGCGGGGACATATCTGACTTCCCTGGCTTCACAAAAGAGAAAAAGAACCAAACTCAAAATTAGCCCAAGGCTGATTCCTAGGAAATTGAGGTCAGACATGCTTCTACCCTACAAGCGTCTTTAACCTATTCTGATACCAACCATTCCTCCCACAGCACTCTCTGCATCACATCTGGGTTCTATGATTCATTGCAATGGCTACACAGAGCTCATAAAAATACTCACAATTCTTAGGAAGAGAATAGGGTACAATTCAGGATCAAAACCAACTCAGGATACAGCAGTTCTCCAGTCAGGAACACCTTTTGTGTGCTATATTGTAGACACTCCTCACTCTTGTCTTCCATCTCTCAGCCATGTGGCCCCTTGGCCTCTGCCCTGCTCCAGCAAGTGATGCAAAACCCTTTTAGTCATCCAATGAATGCCTACCCAAAGGGCACATTCTCCTGCCAGTCTCCTGCCTGTAGACACTCAGCTTTCCTCAGTTCCCAGGCCTAGAGCTGGAGGCTGTTCTGTCTCTCCATGCCATCACCTGTTCTGCTGTCTCTGCCATCATCTCTGCTGTCATCTCATACCATCTGCTCTTGAAATCTCATGCTCCACTCATGCTCTTCCTTCTTGATGGTCCTAGGATCTTCTGTCTCTTCTTCTGAGATGGCTCCTTTTAAACCTAGCTAAAGGACAAAACTAACCGATCCCAATCTTAACCTTATTTTCAAGGTCCTATATACCTTATTTTCAAGGTCCTACCAAATCACTTGGTGCAAATTAAGAAGACTTTGGGTAGAAAAGCTATATTAAGTAAATTCAAGGCACCACAGTACCACTGTTGTTGTTAAAAAAACAACAGTAACAAAAGAACTAAAAAACATCAGTTCAGACTCATAGCCACCCTGTACAGGGTTTCCGAGGCTGTAAATCTTTACTGGACCAGAAAGCCTCATCTTTCTCCCACGGAACAGCTGGTAGTTTTGAACTGATGACCGTGAGATAAGAAGCCTGATTCATAACCACTCTGCTACCAGAGCTCCTTACTACATTCATCTATATTCTAATTCTAGAAAACTGAGTAATGTTTTTGATTACTTTTAACGAATAATCTATCCCTGTTGTTGTTGTTGTTCTGGAATACGATATAGCCTAAATGAAAGGAAAAATGATGAAATAGTGTTGAGCAAAAGATTCCAAAAGTTGGCTCATAAAGACAAAGTAAAGTATTATAATGTAAGATGCAAAGATCTGGAGTTACAAAATCAAAAGGGAAAGACATTTTCAGCATTTATCAAATGATCTCAGCATTTATAAGATCTGAGGAAATGATTCAAGCTTCAAGTTGCTATATTGAAAGAACCTATGTGCAGACTATTGAACAATATTGGAATCTTCAAAAGAAGATGGAACGTATATACAGAGTTACTGAACCAAAAATAATTGGTCAGCTTTCAACCAATTCAACAGACAACATATGACCAATAACCAATGGAACTAAAGGAAGAAGTCCAAACTGGCAATTACAAGGCTTCAGGTTTTGACATGATAACACTTCAAATGTTTTCACAAATGGATGTTGTGCTACAGGTTCTCATTGATCTATGGAGAGAAATTTGGAAGACAGTAACCTGGCCAACTGATTGAAAGAGATAAATAGGTGATCCAGCCAAATGCAGACATTATTGAATAATATCATTAATATCCAGCAAGAAAATTTTTGTTAACAGTAATTTAAAAACAGACATGTTGCATTAGGCAAATCTGCTGCACACGATCTCTTGAAGTGTTAAGGAGCAAAGGTGTCGCTTTGAGGAGTAAGGTGTGCCTAACTCAAGCCATGGAGTCCTGGCATGGTGCTGTAAAATAAGCACTGGATTGCTAATCACAAAGTCAGTGTTTAAAGCCTGATAGCCATTCCTCAGAAGCCATATTATACAGGATTATTATTATGATTTGGAACTGATTCGACAACACTTAACAACAACAACCCAAGGTAATTCTCAGTCACCTTATATGCATATGGAGTCCTGGTGTGGCACTGTAGGATAAGGACTGGGCCATAAATTCTGTTAGAACTGCAAGGCACTCCTCAGAAACCCCATACATAGTTGCTATGTGCCAAAACTGACCTTACGGAACTTAACAACAACATATGCATGTAAAGAATGCATATGAACGTATAAGGAAAGTTATAGAATAATCAATGTATTTAAATTATGGTGTTGGCAAAGATTATTAAAAGTGCCATGGAGTGCCAGAAGAATGAACAAGCTGCTTTGAAAGAAGTATTGTCACACTGCTCCGTAGAAATGTTGATGGTAAGACTTTGTCTCTCAAAATTTGGCTATGTTGTCAGAAGGCTCAGTCCCTGGAAAAGGACATCGTGCATCGTAGAAAGCCAACAAAAAAAGGAGACCCCCAGAGATGAATTGGCACAGTGGCAGCAGCTATGGGTTAAAACATAACAATCGTGAGCATGACACAGGACCTGGAAGTGTTGCATTCTGTTGTGTATAGAATTGCAGTGAGTTTGAGCCAACTTGATAACACCTAACCACTATGGAGTGGTGGATTAAGACGAAGTGTTTTGAATATTTTTCCAGTAAAGAAACTTTGCTGAAGGCCTTCTCCATTTGTTCTGCTAATGCTGCCGTTCTTAGATGAACTCTAATTAATTCCAACTCACAGAGACTCTATGCACAACAGAATGAAACACTGCTTTGCTTAATGCTTTCCACCAATTCTTCATTTAAAAGTTTTATCTCATTTTTTAAAGCAGTAGGGAAATAACTTTGACCTTTTTGATGAGGACATTATTGAAAATTCCTATCATCCAATATTCTTTTTTCCCTACATACTTTCCACTGACCTTTATTGAATAATTCTGAATTAGGTTTAAATTTCCTTTGGTCTTTGTGATATTTACTATTGAAATATCATTTGCTTTGTGGATCATTTTGGAGAGGTTTCTTTATACACACAGCATTACTATAACTGATGCACAGATACTTCATGAAGACTTTCTTCACTGTTCTTTTTATGTGTTCCACTAACATTTCTTTCTCCACATATACACTTGAATTTTAAATATACTGCTTTTTAAAATATACACTTAATGAATATCTAATTGTAATTTTGGTAACAAATAATTATCTAATTATATTAGTAGATAGCCCAGATTAGATCATTTTTATATGATGAAAACAGACATTAAAAACACTTAAATTATCTTGTTTAGAATATCATTATTTTCCTATGCAAAATTTTTTTTAAGAAATTCTGAATACCTACTGTTGGAAATGCACTGTACTAGACATAGAAGAGATAGGGGGAAAAAGGTGACCAATATATCATTTCTACACTATGAAATTTTAGAAAACAGTACCATAGGGTTTCAGGATTTAAATGTATGATACTGTAGTATTATAGTACAAATATGCATGGTTCTAATTATGTTGTTGCTGTTGGTAAGTGCCATCGAGTAGGTTCTGATCCATAGTGACCCTGTATAGGGTTTCCAAGGAGTGGCTGGTAAGCTTGAACCATCAACATTGCAGCTCAAACTGACTCTGCAATCGAGCACATTAACCCACAGCTCCATACCAGGACTCCAGTTCTATATATATAATATATACATACATATTATAGAATAAAATAATATACATCCAACTGCTATGTTATTGTTATTGTTAAGTGTCTTCCGACTCCTAATGACCCTGTATAGGGTTTCCAAAGAGTGGCTGGTGAGTTTGAACTGCCAACCTTGTGATTCAAAAATGACCTTTTCAGTCCAATGCTTCATCCCACAGAGCCAAGCAATATAATATATACATATATATTTTAGAGCAATTTACAATTTTTTAGCATTTGATATATACACATATATTCTATTTTGTGTATGCTTTAGCATTTCATATAACATTGCATATCTATCACTCAGACACCAGTAACATAGACTGGTGATTCCCTGTAGAATCTAACTTTGCGCCACTAGCTAGTCCAGGGCTCTGGCCTCATGTCTCTGGTTTCTCCTCTTTCTCAATTATTGTTGTTATTTATACCTCTAAACTTGACTTACCTGCCACACACTCAAATATCAAACCATAAGATGGAGGAAAAATTAAAAGGAATGCCAAACCATAATTGTTTTAAGGGCATTTTTAGTCTTTATAATGAAAACCTCCCATTATTTTAACATATCACCCTAAACACAATTGTCAAGCACTTTAATACATACCCACAGCTAGCACAAGAGATGTCATCTCTACCTGTGCAATCATATATCAAAGTGAAATCTAGAAAGATTCATAATGAAAGAAAATGAGATTACATACTGGATAACTATTTGTTGTTATTAAGTGCCAGTGTCTACTCATAACAACTCTGTATATGGTTTCCAAAGTTGTAAATTTTTGCAGGAGCAGAAATCTTCCTTTTTCCTGCAAAACAGCTGGTGGGCTTGAACCGCTGACCTTGTGGTCAGAAGTGCTTTTCTGACAGATCCACTGTGCTCATAGGTATACAAAGGTGAGTAAAAATTGCCTGTACTCTGATGGTAGAATTTATTTTAATTAACATTTAGAAAAGGGAAATACATCATTTTCTACATAATCGCTTTGCTTTGTTTTTCTTTTCTTTTCTCCTTTTTACTTTCAACCAATCATAGCTTTTGTTTCATCTCAACGGTTTCACTCCCCTCCCTGTAACAGTAGTTATCCTGCTTCTACTCTGTGGTTTCCCTTTGACAGTTTATACTTCACAAATGAACAAAGCAAAATTATTTGATGTACACTCAAAAACAAAAATATATACTCATTTAAATGTCCAAATGGTACATTTGGCAAATCAGCTTCCTGCCTGCGAGCACACAGTCCTTAGCTGCTCTAGCTCTATATACCATTGCCTCTGTTGCTGCTGCTTTACTGGGTAGGATCTCATGTTCCACTCATGCTCTCCCCTCTTGATGGCCCTAGGGTCCTCTGTTTCTGAAATGAAAGACTACCTTCTCCCCATTTTTTGTTACATAGCTTCTACAATTACAGTTGTGACTAGTAATTAATCCTGACAATAGAATCATAAAATCTTATCACCATCATCTTCCATCCCCTTTCACAAGATCCATCTGGAAAAGAGAAAAACTATTCAATGGGGATTCTACCTTACCCCCCTCATTCTGAAACAAAACACTCATGAAAGCTTGTAAGCCAGCCACTTTGTATCTTTACAGCCCCCTATTTTGGTAGTCAGTGTCTAAGTTGCCCACCCCTATCAAACCGGTGCACTGAGGAAACAAGCTTGATCCTTGATATGAAGAATCCTGTCATTTCAGTTGGAATTTTGAGCAACTACATCCATAAGGAGAAGTTCAGTTCATCAATTTATGCTTTCTCCCAGTATCAAACTTCTTTATCTTCACCTGGTCAAGTTCTGGTTAGCTAGCCATCCCAGCTGGGTGAAATGGGTACTGTCTGAAAATTTGGGAGTTGTCAAATGCCTCCTCCCCTTTCATACCAGCTGGCACTTCACTCTCAGTTCTAACACCCAGTGGCTAGGTCAGTGTCCATGGGCTCAGGAGTTCACACATCTCCCTAATCATCAGACCAGTCATCTCGTCCTCTTTTCTCTTTCATCTTAAGGTTAATGGGTACCAGGGGAACATGATAAAATCAGTCCTTGTTTTCATTGCTGCATTTCCTGTGCTTCCACTCCAAGTAGATCAGTGTGGTCTCCAGTGAGAATACTAAACTGCACAAAGATTCCTTTTGAGTTTCAGTTTTATAAGAGATTTTCCCTGATGGGCTGATTTTTCTTGTCTTGATGGCTCCAAGTCAAACAGTTTGCATGATATTCTAACAGCCAAACAAACTGCTTTTTTCCTGCTGGTCTTTCTTACAAAGTATCTTCTGTTCTTCTAGCCATTCTGGGTTGGCCTGCATGTCTTTTCAAGTAGGCATAGCCCACCTCAAAAGGTTCTGTGTGGTGCTCAAAATTCCACCTAACTCCCCATCTTCCACAAAGGCATAACACAAAGCCTGTTTCCACTGGCAAATTCTAATTCCCCTTAAATAATCTAATCAGTTACAAACTGAAGATGGATTTACAAGCTTTCTGTGATCATAATTCCCAATATGCATACAATCCAGCTACTTGGATTATTTGCTCAGCATGCAGATTGAGTAAGTATGGTGAAAGAATACAATCCTGTCGCACACCTTTCCTAAATTTAAAACATTCGATGTTCCTTGTTCTGTTTGAAGAACTGCCTATTGGTCTATGTAATGGTTCCTCATGAGCACAGTTAAGTGTCCTGGAATACTCATAATTTGCATTTATGTCCATAGCTTATCATGATCCGAACAATCAAAAGCCTTTGTATAGTCAATAAAGCACAGGTAAACATCCTTCTGGTAGTCTCTGTTTTCAGTCACGATCCATCTAACGTCAGCAATGATATCCTTTATTCCATGTCCTCTTCTGAATCTCACTTGAACCTCTGGAAGTTCTCTGTCAGTGTATGGTTGCAGCCGTATTTATCTTTTGTTATACTTCTATTCAAGTTTTCTACTTCACTCTGTGTAAATTTAAGTAGATTGTGTTTTTCTAAGAACCTGCATCTCCTCTAGATTTTTTAATATGTTGGAATACAATTCTTCATAATACTTTGTTATCCTTTTTATTTCTGTTGGTTCTGTTGTGACATCACCTATCTGGTTTCTTATGCATATTATTTTCATCTTATCACTCTTTTCTTTTGTTAGATTTGCTAAAGGTTTGTCAATTTTATTAATCCATTTGAACAAACAGCTTTTTGTCTTATTGATTCTTTCTATTGTTTTTCTGTTTTCTATTTCATTTATTTGTGCTTTAAGTTTTATTATTTCTTTTCTTTTGGTGACTGTAGGTTTGCTTTGCTTCTCTTTTTCTAATTGTTGGAGATGTGTTAATATGCTTATTTTGGGTCCTTCTTCTTTTTGGATTTCTGCATTTATTGCTGTAAATTGCCCTCTCAGTACTGATTTTGCTGTGTCCCAAAGGGTTTGGTATGTTATGTTTCATTCTCAATTGTTCCTAGGAATTTTTTTATTTTTTACTTGGCTTAGTAGCCAGTAGCTTACAGTAAGGATGTTATTCAGTTTGAATGTATTTGATTTTATTTTCTTAATCTTCCTTTTGTTGATTTCTAATTTTATAGAATTTTGATCTAAAAAGATATTTTGTAGTATTATGGTTTTAAATTTATTGATACTTGCTTTGTGGATTAACATACGGTCTATTGAAAATGTTCCATGTGCATTAGAGAAGAATGTGTATTGTGCTGTTGAATGCTCTGTACACATATCTATAAGGTCAAGTTTATTGATTATATTGCTTAGTTCTTCTGTGCCTTTGTTGAGTTTCTTTCTGGTTGTCCTGACCTTTCTCAAAACTGGTATATTTTAGAGTTATCAATTTCTTTCTTCAATTCTACTAGGGTTTGATTTATGCATTTTGTGTGTCTTGCCTTGAGAACACAGGTATTTATTATGATTATGTCTTCTTGTTCCGTTGACCCTACAATCATATCCTTCTTCATCTCTTATGCTAGTTTTTGCCTTAAAGTTTATTTTATCAGAGATTAATATTGCTACTTCTGCTCATCTTTTTTATTGCCATTATCTTGGTATATTTTTCCATCCTTCAATTTTTAATCTATGTTTGTCTTTCTGTGTAAGGTGTGTCTCTTGTAGACAGTATATTGAAGGATCCTGTTTTCATATTCATTTTATTACTCTCTGTCTCTTTACAGGCAGGTGCATTTAAGCTATTGACATTGAGTGTAACTATTGATAGGTATGGATTACTTCCTGTCTTGTTGCTGTTTGTTTTTTATTGTGTGTGGTGCAGCTGATTTCTTTACTCTGCAACCTTTCCGGTGCTGAGATCATTTATTTGTATGTTTTTTTTTCCCTCAATTTCTTCATAGTTTTAATATTTCCATAATCTTCTTGGACTTTCCATTTCTTGATTTGACATGAAGATGTATTAATTTTTATTGAGGTTACCCTGTATTTTATTAATGTCTTCCTCATTTTCAAACAGTCTGTTTTATTCTGAAATCTACCCGATCCCCTACCTGGATCTCTGTAACTACAATTTTCCCTTCCTTCATTTTTCAGTTGTCCTGATCATAGATTGACATCCTAGATCCCTTATTTTCAGCCTTATAGATTTATTCTGCTCTGGATGCTTCCATATTTGAACTGCTTTCATATTTGAACTAAGTTCTGGGTGGTGCCAGTCTCTGGTTGTCTTTCTTGTTTGTTCTTACTCGAAAGAATTATCTTTTGTACATATTGAAGCACTGGCTTGGCTTTTGTGAAATCCTTCAATTTCTGCTTATACTGAAATGTTCTTATTTCATCATCATATTTGATAGAAAGCTTTGCTGGATAGATGATTCTTGTTTGGCAGTTTTTGTCTTTCAGAGTTTTGTATATGTTTTCCCTTTGCTTTCTTGCCTGTATGGTTTCTGTTGAGAAAACAGAGCTTAATGTGATTGGTTTTTCTATGTAAGAAACCTTTATTTTTTTCCCTACCTGCTTTCAGGATTCTTTTCTGTCTTTGATTTTGGAGTTTGGTTATTATATGCCTTGGTGATTTTATTCAGGGGTCTATAATGCCTGGGGTTCCTTCAGCTTTTTGAGTATTTATCTTCTCACCTTTCAAGATGTTAGGGAAAATTTCTTCCAGCAGTTCTTTGACTATCTTTTCTATGGTTTTCTTTGTCTCTTCCTGTTCTGGAATTCCAGTCATCCATAGATTATTTCTCTTCATATTGCCCCACATGAATCTTAGTCTTTCTTAAGATTTCTTTTTCATTTTTCTAAGTGTTCTTTTATTTTAGCAGTATTGAGAGATTTATCTTCAAGCTCATTTAATTCTGGCTTTTATAGATTCAGTTCAACTCCTTTGCCCGTTCAGTGTATTTGCCCATTTTTGATATTTTAATATTGATCACTTGGATCTCTGTTTTCAGGTTTTTTGTATTGTCTCAAAAGTTATATCTATTTTGTTTGATTGTTACTGCAGCACATTTCTGGCTTCTTCCTTATTTTCACCAACTTTTCTGTGGAACATTTGGATGTACCTCAATATCATTGTCCTGAATCTTTTTCAGGTAGTTCCAGAGTCTCTTGTCCCTCAAAAGCAATATCTAGCTCGCTCTCTTGGTTGTTGGTTTGAACTATTCTGTGTTGTTTCTCATGTGAGCAGAAATTTTCTGCTGCTTTTTAAGCATCAAGGAATTGTTGCATTTTTATTTATTTGATGAACGTATGTTGGCATATTCTTATGCATTCTCTAATTGCCTCCTTGTAGGTATGATCAGGAGGTGGGCTTCTCTCTTCACTTTTCATACTGTTCAGTTCAGAGTGCTTATAGCTGGTATATGTTTATAGCTGCTCTGGTGTATGTTGTTGTTGCTGTTTTAAGTGCCATTGAGTCTGTTTTGACGCATAGTGACTTCCAAGATGTGACTGGTGAACTTGAACTATCAACCTAAAGTTCAAACTGACCTTGCAGACTAGCACATTAACCTGCAGCACTACAATGGGACTGCACAGTAGTTGGTGTTGGCTCTTGCCCAGCTGGTGAGGTTTTAGAGGGTACAGTTGTGGCTTAGCTGAATGGCTGCAGTTACTATCTCCTGTCAGGTGATGCAAGAAGGGAAAACAATGTAAGACTAAAAATGAGAATTATAAAATAATAAAAC
>NW_006408523.1:33445632-33474829 GCF_000296735.1 Chrysochloris asiatica | reverse complement strand
GAGATCTAGTGTGGAGCTGTGGACTAATGCGCTGGACTGCAAAGTGGGTTTGAACCACAAGGTCAGTGGTTCAAGCTCACCAGCTGCTCCTTGGAAACCCTACACAGGGTCACTATGGGTCAGAATTGATTCGACAGCACTTAGCACCACCAATAACAATGGAGTTTTGGTGTACCGCAAAACCGTTTGAATTGCAAGATGGGCAGTTCAAGCTCACCAGCTGCTCTTCGGATACCCTTTACAGGTCGCTATGGGTCGGAACCAACTCAACAGTACTTAAAAACAACAACAATGGACTTTTGCCTTCATAGCTGCCTGAGAAATTTCACAAAGTTCCCAGCGTGCATCTCTGATCTATCACCAGCTCTCTTCTTTCTCTTTCTCCTTTTTTCTTGCCCTGAAACCTCTCTTTGATTATGCATGCGCCCAGCTGTGGGAGCTGCACAGGACCTTCTCTGTGAGTGGCTACTTGTACTAATCTAACCTCTGGTAACCAGAGAAGAAACCAAGAAATAATAATTTCATCTTTGACTCTATAAGTCACAGCCAGGCTTATGCAAAGGGAATGCTGTCATTTCTACCAACTCACTCCTGTTCAAAATGGCTGTGGCTTGTCACACTGTTGCTGTTGTCATTGTTAAGTGCTGTCAAGTCGGTTCCATAGTGACCCTGTATAGGGTTTCCAAGGAGTGGCTGGTGAGATTGAACTACTGACTCCCATTTAAAATGGCTGTGGCTTGTCACACTGGGTGACTCAAATCAGAAGTCAACATCTTTCTTTCTTCTCTTCAAATTCTTTCTGCTGGTAAACACTCAATCCACTTATTTATCCCTTTAGCTGAAGCTCAGAGTTCCTGGACCATCCTTTGAATCTGGTTCACCCTCTTCTCTGGTTTTTGCTGAACAGAGTCTGCACAGCTTTTCTGCCTAGTCTGCCCTCAACCTCTGCCTCTAATCTCCTTGCCTTTCCAGGCACTTTGACTGTCAACAAGCTTTCATATTCCCTTATTTAAAAAGTTTTAGGCTGAGCTAAGAGCCATGAACACACTGCTGTCTTCACTTTTTTCAGAGGTGGAACCTCATCTTCTAAGAGTTGCTTTCAGGGGGCCAAACAGGTGAAAGTCCAGTGGAGCAAGATAAAAACAACAGGGAGGATGCTTTTACACGTCGAAATGACGTTTTTTGCTAAGTGTCAACAGTGTGGGCAGAGGTGTGCTGATGTGCATTCTTATGCAAAATCACAAAGTCCTAAAATAGTCCTGCTCTGTGTTTAATCTGAAGTTACAGCCTCAGCTCCTCAGTGAGCGTGAGCTCTGCTGATTATTTAACTTTTTCCTGGTAGTGTTCCAATACTGGACCTTGAGAATCCCAGAAAACTTTAAGCATCAATTTTCCAGCTGATGGTGGACTCTTGAACTATTTGTGGTTGATAATTGAGAATATTTCCATTACATGCTCTGTCATTTACCTTCAGGCTCCTAGTGATGAATTCATGTCCCATCACCAGTAATGGTTTTTAAAAATAAAATTTTACCTTCCTTCACGTATCTATCCAAATTTTGTTTGCAGCTATCCAAACACTTCTGTTTATGATCTTCTGTGAGTTGTTTGAATATCCACCTTGCACAAACTTTTTGAAACTCAAGCCTGTCATGGATTATTGCATAGGTGAACCATGATTGATTTGCAATGATTTGCCACATAATCTACTGTCATTCATTCATTCAGTAGAATTATTTTACATTCACACTCAACGATGCCATCAGCTCTGGCTGTGGACAGTCATTTTAATATAATAAGACAATGGATAATTGTTCACACATCTAGTGTGTGTATATATTTATATATATGCAAATATATGAGTGTGTGTGTATGTATTTATATATATGCAGATATATAATATATCTATATATACAGAGAATCCTGGTGTGGTGCTGTAGGATAAGCACAGCATCAACATGTCAGTTTGAATCAGAAACTCAGTGGTTCAAACACTCTAGCTGCTCCTTAGAAAACCTATATAAGTTTGCTGTGAGTCAGAACCATGACACAAGCAACAACATCAACAATTGTGGAGTTTTGTTGTTAAGTGCCTTGGAGTTGGTTCCAACTTATAATGAATGACCCAGTGTAGGACTATCGAGGAACTGCTGGTTAGTTTGAACTGCTGCCTTATGGTTCACATGACCTTGCAGTCCAATGCTTGTCCTACAAAGCCACACCAGCACTCCAATATATATTTGTTGTTGTTGTTAAGTGTATATGTATACATATATATGTATATATATGTATGTTGTTATTAAGTGCCGTAGAGTCGGTTCCGACCCATAGCGACCCTGTACAGGGTTTCTGAGGCTGTAAATCTTTACGGCAGCAGAACGCCTCATCTTTCTCCTGCGGAGCCGCTGGTAGTTTCGAACTGCTGGCCTTAAGGTTCACAGCCCGATTCGTAATCACTAAGCTACCAGAGCTCCTATATGTTGTTATTAAGTGCCGTTAAATCAGCTCTGACTAAGGAAAGACTGATCCCTTTCCAAGGTCTCACCTAGAGGCCTCAATCAGGGACTCTTCTAAGGGGGGATGGAAGTGCCATAAAGTCTGTGTGCCTGGTTGAGTGCAAATGTGCATGTAACCGAAGCACTGCTTGCTGCACCCGAACTGGCTGCAGCTTTGGAATCAGAGAGCCTTAACCTGCTGTCCCTTGACAATATCAGACACATCTAAGTTTCCAAGAGGGAGGCGGCCAGGCGGGCAATTGAGTGAATCCCTCCCTTGTCTGTCACGACACCAATCAAAAGCACTACATACACTTAGGTGCTATGGGAAATTTTTGTAGTTAGCTAACAGTCTTAGAATGTGTGTTAATGAATTTTAAAAAAGGAGGTCTTGTATGCATGAGTGTTTGGTGAAAGTGAGTGTATATGGGAATGGGCTAGTGGCGAATCTCAAATGGCTTAGGGAGATGGTCCTCATTGCTAAAGCGGACTAGACTCTTGGTTCAAAACTCTCCAAAGCTTAGAGACACTTTAAAATCTCTGTGAGAGGAACAGCAAGATCTGGACGAGATCTGTCTGTTGTAAACACCATGAAAGGCATGCTGGCCGCTTGGACAAGTGAGCCCAGGAGCACAGTAACTGAACACTCCAAGCAGCGCTACCGAGAATCTTTTCTTGGGAGTCTTTGGCCCTGTGTCTCCTGCACTCACTGTCACCTTCAGTTTAAGAACCCCTTCTTTTATTCTGAGTGTACACATTGAGATATGATGGGCAGGAAGTAATTTCCTTAAAGTGTCACTTCTGTTTCTGTTAAAGTTAACCTCTGTATCTAAAATAAATATAGGACTCGATCCCAAAGAAAAGCACTGTAAGGTATAATTTTAACTGGTTTCTATATGTGTACCCTCCTATGACATCAAAGAAAATGATGTTTTAATGTAATACACTTGGCCAATGTACAATCTAGGTGATGGGAAAAATAACCTTTGAATGGATCCTTAAATTATTATACCATCTTACAGCTTGAATTATTCAACACTATGTCAGATTGTCTATTTATTTGTAAAATTACTATGTTTTTGTCCTGTATTTATGTTTAAGAAACTGGAAACAACCTTGATTTCAAAGAATATGTAAGATATGTCACGTACATGTACTATAATGCATTTATAATGCTAATATGAAAGCCATGCAGAGGAAAAATGAATACAGATGAGTATTAGGTGAAAACAGTTCTAAGCAGGCCTGTCCATGACTATACAGAGATGAAATGGTTACTTTTGTGAAATACAACTTTTGATTGTAACCTTGTCTTATTACAACTCCAGGTACACTAGCAGCTGCCATCAGGGAAAGGCATAGCTTGACCTAGTGAACCTGCCTAGACATATTCAGCCACTGAGGAAAGCAGTTTGGAAGTGATTTCTCTATACCATACCCTTCAAGGGACCCATTTTGGTAGAAGGCTACCCGAAACAGAGGCAAGGTAATATCCCCTCTGCAGATGCCCATAGGATTGAATACAGAAGGGCAAGCTGCAGGATATTTCTGGACACATACTTCTTTCTCTGTATTGGTTGGACTTGCTAAACAGGAAAAATTCAAATCCTTCATATTGAAATGTTATTGTTCAGTGCCATAGGATTGATTCTGTCTCATGGTGGCCCTGTGTGAGTTTTCCAAGGAGTTGGGTTCCAATCATAGTTTGGCTACTTCATACATAGCTAGTTGAGTTTGCAATTCATTTTTTTATTTAATCAATATAAGGTACCTCAAAATGTAGTGGTTTAAAACAAAAACAACCTTTTCTTTTGCTCAAAAAACTATGAATTGGGCTGGTATTGGAGAAATGACCCATTTCTGTTCCATGTGTTTTCAGGTGAAATGGATCAACTATGCCTGGATTATCCATCTCCTACATGTTTGGCAAGTTGATGCTAATTGTCAACTAGAAGCCTCAATTACTGTCCAAATGGCCCCTTCATAGGATTGCTTGTACATTTTCCTAGCAGAATGACTGAGTTTCAAGAGAAACTATTCCAAGAATCAGGAAATAGTGGCCAATATCTGAAGAAGTGGCTCAGGAAACTGGTAAAGGTTTACTTGTGCTAAAATCTGTTAGTCAAAACAATCTCAGTGTCCAGCATGATACAAGAAGATGGCATAAGGAAATGTTTCTCAAAAAAATTAAAATAAAAAAAATAAATTCCTGATTTATACTATTTGATAATGTTTGTTTTTATAAATATTCCCAGAATTGGAAAGAGATGAGCAAATGTGCTCTTGTCTTCTAACACAAGTAAGCTCCAGAAAACAACTTCTTGTACTGAAATACTTAATGACTGGTAGTATGTGGCCATATTTAACCCAGCATCTTCATTAGTAAGATTGGGATGAGTCTGCATCACTTCACACCAATAATGTGTATTTGAAAACACTTTGAAATTTAAAATGTGACACTTTTGTTACTAAAAGCTATTCTGAAATTGTGTCCTTAATCATGATGGAAGTGTTTCTTCCTCAGATAATCTTATATATTATTTTATCATCTGATTTTTCATTACATTTCATATGTAATGAACACTTGGAAATTATTATAATTAAATTATACTAACATGCTAGTAAAATTATTGCATGCTATTCATAGATAGTTCTAAACTTTGTATAATGCCTAAAATATAGGAATGCTATCTGTATCTGAATAAATCGACAGATATTAGTTATCTATTTTAAATATTGAGTAAGGAGGGCTAGCATCCACATCCTCTAATTTTCATGTCAAGTTGTCTCCATGAGGCCACTCTGATAAAATTGACCTCTGAACCCAAACACCTAGAGGAAATAATAGGAAACCTTTTCTTTCAACATGGTATTAAATAAAAGCAAAATTTTCCCCTGTAGATTGATTTCATTCTAAATCACATTTAATGTTCTGGAAAATAAAGAGAACTATTCATATTGACCATGTTTCACAGACAGCACTACTTGGCTCTAAAGTTAGTTAAGTGTGGTAAAAAGATGCTTATTTCAATATAATTTAAAGATGTGCATATAAAACCATCATTACATAAGAACAACTTTGAAATAGAAATATACTATGAAATAGTTTTTAAATACAATATCCCCACATTTAACTCTGAATTTTTTAAGAAAGTATCTTCATTTATGTATTATATTTCATATTTAAACTTATATATTCCTAATATCATTTAAAGACCCATTTGTTTTAGTAGAAATATTTACATAATTATTCATTTCAACTATATTTTTTGCCTCAAGAAAGCATTTTATTCAGTTCATTTCTGTTAAGTGTCCTTGAGTCATTTCTGACCCATAGCGACCCTGTATAGGGCTTCTGAGGAGCAGCTGGTGGCTTTGAACTGCCAATCTTGTGGTTCAAACTTACCTTGAGGTCCAGCGTATTATCCTGCAGCACCACTGAGCTCAAATGACAACATTCTAAATTAGACTACGACATACTTAGAATTTAAAGCAAGAATTATTTTGCGGCAGTCTTTTTTTTTGGTCTTCCAGTTGTCCTCTGTTGCTTGTAAATTGATTGTTCCTTTTTAAGAGTATCATTCTCCCTGTATTATGTTATTAACAGGGTCTGACACAATATGCCCTGAATTACAAACAAAAAACAAAAAACAGAATTCAATTTAGAGGGAAAATCTAATAGTAAAAACAAAACATAAGTTAAAAAACCCAACATTTTTAGTTACCTTAATGCTTGAGATAACATTTCCTCTTACTGAATTGTTTTATATAATAATGAAATATTTCTTCCAGGCAAAATTGATTTGCTCCTACATATTTTCTATTCTATAAGTCTAACTCTTCCCTACATCTTAAAACTATTTTGAAAACCAGAATACTATGAACTATTTAAAGTGGATGTACACTATGGCTATCTGTCACTCTTGACTGATCTCAAAAACAGAGTATAAATTATTTTTTTTAAAAAAACAACAAAACTGTAACATATAGAATGTAATGCAACTTGTGGTCAAATTCATAACGCATAAACATTTAGCATATTGTTGTTGTTAAATGCCCTTGAGTCAATTCCGACCCATAGCAACCCTGTATAGGGTTTCCAAGGAGCAGCTGGTGAGCTTGAAACACCATTAGGGTCTTCAAGCAGTTCATGGAAAAATGCAACTAAAAGATAATGGCTATACCATTAAAAAAAAAGTAATTGAGGTAAATACTGTTGACTAAGGGTGCATGGAGGGTATTGTAATCATTAGAATGACCTACTGAATGTAAAATGGTGATCTGCCATGTGAGCCTTCGCTCACACAATACACAATAAAAGCATTTTTAAAAGATAATAAAATAAAAAAAGGCATTTGAAATAAAAAAAAAACATACAATGGAATTTTTCTGTGAACTCTTTGGAGTCTCGTATGTAGATTAATTCAACTGATCCTAGTTGACTCCTAGTCTCATCTATGTCCCAGGAATTGTTTCAAATTCTGTATATTCAGACAAAATTGTTGCCTTCAGAATATTTACATTCTAGTGTTATTGTTATTGTTAGGTGCCATTGAGCTGGTACCAATTCATAGCAATACTATGCACAACAGAATGAAACACTGCCAGGTCCTCAGCCAACCTAACAATTGTTGCCACGATTGAGGCCATTGATGCTGCCATTTTGCCGATCCATCTTGCTGGGGGGTCTTCCTCTTTTTCTTTGACCCTCCACCTTACCAAACATTATATCTTCTCCATTGACTGGTCCTGCCTGACAATATGTCCAGAGTATGAAAGACGAAGTTTAGCTATCCTGGCCTCCAAGGAGCACTCTGACTGCACTTCTTCCAACACATATCTGTATGTTCTTTTGGCAGCCCACAGCACTTTCAATATCTTCCTCCAACACCCTAATTCAAAACATCAATTCTTCTACAGCCTTCTTTATTTACTGTTCAGTTTTCACATGCATATGAGATTATTGAAAATACCATGGCTTGGGTCAGGAGCACCTTAGTCCTCAAGCTGATGTCTTTGCTCTTTAACACTTTTATAAGGTTTTGCACAGCAGATTTGCCTAATGCAATACATCATTTGATTTCTTGACTGCTGCTTCCATGAGTGTTGATAGTTGATCCAAGAAGAATGAAGTCCTTGACAACTTCAATCTTTTCAACCTGTATGCTGAGCAAATAATCCAAGAAGGTGGGTTATATGAAGAAAAACATAGCATCAGAATTGGAGGAAGACTCATTAACAACCTGCAATATGCAGATGATACAACTTTGCTTGCTGAACGTGAAGAGGACTTAAAATACTTACTGATGAAGATCAAAGAGCACAGCCTTTGGTATGGATTGCATTTCAGTGTAAAGAAAACCAAAATCCTCACCGCTGGACCAATAAACAACATTCTAGTGTTTAGGAGTTGACAAATAAACAAGAGTTATCCAACAAACTGGTTTTACTTTATACATTGATACTTACAGCAAAGGAACAAAGATGGAATAGCATATATGCATTTCTAGCATAGGAAACAAGTGCTAAGAGCCTGTAAAGGTAGCATGCCTGCTATAATGGGAGTAAATCAAAAGACATACAGTTGAAGAGTAGATTAGACACTGTAGCTAGGCAAGTAACTGGCATACAGGGTTGTTTGTAGTTTGGGTCTTTGGGGCTAAAATATGAGAGCATATAAACAAATCATTAATGATGGAAATGTTCTTGCCAGAACTTGATAAGACAAGGATGTAAAGAGGGGGAAAAGCAAAGCAACAGTATGTTCTCGGGCAGAGCCTACACTTGCTCTGATCCTATACAGTAGCTTAGGGAGAAAAAAATTAATATTAAGTGTTGGTCCTAACTGTAGGCAAGTGAATGGTTTTTTTGTTTTGTTTTGTTTGTTTTGCTTTTTTTTTTTTTTTTTTAATCTTAGCACAAATTAAACCTCATGTAAGTGTCAACTTTTGCTGTTGGGTGCCATCAAGTTGGTACCGACCCATAGCGACCTTATGCACAGCTGAACGAAACACTGCCCGATCCTGGGCCAACCTCATTACTGTTGATACACTTGAGTCTATCAATGCTGTCACTTGGCCAATCCATCTTGTTGGGGGTCTTCTTGTTTACCTCTGACTCTCCCCCTTCCCAACCTTGTTTTCTTTTTCAGTGACTGGTCCCTCCTGACAATATGTCCAAAGTATGAGAGACGAAGTTTGACTATCTTGGCCTCCAAAGAGCTCTCTTGCTGCACTTCTTCCAAAATGGATCTATTGATCCTTTTGGCAGCCCATAGCACTTTCAATATTCTCCTCCAACACCATAACTCAAAAGCATCAATTCTTCTACAGTCTTCCTTATTCACTGTCCAGCTTTCACATGCAGATGAGGTTATTGAAAATACCACGTCCACAAGGTGCCATCTTTGCTCTTCAACACTTTAAAAAGGCCTCATGCACCAGATTCGCCTAATGCAATACGTTGTTTGAGTTCTTGACAGCTGCTTCCGTGAGTGTTGATAGTTGATCCAAGAAGAATGAACTCTTTGACAACTTCAATCTTTTCTCCGTTGATAAGAATGTTGTTTATTGGTCCAGTGGTGAGGATTTTTTGTTTTCTTTACATTGAGATATTATCCATACCGAAGACTTTGCTCTTTGATCTTCATCACTAAACCTGTACTTGATCCAGGTACAGATTCCTCATGAGCACAATTAAGTGTTCCTGAATATTCGTACTTCACAATGTTGTCCATAGCTTGTCATGATCCACTATCAAAAGCCTTTGTTTAGTCAATAAAGCATAGATAAACATCTTTCTGCTATTCCATGCTTTCAGCCAAGATCCATCGGACATCAGCAATGATATCTCTCATTCTATGGCCTCTTCTGAATCCGACTTGAACCCCTGGAAGTTCTCTGTCAATGTATGATTGTAGCCATTTCTGAATTACCTTTAACAAAACTTTATTCGCATGGGATATTAAAGAGATTGTCCGAAGATTTCCGCATTCTGTTGGGTCACCTCTCTTTGGAATGGGCACAAATATGGATCTCTTCTAATCAGTTGGCCAGATAGTTGTCTTCCAAATTTCTTGGCAGAGATGAGTGAGTGCCTTCTGTCCTGCCTCACTTTCTTGAAAGATTTCAATTTTTATTTCATCAATTCCTGGTGCCTTGCTCTTTGCAAATTCCTTCAATGCACCTCAGACTTCTTCCTTCAGTATCATTGGCTGTTGATCATATGCTACCTCTTGAAATGGCTGAACATTTACCATTTCCTTTTGATACAGTGACTCTGTGTATTCCTTTTGTCTTCTCTTTGTGCTTTCTGCATTAGTCAATAATTTGTCCAGAGAATCTTTCAGTAATGAAAGTTGAGGCTTGAATTTTTCCCTTAGTTTCCCCAGTTTGAGAAATGCTGAGTGTGTTCTTCCTTTTAGTTTTCTGATTCCAGATCTTTGAGCATTTTAGTATAATATTTGGCTTTATCTTCTCAAGCTGATCTTTGAATTTTTTTGTTCAGCTCTTGGACCTCCTCATTTCTTCCATTTGCTTTAGCATCTCTATGCTGGAGAGCAAGTTTCAGTGTCTCTTCTGACATCCATTTTGACTCCTTCTTTCTTTTCTTCTCAGTGACCTTTTGTTTTCTTCCTTTATGATGCTCTTGATGTCATCCCACAACTCTTCTGGTCTTTGATCTTTGATGTTTAATGTATCCAATCTGTTCTTCAGATGATCTCTAAATTCAGGTGGGATGTATTCAAGGTCATATTTTGGCTCTCATGGACATGTTTTCATTTTCTTCAGCTTCAGTTTGAATTTGCATATGAGTAATTGATGGTTTGTTCCACAGTCTGCCTCTGGCCTTGTTTTCACTGAAGATATGGTGCTTTTCCATCGTATTTTTCCTCAGATGTCATCAATTTGATTTCTAACTATTGCATATACTGAGGTCCATGTGGTCTATTAAAAGGATGTTAATTCTCAGGTACTCACAGTTCTATACCTCAGGGCAAAGTGACTATAGCTGCCCAAGGTATTTCTCAAAGGAGATTTAAAGGTGTTCTATTGGAGTCCTAAGGAGGTCTGGTAGCTTAGGGGTTACGAATCAGGCTGCTAACCTCAAGGTCAGCAGTTCAAAATTACCAGCCATTCCATGGGAGAAAGATGACATTTTCTGCTCCCGTAAAGATTTACAGCCTCGGAAACCCTTTGCAGGGTCACAATGAGTCAGAACCGACTCCACGGTACTTAACAACAACAACAACAACAACTGGAGTCCTGGTGTGGCACTGTGGGCTAATGTGTCAGACTGCAACATCATTGAATTGCAAGTTCAGTGGTTCAAGCTCATCAGCTGCTACTTGGAAAGCCTATAGAGGGTTACTATGGGCCATTATGGGTCTGAGTTAACTCAAAGGCATTTAATGACAACATTGGAAGACGCAAAGGGTGCATAGAATCAAGGTAGAGCTTTAGTTTATGTGACAAAAATCCTAGAATTGTTCCCAAAATGGTTAAAGATTGTATAGAGATGTATAGATGATGTAAAGGCTATGGCTTTTATTCTAAGCAAGGTGGGAAAGCCACTGGAAGATTTTAAGTGATGAAGCAACCTTGACTGTTTTAAAGACAATAGACTGTTACAAAGAGAAAAGGGCAATTGTAGAAAGACAATTTAGGAAGTCATAGTCAATAAGGAGCTCTGGTAGCATAGTGGTTATGAATCGGGCTGTGAACCTCAAGTTCGGCAGTTTGAAACTACCAGTCGTTCCATGGGAGAAAGATGAGGCTTTCTGCTCCCGTAAAGATTTATGCCTCTGAAACCCTGTACAGAGTCACTATTAGTCAGAACCAGCACACAATAACAACAACAACGGATAGTAATGATAGAGGTATTGAGAAATTGTGGGATTCATAGTGATTTTAAAAGGGATAAACAAGATTATTGTATGGATATCGGGTATGAAATTGAGGAAGAAAATAACACTAAATGGTCAAGGAGGATTCCAAGTATTTTTTTTCTTCTTCTTCTTTTAAAATTCATTCAAGTCCTTCAGTAGGTTTTCTTCAACATTACTACATGAATTTGTGTTAAAAGACATCTTTGAACATTGCTTTAATGAAAATATAGAATAACACCAAAGTCATATATATATATAATTATATTTCCCCAAAGATTCTATGTGTTATTGTTACAAAGTAAATAGAAAAACACCAGAGATTGTTTTATTAGCAATAATAATTTTTAAACTCAATTCTATGTAACAGACACTCATGAGCACACTTTCCTCTGTGCCCCAAAGGCTGGTGCTGGGTCGGGTCATAAAGATAGGACTTGTCCCAGCACACCTCCATTGCTCATCTGCCAGTGGAATCAGTTTTACGTCTTAAGCATATATCTTCATGTGTTCACTTTTCCCTGCCCCCACTACCTCTACCTTAGCCTAAATGTCTGTCAGTTCTTATCTACTTCAGAGACAAGACATCCCAACTGACCAGACTATCTTGGCTTTGAAGTGTTTTTGTCTGAACAACTGGGAGGCTGGGATTTATAATAACCAATATGGAGTAAGTAATATAAGTGACCTTTTTTTTTTTTTCTTGAGGAAGGGAGAAAGTATTATTTGTTTATTATTTTTTTCATTGGGAATTACCTAGTAGACATTCAATTTTAGATGTCAAATAGACTGTTAGATGAATTAGTCTGAAACTTCGGAGAGAGATTCTGGCTGGAAACACAAATTCATATAGTCACAGTTTGGATATATGAGGTTAAAGCATGTCATTAAAGGGAATCTTTCAAAGATCTAGTATAAGCAAAAATAAAAATTAAGGATATGTGACTATAATATCTCAACAGTTTGATGTAAAATGATAAATACAAAGAAACCAAGGAAATTAAGAAATACTAATCAATGAGGTAGAAGTCAAACCAAGAAAGCAAGATAGTTGGAAGACAAAGAAAGAAAGTGTTTCTAGTGAAGTGGTCAGTTGTGTTAAACACTGCTGTGTCTCAGAATGAAGACTAGCCACAATATTAGGTAAGTTAGTGACCTTAGTACCTTGACTAGAGATGTTTGGGTGCAGTGATGGTGATAAAAGTCTGCCTGACCAGAATGGGTTTGAGACAATAATGGATGTCAGACAGTGCATATACAGACCATCTACCGATGTTATGAAGTTTTGGTACATGGCAAGAAAGAAAGCAGGAGGGTTAGCTGCACACAAAAAGTGAGTATTATGTGTTACATTGTGTTCCCAAAAACGATGCATTTAAGTCAATCCCTGCACAGTTAATGTGACCTAGTTTGGGATAATCAAGTTTTTCTTACAAATATCAGTTAAATTAACAAAATCATATTGGAGCAGTGGGAGTCCTAATATCTTCAGAGTGGTATATTTTTATAGAAATGGGTGGATAGAAACAGAGCCACACAAAGAGAAGATACCCTGTGAGGATCTGTTTACAATCCCTGGAATGTGGAGAAATGCTCAGGATATCAGAAGCTAGAAGAGGCAAGGAGGGCTTTTTTCTCTAGTGATGGCAGAAAGAGACCATAGCCCTGTAATGCCTTGAATAAGACTTCTAGACTCTAGAACTATGACAAAAAATATTTCTGCTGTTTAAAATTAGCCACATTGTGGTATTTTGTTTGTGTGTGTCAGCCATAGGAAATCAAACCATATTTGATTTGAAAGGAATAACAGTATAGTTTTACATTGTTATGATAGATCCAGTAGCATGGAAAAGTAACAATACAAGAGACAAAGGAAAGAATTGCTGGAACAATGACTTGAAAGTGCAATTGTTTCCAACTCATAGAAACCTATATGACAGACTTGAACTGCTCCTTAGAGCTTCCGAAAATGCAAATCTTCAGGGGAGCAGAAAGTCTTATCCTCCTACCTTAAAACGGTGGTAGATTTGAACTACCAACCTTGAGGTTAGCAGTCAAACATTTTACCCACTATGTCACCAAGGCTCCTGAGATGTTTTGCTGTGAAGCACCATTAAGTTGATTCTGACCCACAGCCATGCTGTATAGGGTTTCTGAAGAGCAGCTGGTAAGCTTGAACCGCCAACCTTGAAATCCAAACCAACTTTGCAGTTTAGTGCATTAACCTATAACTCCACACCATTACTCCAAAAATACAATTAGGATATGAAATTCAATGCATAAATATAGGGGTTGAGTCTAGTTAGGAGCCTGGAAATTCACCATGGTAATATGACACAAAATAGAGCATAAGGGGTGGATGTAGTGTAGGTAACTTTCTGAGAGATTGTAAATAATCTCCCTGCATTATTCTATTCTCTCACTGAAATATAATGAAATAGCATTAGTTGAAAGTAAATATTGGTGAAACAATGCTGAATGTTTGAAGTAAGAAAAGAAAATATAAAATAGGCATTTATGAGGAGAATGAATAGCTAAGAGAAGTACAATATAATTGAACAACAGCAGTTAGGAGTCACTAGAAATCATTAATTATTAAGTTAATAGGAGAAGGCAAACAATTTCTTCAACCACATTCGACAAGGCTGTACTATCATTCATACTTAGGGCTGTAGTTTAATCAACTGAGTATGAAATAAATAAACAAATAAGAGAACTGTTAAAGAATGAGACTGTTTGCAACCGAAGCTTTTCAATGTTTAATCAAAGAATTTAAGCAGGTTATCGGATAAAATGAAGACTGAAGGGTAGTGTTAAACAGTAAAAAAGTGAAAGTATTAACTAGTTGTATTTCAAGATGACATGTGATTAATGAATACTTCATCGTTTTATCAATATGCCACCATTCATCTGTCAGTTTCCCATAGTGCAATGGCTTGTATGTTGCTGTAGTCCTAGAAGGTATGCCACAGGTATTTAAATACCAG
The DNA here is from genome assembly GCF_000296735.1 of Chrysochloris asiatica. NCBI lineage: Eukaryota > Metazoa > Chordata > Mammalia > Afrosoricida > Chrysochloridae > Chrysochloris > Chrysochloris asiatica. The sequence goes on along the minus strand of NW_006408523.1, from coordinate 33,460,463 downwards.
CTGAGTCACTCATGGTGGGCAGATGTCAGCAGAGCTTCTAGATGAAGACATTTCTGAATGATTACCCACTAAAAACCTTTGAATAGTAACAGATCATTGTAGAATACAATGCCAGAAAATGAGCCTTCTCAAAGTAGAGTTTGCCTTAATGACATGAATGAAATCAAGCTTTTGGGACCTTCATTTGCTGATATGGCACAACACAAATGGTAAGAAACAGTAGCATACATCCACTTAGTATATCCATTCATGGAATTTACAAAGTATGAATCTAGGGAAATTGGAAGCCATAAAAATGAAATGTAACACATAAAGATCAGTATCCTAGGCATTAATGAGATGAAATGGACTGATATTGGCCATTATGAATCTGATAATCAAATAGTTTAAAATGTTGAGAACAACAAATTGAAGAGGAATGACATTACAGTCATCTCCAAAAGGAACATTGCAAGATCTATCTTGAAGTACAATACTGTCTGTGACAAGACAATATCCATACGCATACAAGGAAGACCAAGTAATGCCATTATAATTCACATTTATGCACTAACCACTAAAATCAAAGATGTTGTAATTGAAGAATTCTACCAATGTTTTCAGTCCGAAAATTATCAAATATTCAATTAAGATGCATTGATGATTACTGGTGACAGTAATTAAAATGTTTGAAACAAAGAGGATAAGTCTTTGGAAAATATGACCTTGGTGATAGGAATGACATTGATGATCACATGATAGATTTTTGCAAGACCAATGACTTATTCATTTCAAATATCTTTTTTTCAACTTATTTATTGCAAATACCTAAAATCATACATATGGACAGCACCAGAGGTAATATACAGAAATCAAATTGACTACATCTATGGGAAGAGATGATGGAAATCTCAATATCATTAGCGAGCACAAGGCTAGGAGCCAACTTTAGAACACGCCCTCAATGGTTCATATTGCCAGTTCAGACAGAAGCTGAAGAAAATGAAAATAAGTCCATGAGAGCCAAATTATAACCTTGAATATATCCCACCTGAATTTAGAAACCGTCTAAAGAACAGATTTTATGTAGTGAACTCTAACAACCAAAAACCAGAAGAGTTAGGTGACATCAAGAACATCATACAACAAGAAAGCAAAAGATAATTAAAAAGACAGAAAATAAAGAAAAGACAAAAATTGATATGCGAAGGGACTGAAAGTTGCTCTTAAGTGTAGTGAAGCTAAAGCAAGTGGAGAAAACAAGGAAGTAAGAGAATTGAACAGAAAGTTTCAAAGGGAAGCTGGAGAAGATAAACCAAAATATTATAATGAAATGTACAAAGACAGAGTCAGACAATCAAATAGGAAGAACATGATCAGCATGTCTCAGGCTGCTAGAACTGAAGAATAAATTAAAATCTGAACTTGTGATGTTGAAGGATTCTATGGGCAAATTACTGAATGATGCGGAAAGCAGGAAAGAAGATGGGAAGAACACGCAGAGTCACTATACCAATATAAATGGACAACGTCAGAACATTTCAAGTGGTAATATAAAATCAGGACTCACAGGTATTAAAGGAAGAATGTCAGTCTGCACTGAAGGTACTGGGGTAAAAAACTGGTGCAATTTAATTATTTAAATTTTAAATATTTCAACAATCTGATGAAGCACTGGAGGTGATCACTTGACTATGCCAAGAAATTTGGAAGACAACTGCCTGGCCAGCTGATTGGGAGATACAAATGTTTGTGTCCATTCCAAAGAAAAGTGCCCCAATGGAATGCAAAAATCACAGAACAATATCACATGCAAGCAAAATTTTGCTGAGGATAATTCAAAAAGTGTTGCAGAAATTGAAAGGGAACTACCAGAAATTCAACCCAGATTCAGAAGAGGATGTGGGAACATAGATATCACTGCTGACATCAGGTGAGTCTTGACTAAAGCGAGAATACCTACCAAATGTTTACTTGTGCTTTATTGACTATGCGAAGGCATTTGACTATGTGGACAGTAACAGACTACGGATAACATTTTGAAGAATGAGTATTCAAGAATACTTAATTGTAATCATAAGGAGCCTGTACATAGACCAAGAGATCGTCATAAAACAGAACAAGGGGGTACTGAACGGCTTAGTATCAGGAAAGTTATGTGCCAGGGTGTCATTCTTTCACTATACTTATTCAATGTGTATGCTGAGCCAATAATTCCAGAAGTTTGATTATATAAAGAAGGTAGTATCAGGAATGGAGGAAGGCTCATTAACAACCCTGATATGCAGATTACACAACCTTTCCTGCTGAAAGTGAAAGGCACTTGAAATACTTAGCAATACAGATCAAAGACTTTGGATTTCACTATGAACTGCACCTCAAATTAAAGAAAATAAAAGATATCAAAATTGGACTAATGAATAGCATGATGATAAACAGAAAAAGATTGAAGTTGTCAAAGACTTCACTTTGCTTGGATCCACAATCTACACTCATGGAAGCAGTCGTCAACAGGTCAAACAAGGCATTGCATTAGGCAAATCTGCTGTGCAATTCCTCTTTAAAGTTTTAAGGAGAAAAGATGTCTGTTTGAGGACTGACATGTGCCTGATACAAGCCATGGTATTTTCAATTGCCTCAGATGCATGAGGAAGTTTGGCAATGAAGAAGAAAGACCATAGAAGAATCAATATGTTTGAATTAAGGTATTTGCAAAGAAAAAAGTACCATAGAGTGTCAGAAGAAAAAACAATTATGTAGTACAGTTAAGAGTGCTCCTTAGAAGAGACTTTAGACATGTAGTTAAAAAAGATCTGACTCTGAAAAAGGGCACCATTTATGGTGCAGCGGAGGGTCAACAAAAACAGGAAGACCCAAACAAAAAGGATTGACACAGTGGCAGTAACTATAGGCTCAAGTATAACAACAATTCTGAAGATGGCACAGAACTGGATTGTGTTTTATTTTGCTGGGCATGGGTAGCTATGAGTTGGAACTGGCCCAACAACATCTAACAACATTATCAAGATGGCTAGAAGATTGGTGTTTTTGCAGTAATGTAGGCAATGTTTTCTTTCCCTTGTTATTTTATATAAAGATACATATGTTGTATCATTCTCAGAATAAATTTATATTTTTGCATTTCAAAAATTTAAGCAAAAATAAAAACCTGAAAGGATATGGAATGCAGCATTTGTAAAATATTGATTCTGCATACACAAGTGTTATAGCACTATATTTCTAAAATATTTAGAATATTTATTATGTTCATAAAATAAAGAATATGTGATTACATTAATGGTGAAATTTAAACATAAAAGCATATAGCTCAAAGACTGAGAGTTATCTAAAAAGACAATTTTTTTCCCAGAATAACAACATATTAATAATAAAATATAAAGAGACAGTCATTGTAAGAATAAGCGTATTAATCAATTGGACAATTTATTACTTAAGGGGTTTCTAGGAAGTTGGATCTCTTTTTACTTTCAAGATTTATTAGAAAATTTAAGAGATTCCAAAAATAGGTTTAAGAGATTCCAAAAATAGGTAAGCTGAAAAGGGATTTAAGGCACTAAAGCACTAATGAAGACACTACTTATTACGGATACAATTCTGTTAAGAAATTGAATAACAGGTAATTTACAGATTATTTTTAAACTATCAAGATGAGGTGAAATAAAATTTTAACTCATTCTAAACACTGGAATGAAAATAATACTCAAGACATACATTTAAATAAATAGTACTCCTGAGCATTTACTTTTATATTCTAAACTCAATATCAGCAAAGAAAATCCAGGGTCCACAAGGGCACACAAGAACAATTCTATATTATTGGGAACTGAATAGGCCATGTAACACTTTAGGGCTACTCATACCAATAAACCGATAGTTAAGAAAGGGATCCTTGTGCAGCTAGGATGATTGATCTTGATTTTTAAAGAGAAATTGGCTATTAAATAATGAAGTATAACAAAGAGGGTTTTGGCTTTCCATCATCCTCTGGGTATGTCCAGGTCCTGTGATTAAAACCAATTGAAAAGTACATCAAGTCAATAAAGTTAGAATGGTTAATGGCACAGATCCTTTAGAAATTAAGCTTTGGATCACTTGACCAGGCAGAGAACCACAAGTAGCTCAAGTGATTGTTGCAAGTAAAATCTAATAGCAAATCAGTAGTTGTTGTTGTTGTTGTTGTTAAGTGCTGTTGAATTGATTCCAATCCATAGTGACCCTGTATAGGGTTTCCCAGGAGCAGCTGGTGAGCTTGAAGTTCAAACAACTTTGCAGTCTGACGCATTAGTCCACAGCGCCACACTTAAAGTGAAATAAATACCAGTTATGGACCATATGATCCAACTGATCTAATGGTACTTCAAGTGGCAGTGGTATATAAAGAAGTAGTTTGGAGTCTTGGCAGGTCCCTATTAGTGAATCACAGTATAGACCTTGAGAATTTTGGAGGAAAACCCTGTCATCCTCTGTAGTTAACAACTCTCTTTTTGAGAAACAGCTTTTGGCTTGTTACTGGACCTGACCAGAAACTGAACACCTAACCATGGGCCACCAAGTCCCCATGTTAACTGTGTTACTTGTTATGAACTGGGTGTTGATTGATTTACAGAATCATGTAGTACACAGCAGTACTCTGTATTAAATGGAAGTGCTATATATGAGTTTCATATATAAAACTGGACTCACACAAGACCTGAAGTTAGAGTAAATTGCATGAGGAAGTGCCCCAAATGCCCATTGTCTCCACTCATGATACATTATCATCTCTCTCCCAATCTATGCCTGTGGTCTCATGGGAGTTCGTATGTTCAGTTGACTGAGGAAGAGAGAACTTTTGCTTGGTTTCCAGATGGTTCTGCATGATATACACACACCATTGGAAAGTGAACAGTTGCAGTACTACAGACCCTTTCTGGGACCTCCCTGAAGGGCAGTTGTTGTTGTTGTTGTTGTTATGAAGTGCCATTGAGTCGATTTCAACCCAGAGCGACCCTGTATAGGATTTCCAAGGAGCAGCTGGTGAGCTTGAACCGCCGACCTTGCAGTTCAAATGGCTTTGCAGTCTGGCTCATTAACCCACAGCACCACACCAGTACTCCACTGAAGGCCAGTAGTGACAAGAAATCCTCCCAAAGGGCAGAGCTTCAAGTGGCGCACCTAGTTGTTCATTTTGTTATTAGGGTAAATGACCATATATGCTACTATATACTGATTCATGGGCTGGTGTACTGTCAGCAGATCCTGGGAGTTGTCAGTAGCCTTCCATCTTACCTGCTGACCTTGAGGACATTTGCCTCTGCAATCAGAAACCCGCCACCTGACCTGCTGATGTTGCGTTCATCAACAACTGCAGCTATGAGTCAGGAAAAGCCTTCAGCCCGGCATAACTCATCTGACATCTGACCCATGGATTTACAACTTACCTGGCTCTACAATTGTGTGAGCCATTTCATGGATATAAACCTCTCTCTCTTTCTTTCATTCTGCTCCTGCAAAGTGTTACAGCCCTCAGAAACCCTTTGCTGGTTGCTATGGGTAGAAACCAACTCCATGGCACTTAACAACAATAACAACAAAATCTTCCTCCCACATTTTAAAAATGGCAACAGTTTGTGGAATTCTTCTCACATTGTGCCACTCTCACCTCAATGTCTGCGTTCTTCTTCCATGTTTTAAGTACCTGGGTGGTTCAGTGGTTAAGAGTTAGGCTGTTAACCAAAAGATTAATGATCTGAATCTACCAGCTACTCTGCAGGAGAAAGAAGAGGCTGTCGGCTCTCAGAAAGATTTATAGCCTAGGAAACCCTATGGAGCAGTTCTACTCTGTCCTTTACAGTGGCTCTGAGTTGGAAAAGACTCAACAGCACTTGTTTGGTTTTAGTTTTTCCTTTTATGATAATACTTCAAAGGGAGTAGGTTTAAGACCCTCTCTACTACAGTATGGCCTTCTTAAAATAAGAAAAAGAAAGAAAAAACGCTGTTTCCAAACAGGCTCACATTCAAAGGTGTGAGGGTAAGGACTTCAGTCTATCTTTTTGATGAACACTATTCAGTGTATAATGGGGATACTTTCTGAGAGATATTACTACAGTAAGTCACCAGAACTTTCTGAGTTGACCTCTGATCCAAGCAGGTTCCCTCTAAAGCCACAGTTTTGACAAGACCTTTTTGTTTTGTTTAAATACATCATAATGAGACCAAGACAAATATTATATTATTGAAAGAACGTCTCTGCAGCTATCCACTGATCAGAGACATGTTTATATAGATTTTGTCTGGAATAAACCTATGCATGTATGACTGAAACCCTAGTTGTTATTACTAAGTGCCATCAAGTCAGTTTTGACTTATAGTGATCCTGTATAGAGTTTCCAAGGAGCAGCTGCTAGCTTTGAACTGCTGACCTTACTGTTAGTAGTATAATGTTGATCCTACAGCGCCACATCCGGACTCCAAAACCATAGTAGCAATATTTTCTTTTACTTACCTTCATATGTATCAAGATGTTTACTCTTTCAATGGATTTATTTATGAAAGTATAAACCTAAGCTTATTTTTGGAATTATTCGGTGGCTAGATGGATGTTACTCAAACATGATGTGTTACAAAATATCCTTGTCATACATTTCTGCCTTATCTTTCAGTACCTCTGTAGTACTTTATAATGCAAATATACAAATAGCAAAAGGCCTCATATTCATTATGGAGACTATTATCATCTCCAGAAAAATATATAAATGAATTATTTTACAGTACATTTAGAGAAGTTTTAAGAAAAGATTTCTTAGCAGAAAAACATAACAATGACTTTAAAAAACAAATTTATTCTCTGACAGTTTAGGAGTGTAGAAGTCAAAATTCAAAGTTCTGGGGAAAGCTTTCACTTGGTTTGCTTTGAGGAAGGTCCTCCTCTCCTTTCATCATCTGTAGGGAGACCTCCATGGGTCTGAGCATCAATCTTCTACCAGTTTCACAGCGCAGGGACCCCAGGTTCAAAGAATATACTACACTCTTGCTCTTCTTTCACTGTGCTAATAGGTCTCTCTTTCTCTGCTCACTTGCCTCTCCTTTTATCTTTACAAGATGAAAGATGTTGTATGGCACACCCCTGGGAAGCTACCTTATGTTGGATCACAGTTGGGATGAGATGATGATTTGTAGTCCACCCTTAAGTCATATCAACTCGAAGGCACTTAACAACAACAATTACATAACTGCCACATTGTATGATTACATAAGTGCCCAAACACGAAGTATCAGGACCCAGTCAAGTTGACATTTACTAGGGGTCTGGGGTGGGGCAGGGGGAAGGCACCAAAGTCAATCTATAACAATTATAAAATCTAAATAAAAGAAGATAAAATATTATATAAAAGTAAGATCAATTTCCAGAATTTATCATTTTACCAATGATAACACCTAACTGTTAAAGACTGACAAATAATTCACAATGTTTTTGGTGAAAATGTACTTTTTACAATATCTAAATTTATTTTAATATTTAAAGTAGTATTACAATTTTTAAGGTAATGATTTAGTAAGTGAAGCTCTATGGACTCATTCATGATTCGGTTTTTCAAAAGAATATAGATCACCTTTATTGTTTGAATATTGTTCAATATGTTTCCAACATTTTAATCTCATTACAAAGCAAGAAACATTTGTACAAGAGTTTCTTATGTCCCTCTCAAGATGGCTGTACCAATGGTCAATCTCTTTACTCTGCATGTCCCTTTCAAACTGCCTTCATTAAGAGCTGCCATTAATTTAAAATATAAGTAATCTATTAAGTTCCTAATCATGATGACTTATAAGGATGTCTTCTATTATCTTTTGAATAAAATTTAAGTGCCCTTAGAAATAAATTATCCTTTCAGATAGGGCCTTTAATTCCTTCAGCATCTGTACATATTCTGGTTCAAACTGGTTTTCTGGAAACACAAAATTACTATAATTAGCTAAGTGCCCAGCATGGAATCGTGGTGTGGTGCTGTAGCAGACGTTGGAACTCAGTAGTCACTCTTCAAAAATCATGTACAGCAGTGGTAGGAACATTTGTCTGCCAAAATGTATAACATCATTTATAGCTCATAAAAAATTGTCGACTTAAAATTAGTCTGCTGTATTTGTTCAAATATTTAATGGTATGGCGCTGTGGGTTAATGTGCCGGACTGCAAAGTTGTTTGAATTGCAAGGTCGGCGTTTCAGCTAACCAGTCGCTCCTCGGAAACCCTATACAAGGTCGCTCTGGGTCGGAATTGACTCGAAGGCACTTATCACTAACAATGTGATGGAGTCCTGGTGTGGCACTGCATGTTAATGCGCTTGACTGCAAAGTCGGTTTGAACCGCAAGGTCTGTGTTTCAAGCTCACCAGCTCCTCCTCGGAAACGCTTTGCAGGGGTCGCTATGGGTCAGAACGGACAACGGCATTTAATAGCAACAGTATGACGGGTGAAGTCCTGGTGTGGCACTGTAGGAGAAGTACTCGACGACGGTAAGATTGATTTGAATTGAAAGGTCGTCCCAGCCATACCTGGAGAACCCTGTATAGGGTCCCTGTGAGTCTGAACCGACTTACTGGACCTTAACAACACCACCACCAACACAATGTGATGACTGGAACTGTGATTGCCTTAGCAGGGCCAGACTAAATTATTTATATGGCCCATGGGCTCGACGCTCTCCATCCCTGCTATATGTGACTCTAACAGGGACAATAAGCACACATCATGTTTCCGACTTACATGCCTGTGTTCATGCTGTCCTCTCTTTTTGGAAGGCCATCTTAGAGTACAGAGGTATCATTATAGTATCATCATCTTCAGATTCTTTTATACTCAGTTCAGCCATCACTTCCAGGGTTTTCGCTAACCACCATCTACCATCGCCCTTCCATCATGCTAGTCATACTCATTACCAATCATTTGAAAAGTACCTTCTTTTAGCATGTCTGCAATTACAGAGTACTGGTGTGGCACTGCGGGTCAGTGCACTGGACCGCAAAGTCCGTTCGAACTGCAAGGTGGGTGTCAAGCTCACCTGCTGCTCCTCGGAAACCCTATACATGGTGGCTATGGGTCGAAACCAACTTGAGGGCGCTTAACAACAACATTATTGCATTTAAGGAGCTCTGGTAGTGCAGTGGAGTACAAGCTGAGTTGCTAACCAAAGGATCTGAAGGAGAAAAATGAGGCCTTCTGCTGCCGTAGAGAATTACAGTCTGGGAAATCCCATATAGGGTCGCTGAGTCAGAACCAATTCCACAACACAGCACTAGCACCACCATTATTGCACTTGTTCATAATTCTTAAACTATTATCATTTCCCATATCACTCTTCCTAAGAATATGATGTTATTTTCTTGTGTTTCTCTCCTCATAAAGTAACTCGATGTTTATCCACAATTTGCAGTCAACAAATCTTTGTTACAGGTTATTGCGCATAAAGTAAATGTATCTGTCTATGTCTTACACATGAAAGAAGCCCCTCACCCACCCAGCCATTGAGATGGATTGGTACAATGGCAGCAGCAATGGGTTCAAATTTAACAACTGAGAGAATGGTGTAGACCTGGGCAGTGTTTTGTTCTGTTGTGCATAAGGTCACTGAGTCTGAACTCACTTGATAACAATAACAAGTAACAACAACTAACAACTTTCTTTCCAAAATATGATTTTGTTATTCTCTGGATAAATGTTTACTATGTTAACTGGAATTTATTCTTTGGACCTCAATGAATAAGGAAGACCTTAGAAGAATTTTCACATTTGAATTATGATGTTGGAGAAGAATATTGAAAGTACCACAGGTTGTCAGAAGAACAAACGCTTCTGTGTTGGCAGAAGTACAGCCAGAATGTTCCTTAGCAGTAAGGATGGCTAGACTAGTTTGTCTCTTGTACATTGGGCATATTATCATGAGGTACCAGTCCGTGGAGAAGGACATCATACTTAGAAAAGTTTGCAAAAAGAAGACCCCCAACAAGATGGATTGACACAGGGTCAGCAACAATGGTTTTAAACATAACAACTGTGAAGATGGAGAAGAATTGAACAGTGCTTCATTCTGGTGCATAGTATTCCTGTGAGTTGGAACCACCTCCACAGCACTTTAGAAATTTTTTGGACATAAGTTATTTTAGGGGAGCATGGTGATTCTTTAGGATAAATACTGAACAACAAATCACAAGGTCTGCGGTTCAATCCCACCAGTTGCTCCAGAGGAGAAAGATGAAGCTTTTTGCTCCCTCAAAGATTTACAGACTCAGAAACCTTTTATAGGGTGGCTTCCAATCAGAACTGGCCTGATAGCACTTAGTAACAATTTATTTTAACACTTTAGACTTAAATTAATAAGGCTTTTCTATTAGATTAGGAGTGTTGTTGTTGTTGTTTTTTAATTTTTAAAAGTTATTTCTGTAAATGTCTTTCTTGCTTAGAGTCAATCTGTTCCATTTGCTCCTGTGCATTTTGTATACTACAATTGTGTATACTTTATTCATTCTCAATGTAAAATGTCCTACAACCTCTTCACAGAAATATTTTTAAATTATATTTCAAATTTGAAATCTAAAGCATAATAATAAAACATATTAATAAACCTGGCAATATTTGTTATTGACATAGTAGACCCTTATGTAAAAAAGGAACACTTAGCTGTCATGTTTTAAAGATTAAGCATGATGCTAATACAAATGTCATATTTATCTACTCAAGATTATTAACTGTTGAATATTGAAATAATCATTAATTATCCCAGTAGAGTACATCTTCATTATACTGATTTGACTACATTTTTTTCCTACAATGTATGAAAGTCAGAGGAGCTTTAGTTCAACAAACAGTAAAGCTGTATTTCCACCATGTAATTTATTTAGACTATGAGAGAAAATTCCAATTACTCTAATGTATGACCTATGTGCAATTGGAGAATTTAAACTAGAAAATTTCTGCTTTTTTTTCTCTTAAAATTGCAGATAAAATTATGTAGGCCCCTGGACTCTTATAATAAAGATAATTAAAGATAATAATCAGAATCTGCTAGGAGAAAAATGTTCTAAAGACCAGGATATAAGTTCTTTGGTGATTAAAAACATTTCAAATCTTGAGTACAGAGGGTTGAAATGTAACATTTCTGTTTGTGCACAATCATTTTATTATTCTCAGGCTATTTCTTTTCAATTATGTAAATACCAGTTGAATTTGTTTATACTTTAGAGTCTCCCTCCCATCCAAATTGCTGTGTCCATTTTTAGACTCTATAATACTTGAATATTTTAAATAAAATATAATTTCTGTCTTAAGAATTTTTACCATTTGAATTAGTTTAAGAAGTAAAAGTTAACTCATTTAGCAGGAGCAAAAATGATGACCTATTCAGAACCTTTCACAAACTCAGCAATATTTCTTGACTGAGTAAATATAGCCATTGGATAAGAATCACTGTACATCCATGAACATTGCTTTGAAAATAGCATCAGATCTATTCCATCTGTCTATTGTATACATTTCCTAGATAATAATAATAATAATAATAATAATAATAATAATAATAATAACAAATGCTCATAATCTATCTATTATTATATACTTTAGAAAATTCCTCCCATTTCTTTGAATTTTAAATCCTAAGTATCTTTAAATGTTGAGCTCAAGTCATACCTTCTTTATAATGTTCCAAGCTCAAATCTCCCTTTTCTCTGCTATCAGTGTGTCACATGGCACAGTTAGCACTCCCTGCCCTCCACTACTACTATGTTCAGAGTCACAGTGTGCCACCGTGGGTTAATGTGCCAGACTAAAAAGTCATTTGAACTGCAAGGTCGGTGGTTCAAGCTCACCAGATGCTCCTTGGAAACCCTATATAGGGTCGCTATGAGTTGTAACTGACTCGAAGGCACTTCACAACAACTAACTACTGTGTTCAAACCTACCAGTCACTCCTTGGAAACTCTAGATGGGGTCACTAAGAGTAGGAACTGATTCTAAGGAGCTGACTTCAAGGCACTTGACAAGCAACAGTTATTAATCTATGTAACTTGTGTTATTCTAGTTATATGGAAAGCTCTTTCCAATCTCCAATAAAGTCTTATCTGTCTTTTTTTTTTTCTTTCTTTTCCTTCCATCAACAAGCAAACAAATAGAATACCAAAAAGAGAGAGATAAAGCGTGCACATACAAATTTGATTGATAAATTGTGACTTTTCTAAGAAACCTTACAAAATGAAAAGATAGTCTTGGGCTAATGTGGTTCTGTAGGATAAGTTGTTATTTTGTTGTTGTTAAGTGCCATGGAATCAGTTCTGACCCATAGCAACCCTGTATAGGGTTTCCAAGGAGCAGCTGGTGAGCTTGAACTTTACAGTCTAGCGAATTAACCCACTGGACCAAAAAATCAGTTTGAAACAAAAAAGACCAGTGGATCAAACTCCAGAGTAGCTCCTCAGAAACTCTATACTCAGAAACTCTATACAGGGCTAGTAGGTGTCAGAACCAACAAGGTAGAACTTAACAACAATAATGTATCGAAACTATTTGCACAATAATGGCCCTTCTTTGTGAGGTTAGAATTATTCATTCATATTTAAATGAAACAGTTGCACTGGAATATATCAATGACAAAAACAACAACAACAACAACAACAAAAACCCAATAACCCAGCAGAGAGAAACAACTTAAACCAACATATATCTCCACCATAAAGATTGTTAGCTCTGTAGCAAAATGCTTGAATTCTTACCTCACTTCTGCCATATATCAGCTGTATCATATCTTTGGCAAATTACCTATCCTCTTTGTTTTAATTACCTGATTTAAAAAATGGGAATAATTTGTAATCACTTCACAGGTTCTTTGTGGGGAATAAATGGGTGCATAAATGTGAAATAATCATATTAAAAATTAAGTTATTCAGTAAATGCTACAAACACACATATGCACATATACAAGAGGCTACTAAATCTCCATGGAAAAATGAAATTAAAACACAGTGGACTTTTTCTATCAAATGTGGAAATTCCTTCATATGTGTATATGTGCATGTGTTCAGATTAGGTAAGAGTACTGCAGGGTAAGTTATGAACTTGTATGTGTGTATATGTGTGTAGTATATGTATCTATAAACAATTCATTACTTCAAAACTTACCCTATATTTAGAAAAATGATCAACGTTATCCACCATATAAGTAAGAAAAAAAAAAGAATCACATGATCATATAGATTGATGCAGAAAAGGCATTTTACAAAATCCAACATCCATTCCTGATGAAAACACTCAACAAAATGGAGAGAAACTGAAAGCCTTCCCTCTGCGAACAGGAACCAGACAAGGATGCCCTCTGTCACCACTCCTATTCAATATTGTGCTGGAAGTCTTAGCAAGAGCTATAAGGCAAGAAAGGGAAATTAAAGGCATCCAAAATGGCAAAGAGGAAGTAAAACTCTCTCTGTTTTTAGACAATATGATCCTATATGTAGAAAACCCCAAAGACTCAGTAAAAAAGCTATTAGACCTCATTAGAAGATTCAGCAAAGAGGTAGGATATAAAAGCATCATACAAAAATCAGTTCGATTCCTCTATACAAAAAATGACAGCATTGAAAAGGACATTAGGAAAGCAATACCATTTACAATAGCCACCCAAAGGATGAAATATCTAGGAATAAATGTAACCAGAGAAACAAAGGACTTATACAAAGAAAACTACAAAACACTACTACAAGAAACCAAAAGAGACTTACAAAAATGGAAGAATGTTACCATGTTCCTGGATAGGAAGACTTAGCATTGTGAAAATGTCAATACTTCCCAAAGCAATTTACACATATAATGTAATCCCAGTCCAGATTCCAACAACATTCTTCAAAGAGATGGAAAAAAACTATTTAAAACTTTATATGGAATGGAAAGAAACCTAGGATAAGCAAAGCACTGCTTAAGAAGAATAATAAGGTTGGAGGCCTCTACCTCCCCTACTTCAAAATTTACTACACAGCTACAGTGGTCAAAACAGTTTGGTACTGGTACAATGAAAGATACATAGATCAATGGAACAGAATCGAGAATCCAGAAATTAACCAATCTAAATACAGACAACTTATTTTTGACAAAACACATAAATATATCTCATGGGGAGGTGATAGTCTCTTCAACAACTGGTGCTGGCAGAACTGGAAAACGATATGCAAAAGATTGAAACAAGGCCTTCACATCACACCTTATACAAAAACCAACTCAACATGGATTAAAGACCTAAAGGTGAATCCCAGAATTATGAAGGCCATCAATGAAAAAATAGGGTCAACTGTGAGGGCACTAATTCTAGGAATACACAGACTACAAAACATTTTGAAAACCACACAAACAAAAGTAGACAAAATAGATGAGTGGGACATACTAAAAATTAAAAATTTATGTGCATCAAATACCACCAGAAGAGTAAAAAGGAAACCCACAGAATGGGAAAAAAAATCTTTTAAATGACACATCAGATAAGGGATTCATTTCTAAAATATATAGGAAACTACAATACCTCTACAAGAAAAAGACAAATAACCCAATTAAAAACTGGGCACAGGACATGAACAGACACTTCACCAAGGAAGAGATCTGGACAGCCAACAAACATATGAAGAAATGTTCACAATCACTAGCCATTAGAGAGATGCAAATCAAAACAACAATAAGGTATCATCTCACACCAGCAATAACAGCAAAGATAAAAAAAAGTAAAGGACAGGAAATGCTGGTGGGGATGTGGAGAGAGTGGGACATTCTTGCATTGCTGGTGGGATTGCAAAATGGTCCAACCTCTCTGGAAAGCAATATGGC
>NW_006408523.1:33441452-33443680 GCF_000296735.1 Chrysochloris asiatica | reverse complement strand
TGGAGAGGTGGAGAAGCTGGAGACTTTAGACACAGAGAGGGTGAGGGGCTGTGTGCTGATGACCAGGATGCAGGCTTGTAGTATATACCCTTTGGTTGGTTGATGATGCATGGAGGGGATTGTAACCATGGCAATGAAAGGATATATGATAGGATGAATGTAAAACTAATGTTCTTCCATATGAACTATCATATTATAATTCACAATAAAACATTAAAAAAAAAACAAAAACAAAGAGCCAACACTCAAGAGAGACCTCATCTCACAAAAACAAAAACAAAAAAAAACCTTACCCTATATTGTGATCATTAGATATTGTTTCATTGTGTCATTTTTAGACATTCTCAAAACTGATTAAGAAGGGTTTTTTTTAGCTATAGTTAGGGAAGACACCAAGTTAACTCCTGGGAAAGAACTCACTCCCACTGAAAAGGCTTTTATAGTATTTAATATGACCTGATAATGATTTTTAAGATTAAGGGGAGGATGGCTTCAGTACCTAAGAACATGCATCATTTAGATCACCTTCTGATTCAACTCACAAGGACTTATGACTCAGGAGAACGAAACATGTCACTGAGGTATATGTCTGACATTTAGAGGAAAGACAACTTGACCCTCAAGCCTACTCAAGAGTGTAATAAAGATTATTATTGGAAAATGATGACATAGACATAATCACTTAATATGATTCCAGACTGAAGAGCAGAAGGTAAAGACATTCATCTTAGAAGCATTAGTGGAAAAGGCACTGTGATTTATAGCTTTTCAGTTATTATTTCGGGAAGTTTTCTGGTATAACTGGTGGGCACTGGTAGTATTCTGCCTTCAATAGCAAAGGTTATCCACACAAGGATATAAATGAAGAAGGCAAAGCAGTGGGCACCACATAGCAATTCACTGAATATTATATTGGTTGTCTAAAATTTTACAACCCTGGGCTCTGTAGTAGAAACATTGGACTACTAACTACAAGGTCCTCCTCTGTCATTAGAATTGCTGTGAGTCAGAATCCAACAAGTGGTAGTGGTAGTGGTGGTTGGAGGATTGATGGTTGCCCTCCCCCCACAAAAAATTTTAAGGTGAAATAAGGATAAGACTAGGCTTTCATCCTGACTCCATGTTCGATGAATTGCGTTTAGCTGCCATCTTTACTTAACTTTCAAATTTCCCTAATTACCAAAATAATAAAGAAAATGCCATTAGTAACAATGGGTAGGGCCTCTAAGACAGGAGTATAAAGCTTCATCTTTCTCCTTCTGAGAGCTGGTAGGTTTGAACCACAGTTAGCAATCCAGTACTTATCTGAAAGTGCCATCAGGGATCCTTAAAAATCCGTCCAGGGTATTAGACATGTTAAGTATTTTTAGAAGAATTTTGGATTGATATGTAATCCATAAGTGATATATAAAAGAATCTCCTATTTTCTGTTTTTAGACATAATTAGGATAAGTATACATCATTAGCACTCATACAAATAAAAAATTCTAAAAATAATCAAAATAATGAGATTTTTACTGAACTGATATTCTTCCTATACTATGTGGTTGATAAAAAAAAATAAAACAATTCTATGAAACAACAATCATAGATAAATTACTTATTAAATCAAATAAAATATCAAGGATATATAAGTATTCACTTTTTAAATTCTAAGAGCAGTCTAGTCATTTTTACAAGCATATAATTATTTTCATTTGTTTTTTCAGTTAGTTTGTTTTGTTTCGGTGAATACTTAGACAAATGAGAACAAATAATTTTCAGGAATATGTATTAAATCTAAAGGAGCTCTGGTAGCGTAGTGGTTACGAATCAGGCTGCGAACCTTAAGGCCAGCAGTTTGAAACTACCAGCCGCTCTGCAAGAGAAAGATGAGGCGTTCTGCTCCCGTAAAGATTTACAGCCTCGGAAACCCTCACTATGTGTCGGAACCGACTCGACGGCACTTAACAACAATATTAAATCTGGGAGTTGACCAAATGATTTTCTAGAGATGATTTTGAAAGAGTTGCAATATCTAAATGACTCATATTCCCAATTTACAAAATACTAATTGTTTTCATTTAGTTATATCTTATCATTTTTATGTTGTATTAATTATTTGAAAATACACAATGTTACCCCTCATTTAAAAAAAATCGTAGTGGTTACGAATCGGGCTGCGAACCTTAAGGTCAGTGGTTCGCAACTACCGGCCGCTCCGCGGGAGAAAGATGAGGCTTTCTACT
>NW_006408523.1:33423728-33441144 GCF_000296735.1 Chrysochloris asiatica | reverse complement strand
TATGTATGTTTATTTATGTATGTAGTTCACAAAGCAAAATGGTTATTTTATGACATTCTTTACTAATGGTATAAATAGCTTCAACAGCATCTCCATTGCCATCTATGTCATTCATAAATGATGTCACATACGACATGTCAGTTTTTAAAAAATTATATAAGCATAAATATTTTAATATTGACAACAATCAAATATAAAAATAATTACAAACATCTTAAGCTCAATTTTAAAGATATAAATGGAGTTTCCTTTTCTTCCAAAATTTAGCAGTTTAAGAGATTTAAATACAATGAAAAAAAAAATTATTTACTATGGATCTGCTTATATTCTTACAATTCTTCACACTTATAATCTTTAATATTCATGCCCAAGATTTGAAATAAAATCAGTATTAGTATTCAGCATGATTCTATGAATCAGAAAGTATTAACCAAATATTGAATCATATTTTAGAAATCCATTCAATTTCAAAGCTATCAGAAAGCTTTCAATGTCCTTGAGAGCTGTTATTTAATTTTTAATGTATTTAATGGCAAAAGAATTATGTAATGAAATTGCAAGATATAATCTGAAACTGCTGATATTTAAATTATTTTAAATTTGTGATTATAAATGGAGACACAGAAGGAGAAAAAGAGCAAGTAAAATAAAATACAGTTATTTTCTTCAAGGTGCCATTAGTCAAATGGAGAAGCCAAAGCCTAATTTAATACAAGGAAAGAAATTATTGTACTAAATGTACAAATAATCTCTGCCAATTTTTAAGAGATGTTGTTTGTAAGTGTTGTCCAGTACGTTTTGACTCATAATGACTCCATAAAGGGATTCCAAGGTGATTTTTATGAATAATGTTTACCACATGAGTGACTTTCAGAAGTAGAAACATGTTATTATAAATTAAAAGCAAAAAATACAATAAGCTGTCCTTTGGTTCTGGTAGCGTAGTGGTTACGAATCGGGCTGCGAACCTTAAGGCTAGCAGTTTGAAACTACCAGCCGTTCTGCGGGAGAAAGATGAGGCTTTCTGCTCCCGTAAAGATTTACAGCCTTGGAAACCCTGTACAGGGTAGCTATGGGTCGGAACCTACTCGAAGACACTTAACAACAATGGTTGGATGTTGGTATTGTTGTTTGGTGCCTTCAAGTTGTTTCCGACTCATATAGGGTTTCTGAGGAGTGACTGGTGAATTTGAACAGTGGACCACTGCTATTCAAACTGACCTTGTAGTCCAGTGCTTATCCTACACAGTGCCACACCATGACTCCATGTTTGGATACTATTATATAAGAATAAGTACAATTCATAGAATGTTTTCAACTTTTACGGTATTTGAACTACAGAACAATGATTCTGTAGGACAAGCACTGGACTCCAAACCACAAGATTGGTAGTTCAAGACCACCAGAATCTCCACAGGAGAAAGATGAGACTTTCTGCTCCCACAAAGATTTACAGCCTCTGAAACTTTATACAGAGTTACTATGAGTTAGAACCCACTGGAAAGCACTTAACAACAACAAACTCTTCAAAATCCCCACACTAAAATTGTAATTGGCCATCTTAACATAAGCAAAGATCTGTCTTCTTCTGTGTGTCCTATGCCATAGAAATCAGTAAGATACAAAAAGGCCAAGTCCTATTAAGGTAAGAATATAAAAAAGATTAAGTAAAGGCTGTTTGGTCAAAACAAATTTATAAGGT
This sequence comes from Chrysochloris asiatica, assembly GCF_000296735.1. NCBI lineage: Eukaryota > Metazoa > Chordata > Mammalia > Afrosoricida > Chrysochloridae > Chrysochloris > Chrysochloris asiatica. Next base: position 33,439,442 of record NW_006408523.1, on the reverse strand, counting down.
GGATAATTGATTCATGACTAATAGGGAAGGGAATTATTTGAGCTATTTACCAATGACTAACATGATGGACCAGCACTCATTCGTTGTTTTAGCTTATGATGGTGACTAGTGTTTTGCTGTGATGCTGGGAGATACGTCACCAGTATTTCAAATATCAGCAGGGTCACGTGTCATGGACAGGTGACTGACTAGGGAGAGGGCAGACCACATCTAAAAAACAAGCAACAGAAAACCTTATGAATAACGATGGGACATTGTCTGATATAGTGCTGGAAGATGAATTCATCGAGTTGGAAGGCATGAAAAATATAACTAGGGAAGAGCTGCCTTATCAACCTAACTGGCTGATGAAACAAAGTTTTTAGGAGCTTCAATTGTTGATATGGCATGACTTAAAATTAGAAGAAACCGCTGCAAATGTCTGTAAATAATCATAATATGCAATTTATAAATTATGAATCTAGGAAAAATAGAAATCATCACAAATGAAATTAAAAACATAAATATCCTAGGCATTAGAGAGCTAAAACAGACTTGCATTGGAAATTTTTAATCAAACAATCGTATGGTTTACTCTGCCTAGAATGGCAAATTAAAAAGAATGGCATCACATTCATCTCCAAAAAAGAACATACCAACAGCTATGCTGAGTTACAATATTGTCGGTGATAGGATAATATCCATCAGGTAATAAGAAAAAAACAGTAAATACTGGTATTATTCAAATTTATTAACAAATCACTTAAATCAGTGATGAAGATATTTAAGAATTCTACCAACTTCAGCAGTCTGAAATTAATCAAACAGGTAACTGAAGTGCATTGATAATTACTGGTGATTGGAAAAACCTGTAGTTGGAAAATATGACCTTGGTAAAGAACAGACCCAGAAGTTAGCATGACATAATTTTGAAAGACCAATGATAAATTCATTGCAAATATCATTTTTCAGCAACATGGACCAAGAATATACAACTATTCACATTGATCTCACAAGATGGAACACACAGAAGTTAAATCAACTCCATGTGTATAAAGACACCGTAAAGAGGCCAGAGATTGACTGTGGAACAGACCATCAATTGTTCATATGCAAATTTAAGTTGATGTTTAAGAAAATGAAAAGAAATCCACTAGAGCCAAAATATGAACTTTAGTATATCCCACCTGGATTTAGGAAGCAATTCAAGAATGAATTTTATACACTGAACCCTAATGACCAAAGGCCAGATGAGCTGTGGGATGAGATCAAGAATATCACACATGATGATAGCAAAAGGTCATTAAATAGACAGCAAAGAAAAAAAAAAAAAGGGTGGATGTCAGAAGACACTCTAAAACTTTGTTCTTGATCATAAAATAGCAAAAAATGAAGTATAAGATCCAAAAAGAAAACTGCACAGAGAAGTCTGAGAAGGAGTAAGTTATAATAAAATGGACAAAATGGGAGTTGGTAAACCAACAGGAAGAAAATGCTCAGTATTTCTCAAGTGGAAAGAACTGAAAAGAAAAGATTCAAAACTCTATTATCAATATTAATAATAATTATCAAATTAAGATGGAAGGAATACAGAAAGTCACAGTATCAAAAAAAAAAAAAAATTGGTCCATGTCAAACCATTTCAGGAGGTAGGTAGCATATGATCAAGAATTTATTGTATTCAAGGAAGAAATCCAAGCAGCACTAAAGGCATTATTGAAAAATAAGTCTCCAGGAAATGATGAAATACTTAATTATTTGTTGTTGTTGTTGTTAGGTGCCATGGAGTTGGCACCAACTCATATCGACTCTATGCACAGCAGAACGAAACAATGTCTGATCCTGGGCCAACTTCACTGCTTGAGTCCATCGATGCTGCCACATGGCCAATCTATCTTGTTGGGGGTCTTTCTCTTTTTCTCTGACCCTCCATCTTACCAAGCATGATATACTTCTCCAGCGACTATTCCCTCCTGACAATATGTCCAAAGTATGAGAGACAAAGTTTGGCCATCTTGGCCTCTAATGAGCACTCTGGCTGCACTTCTTCCAAAACGGTTCTTTTGGCAGCCCATGGTACTTTTAGTATTCTTCTCCAACACCATATTTCAAAGGCATCAATTCTTCTATGATCTTCCTTATTCACTGTCCAACTTTTGCATCCATATGAGGTTATTGAATCATTAGTATGCAACAAATCACATACTTTGTTTAATCTCCATGATTGCAATCACCTCCACGAATCAACAGTTATTCGTTTCCTCCCTGTGGTTGCTATTGCCATTCCACCTACGTTCCCATCCCTTGTCAAATTTGGACTTACATAAATGTTGCCTTTTTTATTTTGAATGATTGACCATTCCATGGCAAACATACCTTACTAGTGTTGTTATTTCCCCATATATCTAACTACTGCTTGAATGAAAATTGGGCCACTCCCACCCCAGATCATGTGCTCTTTGCCGTCAGTTCTTCTGCAACTATGCCTAGGCTTTCATAGCCTCTGTCACCCTGCTGACTCCCCTGGTCCAACACTACCTAATAACAACAACTTGCCTCCAAAGAATTCTGTGCTTTTAAATTTTATCACATCAAAACAGTCACCTTGGCATCTTTGAGGTATTTAAATCATATTGCTTTTAAATGTTCAAGTTTGGGAAACATAAATAAAGGGACATGAAGGTACATGGTTAAGGCTGTAGTGTGATTTCAATAAGGTTACTCAATGAAATTTTCAAATGACCGATGTAACTACCTTCGAAGAATGAGCATTTGCATGGCCGTGATGGAAAAAAAAAAAAAAAAATTCCTTGATGCAACTTCCCAGTTTTTCTCACCAATGAAGTTTTCAATTTTCTTTAAAAATCTTCATAATAAGCCCCCGTGAGCATCGTCCTGTGTCCTTCAAGAAAATTTATAAAAATTATGTCTTTGGAATCCCAACAAACTATTGCCATTACCTGTTGAGCTTACCACTCTACCTTGAATTAAAATGGCCCAGCAGATGCACTTGGAAGCCATTGCATTGTACATTTTCTTTGAAGGTATTCTAAAGACACTTGTTGTTGTTGTTGTTGTTAAGTGCCGTCGAGTCGGTTCCAACCCATAGCGACCCTGTACAGGGTTTCCGAGGGTGTAAATCTTTACGGGAGTAGAAAGCCTCATCTTTCTCCCGCGGAGCGGCTGGTAGTTTCAAACCGCTGACCTTAAGGTTCGCAGCCCGATTCGTAACTAAAGAAACTAAGACAAGTATATTAATGAGAGAACTTGTCAGCCATCCACTCATTGCAGAGTGTTTAAACTCATTTTTTTTTTTTTTTCAGAATAAATCTCTGCATGTATAAACTAGAACCATGGTAGCAATACATTTTACTTGCTCACATATAAAGATTTTTCTTCTATATTTGAACTCAACTAATTATCCAGTCCATCACCCATGAGTCAATTTGTCAACTGTGATGGCCTGGGTGTTGCTGTGATGATGGAAGGTATACCACTGGTATTCTAAATACCACAGGGTATCCAAAGATGGACAGCTTCCAGTGTTGCTTCCAGACAAAGACAAACGAGGACTACGGTTATCCAGACCACATCTGAATTGTTAACCATTTAAAACCTATTAATAACAGCAGAACAGTGTCTCATATAGTGTCAAAAGATGAATCCTTTAGGTTGGAAGACATTTAAAATACCACTGGAGAAGAGTTGTCTCTTCAAAGTAGAGTTGACCTTAATGACATGAGTGGAGTTAAGCTCTTAGGACCTTCATTTGCTGCTGGGGCATAACTCAAAATGAGAAGAAACAGTAGTAAACATCCATTAGTAATCACAACTTGTAAAATATGATTTACGAATCTAGGAAAATTGGAAGTCATCAAAAATTAAATGGGATGCATAAAAATCGATGTCTTCAGCATTACTGAGCCGAAGTAGACTGGTATTGGCCATCTTGAATTGGAGAATCATAAGAATTAGAATAACACGAATGAAAAACTGAAGAGCAATGGTGTTACATTCATCATCAAAAAGAGCAATTCAAGATCGATCTTTAAGTTCAGTGCTATCTGTGATAGGATAACATCCAAATGCCTAGAAGAACACCAGTTGGTGCCATTATTATTCAAATTTACACACCAACAACTGAATCCAATTATGGTGAAACTGAAGAATTCTACCAACTTCTTCCACCACACATCTGTTAATTTGCTATACTCTGGTGGTTTGCATGTTTCTGTGATGCTGGATGCAATGCCACAGGAATTTGAAATACCAGCAGGGTCACCAATGGTGGACAGATTTCTACTGAGCTTCCAGATTAAGATAGACCAGGAAGAAGGAGAGTCAGACCGCTTATGAATGTTTCACTACTGAAAAACTTATGGATAGTAGTGGAACACTGTCAGCATCAGAATATTGAATACAGAAACACTGTCAATAACACCAGAATATTGTCAGAAATAGTGCTGTAAAAGATAAGCCCTTTAAGTTTGAAAGAACTCAAAATACATCTGGGAAGAGCTGCTTCCTCCAAGTAGAGTTGACAGTGATGATGCAAATGAAGTAAAGCTTTCAAGATGTCAATTTTCTGACATCTCAACTCAAAATGAGGAGACAGAGTTGTAAATATCAATTAATAATTAGAAGATGGAAATTCCAAAGTATGAAATTCAGAAAATTGTCAAAAAGTAAATGGATATCCTAGGCAGTGGAGAGCTGAAGTGGGCTGATATCGGCCATTTTGAATATGATGATTGTGATTTACTAAGTCAAGAATGACAAATTGAAGAAGAATGACATCACATGCATCATCAAAAAGAACATTTCAAGTTGTATCTTGAAGTACAACACTGTCTGTGATAGGATAATGTCCATATGTCTACATAGGAGATCAGTTAATAACACTATTATTCAAATTTATGAGCAACTAATAAAGTCAGTGATGATGAAATTGAATAATTCTAACCAATTCCTCTGTCTAAATTTGATCAAAAATGCTATAAGATGTATTAATAATTATTGGTGACTAGAACACAAAAGTTGGAAACAAAGAGGAAGAATCAGTAGTTGAAAAATATGGCTGTGGTGATAGAAACAATGTTAGATATTTCATGGTAGGATTTTGCAAGACCAATGCCTTATTCATTGCAAATACCTTTTAAAACAATATAAAATATGACTATATATATGGATCACACCAGATGCAACACAGAAATAAAATCGATTACATCTGTGGAAAGAGATGGTGGAAAAGTTCCATATCAACATCCAAAACAAGGCCAAGGCAAATTGGAAGAGACCATCAATTGCTCATGTTCAAGTTCAGGATGAAGTTAAAGGAAATGTTTCTACTGTGCATAAGGTCGCTATGAGTCAGTACCACCTTGATGGCACCTAACAACAACACATGTAGATCTCACCAGATGAAATGCACAAAAATCAAACAGACTATAATGAAGAAGCTCTATAAATTCAGACCAAGTAAGACCAGGGACTGACTGTCAGACAGACCATCAATTGTTCATATGCAAGGGTAGGCTGAAGGCAAAGAAAATTAAAGCAAGTCCACAAGAGCCAAAATATGACTTTAACTACAATTCACCTGAATTTAGAGACCATAAGAATAGATTTGATGCATTAGACACTGATGACAGAACACCAGAAGAGTTGTGAGATGACACCAAGAAAATCATGCAAAAAAAGTTCGAGCTTACTAAATTGACAGGAAAGAAAGAAATGATCAAAATTGATGACAAATGGCACCAAGAAAATCATACAGGAAGAAAGCTAATGGTCATTTAATTGACAGTAAAGAAAGAAACGACCAAAATGGATGTCAGAAGGAACTCTGAAACTTGCTCTTGAACATAAGGAAGCTAAAGAGACTGGGGGAAATGATAAAATAAAAGGTTTGTACAAAAAATGTCAAAGGGCAACTTCAGAATAAGGTATTATAATGAAATGTGCAAAGACTTAAAGTTCAAAAACCTAAAGGGAAGAAAATGCTCATCACTTCTCAAGCTGAAAGAACTTAAGAAAAATTCAAGGTTTGATTTGTAATAGTTAAGAATTTTATGGAAAAATGTTGAATGATGCATGAAGTTTCAGAAGCAGATTGAATGATTGTATAGCCACTGTACCAAAAAGAACAGGTTGATGTTCAAACTTTTCAAGAGGTACCATATGATAAAGAACAGATAGTACTAAAAGAAGTCCAACCTGCACTGAAGACATTGGCAGATGAAGCAGTGTTGTTTGCTGGCAGCTAAGAGGAGTTGAAATACTTGGAGGTGAGGATCAAAAACTACAGCCTTCAGCATCTTCACAACTGCACCAATAAATTGCATCATGATAATTGGAGAAAAGCTTTATCAAATACTTCATTTTGATTGGGGAAGACTGTCATGCTTGGAAGCGTGGAATGTCAGCAAAAATTAGAAAGACGCTTAAAGATGATTGAACACAGTCACAGCAACAGTGGGCTGAAACAAAACAAAATACGGTGAGGATGGTGCAGAACTAGGTAGTTTTTCATTCTGTTGCATGTAGGGTCACTATGAATTAGAACTGACAAGGGCTTCAGCGCACACACAGTGGTGACCCTAGAGCTGTACACCAATAAGGTAAGCATACAGGGAGATGCCTTTCTTCACTGGCTGAATGATTGGATTTTAGGGCCTTGCATGCCTCCTGTCCCTGCCCCTTTCTTCCATCTTGAGCAAGGCCTAAGCTCCTCCCTTTGACCTGCTGGCCCAGCTCTCCCATTTCATCTATCACACATCATGTCTAGGGTGTGTATCACAGCTTGGCTGGGTTGCTGACAGCATTTGCAGTCACCCTTGTTTATGTCCCTGCAGAGGAGAGGCAGCTTTAAGAAACACTGACATATGAATGGTTGGAATTGAGGCCTAGCTTCACATCAACTGGCGTTATAATTCCTTGCATTGTCTGGGAGAGCCCAAGCTAGTGACTTTTTACTCATTTTCCAGACCACAGCTGTTCTTGTATATATCTCTTCCTGTGGCTAATTTAGTCATCTGAGGAAATATCCTCAGTACCTATGATGAGGGCAGCTGCAACGGAGTAGCTGGGATTCTTGGAATAATCTGAAATGTTGGGTTATATGAAGAAAAACATGGCATCAGGATTGGAAGAAAACTCATTAACAACCTGCAATATGCAGATGATACAACCTTACTTGCTGAATGTGATGAGGACTTAAAATACTAATGAAAATTAAAGACCACACACAGCCTTTTGTATGGATTGCTTCTCAATGTAAAGAAAACAAAAATCCTCACCATTGGACCAATAAACAACATTCTTATCAATGGAGAAAAGATTGAAATTGTCAAGGACTTCATTCTTCTTGGATCAACCATCAACACTCATGGAAGCAACGGTTAAGAAATAATGATGCATTGCATTAGGCAAATCTGCTGCACAAGACCTTTTTAAAGTGTTGAAGAGCAGATATATCAGCTTGAGGAATAAGGTGCACCTGACCTAAGTCATGGTATTTTAAATAACCTCATATGCGTGTGAAAGTTGGACAGTGAATAAGGAAGATCATAGAATAAGTGTACTTCAGTTATGGTGTTGGAGGATAAGTGCCATCGGCTGCCAAAGAACCAACAGATCTGTGTTGGAAGAAGTGCAGCCAGAGTGCTTCTTGGAGGCCAGGATGGCTAAACTTCGTCTCTCATACTTTGGACATATTGTTGGAAGATACCATCCCTGGAGAAGGATAACATGTTTGGTAAGGTGGAGGCCAGAGAAAAAGAAAAAGACCCCAAGGAGAGGGATTGGCAAAGTGACAGCGTCAATGGGTTCAAGAGTGGCAACAATTGTGAAGTTAGTCCAGGACCGGGAAGTGTTTCATTCTGTTGTTTATAGAGTCGCTATGAGTTAGTACCGACTTGATGGCACCTAACAATAAAAACAGCAATAATTAAGCAAGTGTAATATCACTTTTATGCTGTTTTTGTTGTTGTTAAGAGCCATTGAGTGAGTTCTGACTCACAGTGACCCTGCATTGGGTTTCACTTTTAAATACCATATTCAAATTTACTATCAGTGTCCTCAAGATTCAAACTGATCAAATCTCATGGTGAGATATTTTCCACTTGTCTTTATATTTAATGCAAATAAATAATCAAAATGAATAACACAATAACTTTACCATTAACTCCAATTTAAGCCATAAGTAATTTTCATTTCAAATTCTTCACAATTTTATCTTCTTAGTCATGTTGTTGTTGTTAAGTATCGTGGAGTAGTTTCTGACTCATAGTGAGCCTGCCCAGGGTTTCCCAGGCTGTAAATCTTTACGGGAGAGAGCAGAAAATCTCATCTTTCTCCCACGGAACGGCTGATAGTTTTGAAATGCCGACCTTGAGGTTAACAGGCCGATTCGTAGCCACTATGTTACCAGAGCTCTTTTTCTTAGTCATAGTAATCAATATTTAAGAGATGACTGAACTCAGTAACTAATACAGGCCTACAATGATATTCCAGTGTGCATTCTTCATTTGGGGTTACTCTTGTCTGCCATCAACACTGATTGATATGATTTAAAGGCATGTGGTACTGTGGGATAAAGCACTAGACTACAATGTCAGTTTGATCACAAGGTCGGTGGTTCAAACTCAGCAGCTACTCCTTGGAAACCCTAAATTTGGTCACTTTGAGTCAGAACTGACTTGAGAGTACTTAACAACAACAATAGCAACATATTTTAGAAGTCTGTTAATCAGCAGTGCATGCTAAAGCTACGGCTTCTTTTTACTTCTTTATAGAGACTTTTGATCACCTATTTTTTTCTGTTCTGATTATTTAATTTACCTTTGATGCACTCCTCCATTTATATAAAACTTAGGAACTGATATATCTTTAAAATTTCTGAAAAACTTAAAAGCATCTCATCATTTTTCTTCTGCTTAAATGTGTTAGATCTACATTAAGATCATTTTCCATTTTTTTTGTTTTTTGTTTTTGTTTTTGTGCCTTCTCAAGTTGTGTTCTTGGGTGAGAACAATGAATTGCCTGACAGAAAAAGGTTTCACCTGCACAGCCAAACTTCCACTGAATGATAAAAGAGTCTTAGACAGTTTTTATGCAGTCCATAATGGTTGCTGGCAGGCAACCGTGACAGGAAAAGGCCAGACATCACCTTTATTTCTCAGATCATACAAACCAACAGTTGAACCAGAGAATGGGACAAAGTGAAGAATGAGAACTTCAACTGACTTCATTTAGAAGGTACTTGGCTTACATTTGTCTTTTCACCTTTGAACAACATTGCAGGATTGCAATAAACCAATCTTTCCAGAAGGAAAAATAGTTGGGAAGATGATTCAAATCAGTAAGCTGTATCTTGCCAAACTAAATTTTACAATATAAAATGTGTTCAGAATGCACTTTGAAAACATTATGCTAAGTGAAAGAAGCCAGACACAAAAGGCCACATAGCATGTGAATTCATTTATATGAAATGTTCAAAATAGGCAAATCCATAAAGATATAAAAATAAAAGTAGTTACCAAGTGCTGGGGCAAGGAGGAAATGTGGATGACTGCAAAATAGCATAAGTTTCTTTAGGGGATGATGAGAAGGCTCTGGAATAAGATAGGGGCAATAGCTGTTCAATGCTGCAAATATACTAAAAGGAGCGAAATTGTATGTTTTAAAAAGTTGAATATTATAATATGTAAGTATCTCAATACTTTAAAAATAAATCCTCTACCACATTTTGATGGTACTAGAAGTAAAAGTGCTTCATTCTGTTGCACATAGGGTCGCTGTGAGTTGGTGCCGACTCGATGGCACCTAACAACAACAGAAGTAAAAGAAAGAATTTGTTAAATACATGAAAGTCTAAGTTAAATGAGAGAAAATTCTGAAATAAATTATTTTCAGACACTTGAAATACCATTAAACTGGAAATAAAATAAAATAATTTGGACAGTGTTGCTTTGGTTAAGTACCGTTGACTCTGTCTGAGTAACAGTGATACCAAATAGGGTTTCCTAGGATGTGAATCTTTGTGGGAGCAGACAGCTTCATCTTTCTTCTGCAGAGCATCTGGTTGGCTCAAACTGCTGACTTTGTGGTTTGCAGTCCAGTGCTTATCCTATAGAGCCACCACCCTCCAGTTCAGACACAAAGCAATCATAAAATCCTATAATTTTCAAACTTACTTATTTTTATTTGGTAACTGAAATTTGAAAGCTATCCTTAAGCCCTTAATACTATAGAATTGCTCTTGTTATGGTTAGTTGCCATGGTGTCATTTCCATGGAATTGATGACCTCATGTGTGCTGAGTAGACCTTCTCTTTGAGGTTTTCAAGGTTGTGACCTTTCAAAAGCAGATCGCAGTACCTGTCTTCCAAGGTGCCTCTGGGTGGATATGAACTTCCTTCCTTTTGGCTAGTCATCCAGTGATTAATAGTTTGTATCACACAGGGACTTCAAAAAACTGCACATATACAATATTTTTAGGAGACTAAAATAGGAAGTAAAGGAAACCAGTTTTGATATGTAAATATTTCTATTACTTATTATAATATTACTTTTTAGCAAGAAGTCATGCTCCAACATCTTATTAATTCTGAGATGAAAATTATCTGGCAAAAATAATCTAGCTTTGTTAGTTACTGGTCTAGTGTTGTTGGAGAGAAGATATGCTTAAGTGAGAAAAGTACATGAAATGTATCGATGCATAACCACTTATAGTAATAATTTCTGATTAAGCAATTCATTTTGTATCCCATGTTCACCATATAAATTTTAAGTAAAGTTATCCAATTATGATGATGATAATTTTGACTTCACCTATCTTTATAGCCAGATGATGAAATATATACTAGCTTGTTCATTTAGTGATCAAAACCATGAGGTTGATGCATAACAATATAATTACCTTTTAGATATATTTGCATCATTAAACCTTTAAAAAATATCTTAACTATTTTTCTCATACTCTCTTTTTTTCTCTAGAAAGCTGAACTCTAAGATTTGTTTTATAGAAGTGGCACATTAAAATTCCTTTTCACAAAATAAAAACATTAAAGTTTATATATTAATGTTATAACAATTTAGGTGAATTGTTATTAAGTATAATGCTATTGAAAAACACTTGTGCTTATAGTTTAATTAAAACTTAATTTATTTTTCCCACACATTCAAAGGCATGTGAAAATACAATAAAATTTTGGCAACATAGGAATCTGGCCAAAAAAGATGTATTTTTCATATAAATTATTCCATTAAATATCCCTCAGTGAAAAATAAAATTTTGAAACAAAATATCTTATTTCCTTCACCTGCATACTAAAGAAATTAAATATTGTTGTTAGGTGCGATCGAGTCAGTACTGACCCATGGCTACCCTATGCACAACAGAACGAAACACTGCCCAGTCCTGGGCCAACCTCACAATTGTTGCCACACTTGAGCCCACAGATGCTGCCACTTTGCCAATCCATCTTGCTGGGGGTATTCCTCTTTTTCTCTGACCCTCCCCACCTTACCAAATATGATATCCTTCTCCAATGACTGGTTCCTCCTGAAAATATGTCCAAAGTATCAGAGGCGAAATTTGGCCATCCTGGCCTCCAAGGAGCACTCTGGCTGAACTTCCTCCAACAAAGATCTGTTGGTTCTTTTGGGAGCCCATGGCACTTTCAGTATACTCCTCCAACACCATAACTTCTTTGTGGTTACCCATGCATTTTTAAATACTTTTATCCTATCAGTAATTCAAACCCAATTCTATACAGTTCTTCTATGAGACAAAATCAACTTAACATCATTTAACAAAAACAATAACTTCCTCCTATGTCCATTCAGCTTGTGTCTCTGTTTATGTATCTACACACAGAGCACTATTATTCCAAGGTTGTGTATATATCACTATTTACTTCGATCACTTTTGTATACCTTACTGTGTCTTTAGCTATCTTCATCATTTTTTCTGACAACAACCCTGTTCTTGTATTTTGCACTCCCTCTTCTTGTATAATGTCCTCCCCATCACCCAAGTTAACATGTGTCTATGCTCTAGCCAGTGAATTACTCTCTTTACCCTCCCACACCTGATAATCATCAAAACATATTTATTGTAGTATAAAAACCTTTTCATGAGTTTTTACAAAAATTGTCTCATGCCATATTTGTCCTAATTTGACTGACTTAATTTACTCAACATAATGTTCTCCAGGTTCATCCATGTTATGAGGTATTTCACAGATTCATTCTTATTCTTCAACATTGCATAATATTCTGGTGTATATATGTATTAAAATTTGTTTATCCACTCTCCCACTAATGAGCATTTAAGTTGTCTCCATCTTTTTGCTGTTGTGAATAGTGCTGCAGTGAACACTGGTGTGCATATATCTACTCATGTCCTGACTATGATTGCTTGTGGATATATACTAGGTAGAGGGAATACTGGATCATACAGTATTTCTATTCCCAGCTTTCTCAGGAAATGCCACACCATTTTCCAGTGATTGAAACATTTTACAGTCCCACCAAAAATATATGAGGGTCTCAGTTTCTTCACATCCTCTCTAGCATTTGTTGTTTTCTGTTTTTTTTTTTTTAACTTTGCTGTTAATACTGATGTGAGATGATATCTCATTGCTGTTCTGGTGTGGCACTGTGGTCTAATGCATCAGACTGCAAAGTCGGCTGAACTGCAAGGTCGGTGGTTCGAGTTTACCAGCTGCTCCTTGGAAACCCTATACAGAGTCACTATGGGTCATAATTGACTTGACAGCATTTAACAAAAACAACAATAGCTAATGGTAGTGAGTATTTCTTCATAAGCTTGTTGGCTTTCCAAATGTCTGTTTTGATGAAGTGTCTGTTAATGTCCTGTGTCCATTTTTTAATTGGGTCATTTGTCTTTTCTTATAGAAGTGTTATAGTTTTCTATAAATTTTAGAGTTTGTCCTTGTGTGGTATGTCACTACAAAAAATGTTTTCTCAGTCTGTTGAAAAATTAGAAGCACATAACTGTCTAATTTTGTATTCTGTTACTGGTAAGTTTTTAGTAATGTTTGATAGTGTATTTATGCCATGTACTAGAGATTCTACATTTGTGTATACTTTTTCATTGACAATCTTCATAGCTCTGGGTGTTACATTTAGGTATCTAATATGTTTTGAGAGTGTTTTTTTTTTTTGTATATGATGTGAGATATGAGTCTTGTTTCATTCTTCTGCAAATACATTTCTAGTTTTGCCAGTAACATTTGTTGAAGACACTATTTCTTCCCCCATTTAATGTGTTTTGGATGGATTTACTTTGGGGCTATCAATTCTGTTCCATTGCTTTATGTATCATTTATTATACCAGTATTAGGATGTTTTGACAAATGTGACTGTGAGATCAGGGAGTGAGAGCCTCCAATGTTGTTCTTCTTCTTAAACACTGACTTGCTAATCCGATGTCTCTTTCCATTCTACATACAGTTAGCGATCATTTTTCCATTTTTTTAAAGAATCATATAAGAATATGGAGTCAGATTGCTGTGTATCTATAGATTACTTTGGGTAATGTTGAGTTTTACAATGTTAAGCCTTACTATCCATGCATAAAATATATTCTTCCATATTTGTAAGTCTCTCTCTTTTTATTTTTTCTTATAGTAATTTTTTGTAATTTTCTTTGTATAGGTCTTTTGTTTCTCTAGTTTGATTTATTCCTAAGAAACACTTAGGAATATTTCTTTTTTTTTTCTTCCTACTTTCCTTTTAAAGCGGTCTTTATTAGTGTGTAGAAATACAACTGGATTTTGTATAGTGATCTTGTACTCTATAATTTTGCTCAATCTTTCAATGGATTCCTATAATTTTTTTTGCTGACTCTTTGTGATTTTCTATGTATAGGATCATATCATCTGCAAATAGAGTTTTACCCCTTAGTTGCAAATTTGGATGCCTTTAATTTCTCTTTCTTACTTTATATCTCTGGCTAAGACTTCCAATACAATATTGAATAGGATTGGTGATAAAGGTCATTGCTGTGTGCCTCATTTTCACAAAGGAAATGTTTGCAGTTTCTCTCCTGGTGAGTAATATTGACTATTAGATTTGTATGCATGCTCTTAATTATTTTGAGGAATTTCATTTCAGTTCATATTTTGCTGAGTGTTCAGTTCATACTTTGCTGAGTGTTCTACATCAATTGATATGATTATGTGGTTCTGTCCTTTTGTTTTATCGATATGATGGATTATGTTGATTGTTTTTCTACTGTTGAACCATCCTTGTATTCCTGGAATGAATCCCACTTTGTAATGATGCATTATTTTTTGATAGACTATTGAATTATATTGATTAGGATTTTGTTGAGTATTTTTGCATCTATATACAGAAGGCTTATTGGTCTATAATTTTCTTTTTCAGTGATGTCTTTGCCTGGTTTTGGTATGAGGGTTAAAATATTGTCACTTTAATGTACTTTTGTCAATAAATGTCATTCTTGATTAAAGAATGTTAATGAACTTTTGAAAATAAAGTAAATATATATGCTCTACACAGAAGAACATATTTTTTTTTACTGCCAGTATTTAAACAAATCCAAGCTCAACAATCTAAAAAATAATGAAGATAAATCTTTAAATTTTACATACAACAAAACTGAAAATGCATACCTGAAAATATAATACTAAATGTCACTTCTTTCAAAGTTACTTCCAAAATTAGTATTACAATTTACTACTTCAAATTGGTGTGATAATAATGACATTTGATATTTACTGTAGGATTTTAACTTTATGGGCAAACTGTAATACAGGATATTTATTTATTGGATATCAGTGATAGTATATATTTTACTTATATTGGTTGGTTAATTTTTGTTCAAATGAATCAGTCTTTTTCTACAACTCTGAAGCAGAAAGGTTTCCTGGTGACATAGTGATAAAATACTCATCTGCTAACCAAAAGAATTAAATACAATGGTTCAAACCTACTATCCGCCTTTCAGGAGCAAAATGTAGCAGTCTGTTTCTGTAAAGACAAGAGCTTTGGAAGTCTACCAGAACAGTTCTATTTTGTCCTTCAGAGTTGCCAGGAGTCAACATTATCTCAGAGGCAATGACTTTAGTTTGGTTTGATATGAGAGACAGAAAGAGAGGAAAAATGTATGAGGGTAAGAAAAGAAGAGAAAAGAAACAAGAATTGAAATGTTAAAAAAAAAAAAAAAATTCCCCAGTACCAGCCTAATCTTGAAGAGCACAGTATTATAGACTGTTATTTGTCTCACAATTTAATTCAAGACAGCCAATGACAAAAAAATAAATAAATAAAAAAGGAAAGCAGTATTTATCAAGCAAGAATAAATAATGAGCTTAATTAACACACCAAAATCTCTCTAGTGAAGGCACATTATAATAATTTTATTGTTGTGTTGTTACCCCTGGCTGGCTTCTTAAGGTCCAGAGCTTTAGGTTTTAATCTTAGTATAAAGAAACATCTGGTATACGGAAAGTTAAAGCATATTCTAATATTTGTCTTTTGTTACTCCATCAATAAATCACCTCTTGGAGAAACAAACCAGATGGCAGAATAGGTAGAAGTGCAGTAAGGTGCTCTGTCAGAAACAACACAGAATACCAGACCAAGCAGACTCAAAGGATGGTTCCAGAACTCTGAACCAAATATAAAGACGTATTTAGAAGGTTGGAAGGCTTACAGTAGGGGAATTTGTAGCAGAAGCAAG
>NW_006408523.1:33382747-33423463 GCF_000296735.1 Chrysochloris asiatica | reverse complement strand
GGCATTGCAAAATGGCCACAGCTGGCCCTGAACTGTTTATTACTAGGGAAAAAGCTTGAACGGGGATTGTGGAGCAGGACAGGCAGCTTAAAAAAGAAATAGGTCAAAAATTAAATCCTGAATTATGTTACAATGACCAACAGAAGCATCTTGAAATTTCTCAGGAAGAAGAATGAAAAGGGAAGCCCATGTCCTGATCACATACCTGGAAGCAATAAGAAAGCATAAAAATTACCAAAATACACACCCATCTAAGTATTAAGGCCACAGATAACCCCTGATTATGCCCAAAATCAGAAACAGATAACCATATCAGCACATGTCCTGAAATGAGATAAAGTGACTGAGGCAAAAGAGCTGGAAGTAGACCCATATTCCATACTAGAAGATGGGCAGGGTTTGGAAATGCCTGAGAAAGAATTCATAAAAATGATTTTAAAACGTATCAAAGCACTGTACAATCGAGTTGAGAAAAATAAGGAAGAAATCAGGAAAGCACTACAGGAACAATCAAGATAGATACAGCATTGAAAACAATTCAAAACCTACATAAAGAGGTCCAGAAGATTAATAATAGAATATCAGAAATGGACAATACATTGAAATGTCAAAGGAGTAGAATTGAAGAGATAGAAGCCAGAACGAGTGAGCTAGAAGATAAATCTCTCAACACCACAAAGATAGAAAAGCATGCACAAAAAAGGATTTAAAAAGTTGAAGAAGGCCTAAGTTTCATGTTGGAATGACTTAAGAATTATAGGCATTTTGCAACAGAAAGAATCACACAAGTCCACAGAAGAGATAGTAGAAGAGCTACTAGAAGAAAATGTCCCTAACATCCTGAAAAGCAAAAAGATAAGCATTCAAGAAGTTCATTGAACCCAAGGAAGACTAAATCCTAAAAGGAAATCATGAAGACATATAATTATCAAGCTCTCCAAAATTCAAAGATCAGGACATAATCCTGAAAGCAGCTAGGGAAAAGAGAAGTGTAACATACAAAGGCAAGCAAATCAGATTAAGCTCGGATATAAAACATATAGAAAACCCTGAAAGAAAAAAATCTGACAACCATGAATCCTCTACCCAGCAAAGCTGTCAATCAAATATGATGGTGTAATCAAAACATTCCAGGATAGACAGAAGCTAAGGGATATTTTCCAAAGCCAATCCTGCTATTACAAACATCCTAAAGGAAGTTCTGTGTACTGAAAACCAACAAGAACAGACAACAACCAGAGAATGATGTACTTGGTAGCATCACCCTGAACTCAATAGACAAATGGAAGAGTCAAGAACAGAATAAAATTATAAGAACAAAGGACCTGGGAGGTCAGTCAATGATCAAAACAATTACAGTGTGAAAGAAGGTAAAAACAGAGGAATAGAGATGTCAGTCTACGATACAAACAATTACAGTGTGAAAGAAGGTAAACACAGAGGAACTGAGACCCAGGTGTGAAGAAGGTCAGGCAGATTACAGGATACAACGGATTGTTTTAAATGGAGGGAAGGATTAATGGAATATAAGGTAACCACAACAGTGGGATTGGGGTCGGGGGGTTTAGTTCGGGTGTTGGGGAGTGCAATACAAAAAGGGGGAGGAGGTGGAAGAATAAGATAGATAGGGGAAAACTGAGACACATTTGCATTTCCTAAATGGGACAGAGGTAGAGATGCATGCTCAACCTTGCAACAACAGTGCTCTGTGATACAGGGATGTAGGCATAGTTTGAAAAGAGAAAATAATACTAAAATGCTTGGCTGTTTTATGAATATTGGTTTCTCTTGCCTATATAGAATAGATGCCTGAGTGGGATAGAAAGGAATGTTCGGAAACATGATTACAGAAAATTTTTAAGTCTGTCTTCAGCCTATAACTGATTGGAATACTTAAAAGGGGTTCTAGAACTTTCCCAGTAAAATAGGCCTCTTGCAAAGCCTTTGCAGAGTATAAGACCTCAGAGGCTTATGAGATGGGACATTTCCACTAGCAAGGACAAGCAGACCAGCCTGGAACAGCTAGAGCAACAGAAGATACATCTTCAAATAAAGGTCATCAGGAAAAAACCAAAATTAAAATGTCAGCATGACTGGCTACTGCAAGAATATGCAAGTTGTTTTCCAGGAAGCCATCTAGGCAAGCAATAAATTTCCTTCAGAACAAACTCCCCTTTAATACTGAAACTCAAAGGGAACACACCAACGGGCATGTAAGCTTGCTGGCAACTATATTGGTCTACTTTGTGAGTGGAAGAGGGGGGAAGGCAGTAATGAAGAAATGGGCTGAGTTCAACCACAGTCCATTGACTCCCATTGACCTGGAGATGAGAAAGAGAAGAAGAAGGGCTGGTTGGTCCAAAGTGTGGTGACACCTGAGGACACTTGATCCCATGGACAAGGACGTAGCCACTGAGGCCTAGAGCTGAGAGTGAAGCATCCAGCTGATATGAAGCAAGGGCAGATGCACAAGAACACCCAAACTTGCAGACAGTACCCATTTGACCTAGCCTCGATGGCTTGATAATCAGAACTCGACTAAAGGAAGATTACCAAAAAAAAATTTTTTTTGGATAAAGGAAACAAGGGTAAATTGCTACAATTTGATGAACTTGACCTATGCTTATGGAGGTAGTAGCTCTAAATATCAACAGAGAGGGAAGGAGTCTTCATATCAAGTATCAATGCTATCCCCTCTGTACACAGGATAGATAGGGACTGGCAATTTAGACACTGGTTACCTAAAATAAGGGGGCAATAAAGGCACAAAGTGAATGGCTTACAAGGTTTCAAGAGGGAGCTTAAGAGTATGGGGGTGAAGAAAGAGTCCCCACTGAATAGTTTTCATCTTGTCTAGATGCGTCTGGTGAAAAAAGATAGGGTTACGATTCTTATGGTTCAATAGTGAGTAATTGTTATCATGAATAACTGTCACTGTCACAATTGTAAAGGAAGAAGTTATGTAACAAAAACAAGGGAGTGGTTAATCTTACAGTCCAGAAACAGAGGACCCTAGGACCATCAAGGGAGAAGAGCACAAGAGGAATCCAGAGAAGCAGCAACACCAGAGATGGGACATGGAGAGAGGGAGCAGCCGAGGACTCTAGATTCATGGGAAGAGAGGGACTAAGAGCTGGTGGCCAGGAGGCCGACTTGCAGAATGTGCCCTTTGGTGGTGTAAATTATTATATATGCCTGAGTGTTTAAAAAAAAAAAAAAAGCGAAAGTGAATAGAGAGAAATACTGTTAACTGATGGTTTTGGCTTTGTTAAGTGCCTTTGAGTCGATTCTGACCCATAGCGACCCTGTATAGGGTTTCCAAGGAGCAGCTTGTGAGCTTGAACCACCGAACTTGCAGTTCAAATGACTTTGCATTCTGATGCCTTAGCCCACAGTGCCACACCAGGACTTCCTGTTGTTGTTGTTATGTGCCGTGGAGTCGGTTCTGACACATAGTGTCATAGTGACCCTGTACAGGGTTTCTGAGACTATAAATCTTTACAGGAGCAGAAAGCCTCGTAGTTCTCCCACGGAACAGCTAGTAGTTTCTAACTGCTGACCTTGAGGTTAGCAGCCAATTCTTAACCACAACTCCCTACTAGAGGTAAAATTCTACCACTCATTTGTCAGTTTTTCTTACTATGGTTACTTGCATGTTGCTGTGATACTGGAAGCTATGCCATGGGTATTTCAAATACCATGGGGGTATTTCCAGACTGGAAAGGTTTCAGCTGAGCTTCCAGACTAAGAAAGACTAGGAAGAAGAGACAGACTACAGACTACTTCTGAAAATTTAGTCACTGAAAACCTTATGAATAACAGAGGTACACTCTCAGCACTAAAATATTGGATATTGAAACATGAGGAAGAGCTACAGAATATTGTTAGGTATAGTGCCAGAAGATAAGTCTCTTAAGTTGGAAGTCAGTCTAAATATGACTGGAGAAGAGCTGTCTCCTCAAAAGAGTTGATCATGATGGCACAAATGGAGTAAAGTCTTTGGGACCTTCATTTGCTGTTGGGGCACAACTCAAAATGAAGAGAAACATCTGTAAATGTTCATTAATAACTGGAACATGGCATTTACAAAGTATGAATCTAGGAAAATTGGAAATTCTCAAAATGAAGTGGAACACATAAAGATCGACATCCTAGTCATTAGTGAGCTGAAATGAACTAACATTGGCCATTTTGAAACTGACAATCAAATGGTTTACTCCACTGGAAATGACAAATTGAAGAGGAATGGTGTCACATTCAATCTAAAAGACCATATCAAGATCTGACTTGGAGTACAATGCTGTCTGTGATAGGATAGTAACCATTTGCCTACTAGGAAGACCAGTTAATATAATTATTATTCAAATTTACACACCAACAAATAAAGTCAGTGATGATGAAATTGAATTCTACCAACTTCTTCAGTATGAAAGTGACTAAACATGTAATCAAGATGCATTGATAATTACTGGCAATTGAAATGTAAAGTTTGGAAACAAAGAGGAAGGGTCAGTACTTGGAAAATATAGCCTTAGTGATAAAAAACCATGTAGAGATAGCATGATAGAATTTTGCAAGACAAATGAGTTCTTCACTGCAAATTAGTTTTTCAAATAACATAAAAGATGACTATACACATGGACCTTACCAGAGGTAATACAAAGTGTGATGGTTGTACTAGTAACAGATATCATCTAGAAACTTGCTAGAACTGCATAATATCAGGTCCATTTAATCAGAAACTCAGGAGATAGAGCTGGCAACCTGGGATTCCACAGCTCTGAAATGATTTTGATCCATGCTGAAATTTGAGAACTATAGGTATATCTTAAGATATAATGGAATATTGTTGATATTGGCATTAAAACTTAACACAATGGTAAATGAAAGTAATTAACTAGAGAATTGCTGAATTCTTTCTTTAAATTTTCCATAGAAGAATTATGTCTAGATAGAAATATAAACAACTATGAATGGGTCCTTCCAGAGTCCTCCCCTATTTATAAAATTCAACAACAGTGTCATTAACAGTCTAGTGTAGGAAAAAGAAAGAAGAGTAAGGTAAATCATTGTTTTTCGAATTATGTAATGTTTTTTTGCATTTTGTGAGTTCTTCCAAGATTACTATTTAATTTTATTTTCAATATATTTGAAATGTGGGCAGTATATATCACATACACATGTTATAGATTAGGTTGGAGACTAAGGCTGTAAGCGTAATAACTTACTTAATATACTCTCTCTAGAGTGGTGGTCTCTGGGACCATCATGGGAGAAGAGCGGAGTGCAGGGCCCTACCCAGAGAAACAGTGATGCCAGAGATGGAGGCAGAGATAATGACATGGAGAGATGGAGCAGCTGGGGACTCTACACCCAGAGTGAGAAAGGGGCTGTGTACTGACAACCAGGGGACAAGCTTGCAGGGTATATATACCCTTTGGTTGGTTGATGATGCATGGAGGGGATTGTAACCATGGCAATGAAATGATATATGATACGATGAATGTAAAGCTAATGTTCTCCCATGTAAACTATCAAATAATTCACAATAAAACATTAAAAAAAAAATACTGTCTGTAAGAATGGGCAGATAATCATAAGAAAACATATAGGGTGTTGAGCTTAGCCACTATACACACTATAATTACTCATTGTGGCTGTTCAGTTCTATGATGTATTCTTGCATTTTGTAAGCTGCTCTGACTAGCAACATACTGATTCATTTAATGTGTTAACACTTGTTAATAAATGTATTTAAAAAAAAACTGTATATAATATTGTTAATTTAGCCCAATCCCCTGTTCTAAATTAGATACAACTGTAACTAAATGTTGATCAGATAATGTAAGTATTGGTGACTATTTACCTTTTGTTATTGTTAAGTGCCATTGAGTCAGTTCTGACCCATAGTGACCCTGTAGACGGTTTCCAAGGACTGACCGGTGAGCTTGAACCATCAACCTTGCAGTTCAAACTGACTTTGCAGTCTAGCACACTAACCCATAGCACCACACCAGGACTCCTTTACCGTATATAAGATCAGTGTGCTAAATATAATTCAGTTACTTAACAACAACAACAAAATGAATGGCCAAAGTCCGAATCTGGTAATTAATGTATGCATTTTAAAAGAGAATGGAAGGAAAGATCAATTTTTGCTTGACAAGCATAACCACTCACAAATTTTATGGTGTGCATGTGCCATTAGAGTACTCAAAATTACAGAAAAAGAAACAGAGTAATAATTAAAACAATCAAATTCAAGGTCTCTGAAAAGATTCTGAATGCATTGCAGATTGCTTCAAAGCAGAACATAATCAAGCAAATCCAGAGAGTACTTAATAGACAGAAATGGTTCTTGTCTTAATTATATGTACTGGTGTGGCAGAGAGTTTATAATGAAGTGGGATTATTTTGTTTTGTTTTTAGAAGCTTTTTTTTTGTTTTGTTTTTAGGACCCATGTACTGCCATTTGTTTTAACAAATGTTTATCTTAAAATTTTGTATTTGATCAGACTGGTAACTTTTCTCTATATAAGAGCTATCCGCATCTACATCTGTCTGTCAAAAAGTAAATATATTCAAAGCTCATTGCTTTCCCTGATTGTTTATCCACATTAACATCTTCATATAAGATTAAATGATATATGGGCTGCTGCCTCAATTACCACCACTTCATCCCCACAGAAAACTAAATCCAACTAGCTTCAATTACTTGGAATTGAGCACTACATTATTTAAAATATATGAGCCAGCTTAAAACATAAATTGACTGCAGGGGCAAAACACTATTCATTCTCCAATTTATAATATAATCTCTGCTTTCAGTTGCCATCTAATGGTCTCTGACTCATGTGACTTTGTATAACAATGAAATATTCACATAGAACTTTATATTAATTATGTTAGATTTTTTCTTTTAAATCAAATCCCCATAACAATGTACATAAAATTTTCATGAAAGAAAAGTATATCAAATTCAATTGAACTTAGTATATATTATATGTCAAGCATCATACTATGTCCTACAGAACAGTATGTTGCTGTGGTTGTTAAGTGCCATTGCGTCGACTCCAACCCATAGCTACTCTCTATAGGGTTTCCAAGGAGTAACTGGTGAGCTTGAACTGCGAACCTTCCAGTTCCAATTGCTTTTCAGGCTGGTGCATTAATCCACAGTGCCACACCAGGATTCCCACAGGATAGTATGTTGTTGTTGTTATGTGCCGTGGAGTCGGTTCCAACTCATAGCAACCCTGTACAAGGTTTCTGAGGCTGTAAATCTTTACGGGAGCAGAAAGCTTTGGGTATTCAAGGGTATGTTAAGAATAAAGGGAGTGAAGCTGGGTCAGTCACTTCTACAAAATCAAATAACTCAAAACTAGCATGTTGGGTTTAATGGTATTACCAGAGGCAGAAGCAAGAGCAAAAGGGAGATTATTTAGAAAATATTGAGCTTCTGTTTATGGTGATGGAAAATTGGGTTAACAGACATTGGTGATAGTTTCAAAACATGATTGTTTTAACTGGCCTCACTGAATTATACATTTTGAACACCACTGAAGCAGCAAGTGTTATCTATATTTTTCCTACACTAGGGGAAGAAAGTAATCTATTGAATTCACTGATTTTAGTAAATTTTATTTCTGTAGACCAGTGGCAGCAAATTGAGGAAAAATAGACGAGGAATTAATTCTGTAAAGCAAGGCTGCATATTTGTTTTTTTTAAGTGCCTTAAAGTCAGCTCCAACTCATAGAGACCCTGTATGTGGTTTCTGAGGAGCAGCTAGTGAGCTTAAACCACCAACCTAGCATTTCAAACTGTCCTTGCAGTCCAGTGCATTAGTCCACAGCACCACATCAGATTGCATATGGTGGAGAAAAAAAGTAATGTTGTATAAAACATATTTATTAGAGATAATTGCTAAACATATTTGAAGGTCAATAGGTTATACCACTTTGAGAATAAAAGACTAAAACACGGGGAAAGAATGAACATAATCTTAAAAAGTAGCATAGGAAAGAATCTAGATAACGAAAGTATATGTGTGTGGAGATAGACTAAAGGTCTTTACACTATAAATAAGTTGAAAGACATGAATAAGTGTAAGAAAAAAAGGAAAGTAGAATAGGAGAAATTTGAAAATGATTTTGAAGATGAGATGAAATGAAATAGAAATTTATATATAATATGGCTACAGGCACAAGAGAATAAATAGAAAGTAGGTGAGAGGTTTTAGGGATGACAATAAGACCAAGAGAGGTCTTATTGACCAAGAAGGCATACTTGGGGAAGAGGGAAGCAAAGCATTAGACAAACATGGGAGTGTAACCCTGAATAATCCAGATGATACGTGATGAAATTAACCTAGCTCTCAGATATCCAAGTTAGAGCTGTGTATGCAGCCCTCATTCTAAATATTAAAATAATCTGTAATAACAATTTAAATTTAGGAACTGATCTGAGTGAAAAATTCATAGGCCTTGATATCCTCCCTTGTTTTTTCTTTATCTTTCCTCTTGTTCCACATGCAAAATGCTCTGCTTTCTAGATTATTTAAATTAGAACTAATCTTGATCTACCAATGAATCACAATTTTCGACAGGATTAAAACTACATTTCTTGACACAGTGAAATAATATCAGTATATTTTGTAATTGTTTCCAAGGTATTTAAATCCCAGTGGCACTGTAGGATAAGCACTAAACTGCTAATTAAAAGGTGGGCAATTCAAACCCAACAACCGTTCAAGATTCACAGCCTCAGGAACCCTACACAGGGTTGCCATGATCCAAGATTGGTCTAGGATTACTATATATATTTTTTTAATTACAGAATTAAATAAGATGTTAAAGACGTCTTTGGAGCATGCTAGTTAATTTTCCTCCACCTAAATGACTATCAATATTGTTTAGCATATTGCATATTGAGTTATGATGTGGCACTATAGGATAAACACTGGACTGCTATCTACAAGGTAGTGGGTTCAAACTCATTAGCCACTTCTCAGAAATGCTATACAGTCTCACTATGAGTTAGATCAGACTGGATAGCAATTAGCACCAATGAATCTTGCATACCAACATTGGAGACAAGGAAATCTGATACTAAATTTAAGTTTAATAAAGGACAAGTTGTCTAAATTTCCAAAGTCTCCTTGACTCTATTTATAGATCAGGATAACAAAATATGCTTTGAAAAGAATTTATAAAAATAGTGCACATAATTCTTAATAACTATTAGATTGCATTATTCAAGAGCTTTTAAGTCAAGATTTTGTTGTTTCTCTTGTTTCTGCTCCTAGTTGTTCAATCATATTTTCTGAGAAAATAGATGTCAAATTTAGAGGAATTTACTACCAAAGCATTATTACAGAAAGACTGCGAGATCAAGGACAGAACACAAAGATAAATACCGAGTTTTTTGGTTGTTGTTTTGTTATTGCCACAGTCATTGTAGTTTATAATAATGACATGCAAAATATTTTACTTGAGATATTTAAACAGTTACTGATAGAGGGGAGGACATGACATTTCTGAAGTGGCTAGTACATGCACTATACTGGGTGTGGGATTTATACACATCATTTTATCTAAGTCTGAAACAACTATGATCATCATTTGTCTGAGAGATCTCTGAAAACCCCAGGCATTGAATGACTCTTCCAAATCCATTAAACAAATGCATATTGTAAATGAGCTTTAGTTCAAGGTGTGGCATTGTACTGTAAACCACAGGGTCACCAGTTCAAACCCACCAACTGCTCCTTGGAAACCCTATACAGGGTCACTATGAGTTGGAATCAACTCAATGGCACTTAACAACGACACAATAACATGCAGTGTTAGGGTACAACATTTTTTGCATTTGATAACATCAGCAATCAAGAAAATAATTTCCACAAAATCTGCAATTCAAGAGAAGTCTGCACTACAAGAATTTTCTACCAGCTACTTGAAAACTACCTTTCCAGAGAAGAAAAACCATGCTAACTTACTTTGGCCACAATCACGTAATTAAATTATTCAAGACCCTTGTCAGTTATTCCTATTCTATTATTATAAAATGAATCCATTAATAAATAAAATTAAATCCCATCTCTATTTTATGTGGGAATTATATATATGCTTAGCAGGAATAAACTACGTGTTGTGCTGATTTTTCTCACTATCTTCTTTGGGAATTGAACTCAGATGTCTAGGCTATGGGGCACAATATGTCATAGAAAAAATAAGAACATAAAAAGTGCACTGATCTACTCTACCCCAAGTTAATGTTTTGCAGTGGTAGGGAAAGGAATTAATTAATTCAATCCTATTGGCTCTAAATTGATTAGCTGTAATAGTCAAAACTCAATTATAAAATACAGAGTCAAAACTCAATTATAAATATCCCATATTATTTGCTGATGAAGATCAAAGACCATAGCCTTCTGTATGGATTGAATCTTAATATAAAGAAAACAAAAATCCTCACCATTGGACCAATAAACAACATTCTTATTAATGGAGAAAAGATTGCAGTTGTCAAAGACTTCATTTTTCTTAGATCAATCATCAACACTCATGGAAGAAGCAGCCAATAAATCAAATGATGTATTGCATTAGGCAAATCTGCTGCACAAGACCCTTTTAAAGTGTTGAGGAGCAAAAATGTCAGTTTGAGGACTAAGGTACGCCTAACACAAGCCATGTTATTTTCGATAGCCTCATACGCATACAAAAGTTGGACAGTGAATAAGGAAGATCGTAGAAGAGTTGATGTATTTGAGTTATGATGTTGTTGGAGAATATCGAAAGCACCAAGGGCTGCCAAAAGAACAAACAAATCTGTACTGGAAGAAGAACAGCCAGAGTGTTCCTTGGAGGCCAGGATGACCAAATGTTGTCTCTTATACTTGAGACATATTGTCAGGAGGGACCAGTTTCTGGATGAGGAAATCATGTTTGGTAAGGTGGAGGGTCAGAGATAGAGAGGAGGAACCCCCAGTAAGATGGATTGGCAAAGTGGGAGCATCAATGGGCTCAAGCGTGAGAACAATTGTGAGATTAGTCCAGAACCAGGCAGTGTTTTGTTCTATTGTGCACAGGGCTGCTATGAGTTGGTACCAACTCGATTGCACCTAACAACAACAACAACAAAATGATCCATATGATTCCCAGATACAACTAAGCCCAAATCAACCAAACCCACTGTCTTCAAGCTGATTCTGACTTACAGAAATCCTATAGGACAGAGTAGATCTGCTACAGAGGGTTTCTCAGAGTGTAAATGTTTATGAGAGCAAAAAGTCCCATGTTTTTCAGAAGATATTACTGTTGTTGTTGTTAAGTGCCATCAGGTAAGTTCCAACTTCAATCTTTTCCCCATTGATAAGAATGTTATTTATAGGTCCAGTGGTGAGGATTTTTGTTTTCTTGACATTGAGATGTAATCCATACTGAAGACTGTGCTCTTTGATCTTCATCGGTAAATATTTTAAGTCATCTTCACTTTCAGCAAGCAAAGTGGAATCATCTGTATATTGCAAGTTATTAATCTGTCTTCCTCCAATCCTGATGCCATGTTTTTCTTCATATAACCCTGCTTCTTGGATTATTTGCTCAGCAGTATGGTGTAAGAATACAATCTTGTCGCACACCTTTTTAAATTTTAAACCATTCAGTGTTCCCATATTCTGTACAAACAGCTGCTTCTTGGTCCAGGTACCGATTCCTCATGAGCACAATTAAGTGTTGCGGAATCCTCATACTTTGAAATGTTGTCCATAGTTTGTCATTAGCAAGGTACCAAATCCCTTTATGTATTGATCCCATCTTGAAATTTTCTATGGATCCCCTGGTAGCTCAAACTGTTAAGCATACAACTATTAGCTGAAAAGTTAGTGGTTTGAACCCAGTCAGAGACACATTGCAAAATAGGCCTAGAAATCCACTTCTGAATAGCCACAAACTTGAAAACCTCAGGGAGTCGTTTCTTCACACATGGGATTGCCAAGAGTCAGAATTAACTCCACAGCAACTAGTAACACACAACCACAAAAGTTTTCTGACACACTGGACTTAAGTGACTGTAGCTTCCTTTTCATTGCAATCTCTAAGGAACGTGCCAAAATCATAAAATGCAATGTCATTTAAATTACTCTGTAACCAATTTGCTTCAGTCAATAAAAAAAAAAAAAAAGTAAGCAAGAAAGAAATCATTACATTTATTTTGCATTCTCTCTAAATTTTAGACACAATTGAATATACCACTAAAGTAGCCTGAAATTAAGGGGGAAATGGAGAATTCTGTAACTCTAGTTGAGAGTATAGTCTGCATAATGCATGATAGAAGCAGGTGTTTGCACAAAATAAGTTTGCATGCACACACACAAAACTGCACAAATTTATATAGGTGATAAATATTTAAGTAGTAACATTTGGTATGCAGTACATAGAGCATTCTTGCAGATGAGTTTGCAACATAAAAGGCTTTTGGCCTGTGGGATTATATTTTGGCATTCAGATTACCGATGACATTTTAGGTTGAGCAAAGGTAGAGTTGACTATAGTGATGATTATGAAAGCACTCATTCCTCCTATTTCTCATCTGCTTAAAAAAAAGCCATGATATTTCACTGAATTAGAATATTGCTTCCTATAATTCATTTGAATTCACCTTTCTCTTGGGACCTATTATCTTCTCTCCTTTTATGTTATAGTTCATGATTAATTTATCCACTTGCAATTACACTAAGGAAAAAAAAGCTTAAATTTAAGAAGTAACATTTGTTTTTAAGGTAGTTGAAGAGACCAACTCTAATTGATATTTGCCAGCATGAAATTTAGCTAATAAGAAAAACTTCATGGTATTAGACTGACAACATATTGTAAAATGCATATACAGTCATTTGATGATTATATTTGTGTGCATACTTTTATAAATAAAGACCAGTATTGGAATCACATGTATTTGTATTTCTAAATGAGTCTATGGATAAAATTTTTTCATAGACACAGGAAGTATTACAAAAAAATGAAAGGAATACAGAGTACTGTACCCAAACAAACATTTGTCATTGAGCCTTTAAGAGGCATCATATGGTTAAAAACCACTGATAATGAAGGAAGGAGTTCAAGCATCACTGAAGCCAATTGCCAGAACCAGGTTCCAAAATTGAAGGAATATCAATGGATGTTGTTGTTGTTAAGTGCCATTGAGTTGGTTCTGACCCATAGCGACCCTGCATAGGGGGTCCGAGGAGCCGCTGGTGAGCTTGAACCACCAACCTTGCAGTTCAAAGGTTTTGCAGTCTCATGCATTAACCCACAACACCACACCTAAGCTTCCGCAAATAGATGCCATATATGATTACTCATCCATGTGACAAACTTTGAAAGACAGCTACCTTGAGCTTCACCTGGAAGACATCTAACTTTGTGTGTTCATCCCATGGGGGAGAAAAAAAAAAAAACCATTCAAATAGAATGTGAAAATAATCAAACAGTATTATTAATAGCACATGCCAGTAAAATTGTACTGAAGATAATTTTTAAAATGACTACATTAATACATTAAAAGGGAATAGCCAGAATTTCAAGGTGGATTCAGAGAAAATGTAGAAAGGAGGATATCATTGCTAATGTCAGATGGATCTTGACTCAAAATGGAGAATACCAGAAAGACATCTACATGAATTTTAGTAACTATGTGAAGGAATTTGACTGTGTGAATTATAGCAAATTATGAGTAACAGCACAAAGAATGGGAATTCCCAAACACTAAATTGTGTTCATGCAGAACCTGTATGTGGATGAGGAGGCAGTCTTTAAAAAACAACAAGGAGATATTTTATAATTCAAAATTAGAAAATGTGTAGAGTAGAGCTTCAGTCTTTCAGCTTACTTATTCAATCTATACATTAGCAGGGAAATGATCCATGGAGCTGGACTATATGAAGAAAATATCATCAGGATTGGCAGAAGGCTCATTAGCAACCTGTATTGTGCAAATGACACAATCTTGCATTCTAAAAATGAAGATCAATTGAATCATTGCTGGTGAAGGAGTACACTTGAACATGATGAAAGTACACTTGAACAAGATCAATTGAATCATTTCTGGTGAAGGAGTACACTTGAACATGAAAACAAAAAGCCTCATAACTGGATTGATAAATAAAATATTGATAAATGGGGGAAACATTAAAGTTTGTCAATATTTCATTTTACTTGGATCAATGATCAACTCCCACAGAAGTAGCAGACAAACAACATATTGCATTGCACAAATATGCAATTTAAGTTTTAAAAAACAGGAAGTTACTTTGATGATTAAATGATCCAAACCATAAACTTTTCAAAGGACTATATGCATATGAAACAAGACAGTGGAAAACATAGACAAAAAATTGATGCCTTCATACAACTGTACTGGGAAGAATATTGAATATATCTTGGACTGCTCAACGAGCAAAGCAATCTGTTTTAGAGGAAGTGAGGATGACATGATAAATCTTACTGTGGATATGTGATAGGAAAGACCAATTGCTAGAAAAATGCATCATGGTAAGTAAAGAATCAGTGAAAATGAGGGAAACATTCAATGCAATGGATGACAGAACAGACACAAAAAACAACTATAGTTAAGATAGTATTAGAACTGGGTAACATTTTGTTTTGTTTTATATAGGGTCACCACAAGCCAGAAGTGATTCAATGGGAATTAACAAAAACAACAGCAATGCATTCACATTTGGAATTGTATGGAAAACTGTAAGAAGGTGCTTCACACAGTTCTTGGAAAATGCCATTGAATACTAATGGAATTTGTTCACGAATGTTTTGAAGTAATCGTGTATACACGCAAGTAGTCCCCAACTTACAATGGTGTTTCTTTCCAGTAATACTGTTTTAAGGTCAATTCTGATATAAAGTTGACATTCTTTTATTTATTTATATATATATATATAATTTTCATTATTATTGTCTTTGACTATCAGCATCTTTGTCAATCCCATCTTTAAGCATCTGTGAGTGAACATATCAGAATGATAGCATCAGAAAATTGTGGCCTGCATTAGTCTACGTTAGTACATATTTCTAACTATAAGATGTACAAAGGAAAAAAACAACAAAAACAGACGGTTACATGTGTGATGTGGCATAACTCAATTATGTTGTAAGTCAGACTATCTCTACTAGAAAATTTTACTTCAAAAATTTTTGCATATTTTTCATAATATGTTTGCTGTTACTTTTAATGTTCCCTCTTCTATATTGCTATTTTATTATTTATTATTTTATTGGTAAACTTTCCAGAAATGAAAATATCTCAGCATAAAACAGTAACAATATATTGCAACTATATGTTTTCAAAACAAATTTTAAATATATACATTTTAATATGCTAAAATATAATTTAATTTTTAAATCACACATAAACTTAATGATTAATGAAAAAATTATCATAAGATGTGTCTTAATATTGGTAGACTTCAAAAAGTTCTTAGAAAAACATCATTATCTTTTCATTCCATTTTCCAGAAACTCTTTGCAGCCAATTCATAGAGCTCTGAATGTCATTATGAAGTTTATCTGGGACCAAAAAAAAAAAAAAAAGACACATTGTGTTTCTTATGATATCACTTTTCATTCATCAATCCATGAAAAGACACACAGAATGCAGAGGTTGCTCTCTGAGAGAACAGTAAATCCCACGACTCTTTAGAACAACTTGACTCCTTTTCTCCAAATAGAATGATATGGAAATTAGGAGTCCTGGTCAGGTGCTGTGGGAAAATTCACTGGACTTCAAGGTTGGTTTGAACTGCAGGTTTGGCAGTTCTAATTCACCAGCCCCTCCTAGGAAACCCTATACAGGGTCACTATGAGTTGTAAAAGACTCTACAGCACTTGACAACAACAACCTCCCACATACTCAAAACTTACATTATTTACAGTTGTCACTTGAACAACACAGGTTTGTACTGTGCAGCTCCACTTGTATGAGTTTGTTTGTTTTTTTCCCCTTGTTGCTATTGTTGTGAGTGTGTGTTGTGAGTATATGCTTAAAATGTCATGTGCTGCTAATCATCTATGTGTAACAGAACTGCTCACTCAGAGATGATTAGCATCACAGACAGCACTTTTAGCAGATAATAGAAACACTTGAAATCAATGCATTGCTGTTGTTGTTGCTAGGGAATGTGGAGTCAGTTCTGACTCATAGCTACCTAATGAACAAAACGCAGCTGGGTTTTGTACCATCCTCATAATTGTAATGTTTGCATCCAATGCTGCTGACACTATATCACACTATCTCATTGAAGGTCTTCCTTTTTTTGATGACCCTCCACTTTACAAACATTATGTCCTTTTCCAAATACTCACCCTTCTCATATGTCAGGCTGTAAATCTTTACCAAAGCGGACTACCTCATCATTTTCTCACAGAGCAGCTAGTGGGGTTGAATCGCTGCGCATTACCTTAGTCACTCAGTAACCTCCCCAAAAATCCAACCCACTGCATCAAATATTTTTCTACTCCTAGCTACCCTACATAGGGTTTCTGAGACTATAAACCTTTACAGAGCAGGCAGC
Organism: Chrysochloris asiatica; assembly: GCF_000296735.1. NCBI lineage: Eukaryota > Metazoa > Chordata > Mammalia > Afrosoricida > Chrysochloridae > Chrysochloris > Chrysochloris asiatica. Next base: position 33,406,880 of record NW_006408523.1, on the reverse strand, counting down.
AAAACGACTGGTGGTTTTGAACCACCAGCCTGTGGTTAGCAGCTCAATGCCCAACCCACAATATCACCAGAACTCCTTTTTCCCAGTAAATATCTGCAAAAGTAAAGAGACATCCCAGGAGTGATCATGATAAACACAAACATACAGAGAATTGCTAAGATCCTGGAAAACTGGTTTAATGCACAGGGTTATCCCAAAAGGGAAATTATTCCCCTTATGCTTCCTAATTTGAATAACACTCACCTGTTACTTAATTTTCCAAATTTGCTGCTATACTGTTTTTATGTTTGCTTTAGCTTATCTCTGCTGATGTTGTTTTGGGAATGGTGAAACTTGTTTGATGTATGAAAGAACTATATCTAATTACAAAATACCACCATGAAAATATCAAACATTTATGCTGAAATTTCTGTATTATTCTAATTTTAGTTTTTATAACAATGTGCCAATATTATTACTTTTGTTGCTTGTAGTGTCTATATTGACAAGGATTTTGTTACAGAAAGTCTCATTCTTCCTTATTTATTCAATCATGTAAATATGTGAATATTTGTGTTATATACATTCAACACATTTATAAAGAATAGATGCTTTTCTAGTGAAAAAAAAAATGATTTCTCTAAACCAAGATGATATATTCCTAAACTAAATAAAAACAAACCAAAAAGCTGTTTCTGTTCTTCTTTAAGGATACAGAAACATAGTAGAGTGGAGATTTAGCTAAGTAGGACAAAAATCAAATTAGTTTATTTAATCCATTTGACATTTGCCTATTGATATGCTTCTTTGGAAAGCCAAGATCTTGTGAAATTTTAATCTGAAAGAGAAAGAGAGATTTTTGTTTTAGGTGATACAGAGATGAAGAAACAGACATATTTCTGTCTTCATGGAATTGTGTGTGTGTGTGTGTGTGTGTGTGTGTGTGTGTATACTCCCTGTGGAATTCGGAGTCCTGATGTTTCCATGATTAAGTAGTTAAGTATTCATTCGTGTACTAGCTGGAAGGTCACTATTTAAACTCACCAACTACATTATGGTAGAAAGCTGGGCTACTCAGTTTTACTCTGCAGCATTGGGTCACTATGAGAGGATAAGATAGCCTGGTTCGATTTTGTTTCTCCACCAGAAAAGTAAACTCCATGCTTTTTGCAAAGCATCCTTATCCTCTTGCTCTAACCTCTATTGTGCTTCTATTAAAATAAATGCAAATATATATATATTTAAAGTAATGGAAGTGAGATTGAAAAAAACAAGTGTCTTCATATTTTCTGTTCTTTCCACATTATATTTAACCAAGAAAATTGAGCAGAAGAGTGAAAGTATGTATGTCAAAGTACGGAAAAGGTACAATTTACCTTGTAACCGTTGATAACCACTTTTATAATTTTCCCAGCTTGGTTTATAATGTAACAATAAACTAAGAAAACTATTTCTAAGTACTTTAAAGTCACATTTTCTCTTTTGACAGTAAATGCTAATGACATTTGCAATTTAGCTTAACTATTAACTGATATCAGACTCATTCTAATTCTTCCTGAAACCCGTGCATCTCCTAATACCAAATTTGTTCCATCTTTATTTAAAATCTTAAATTGCACCATTTTCATCAGCAGCATATTGCTCTGGAGCAGTTTTCACAGCAGTCTCTTTTACCACATATCAATCAACATGATGAGCCCTGCCAACGTCTCAAAAGTAAGAAATAAAAGAACAAAAATAACATTGAATTCCCAGGTATAACTTTGCAGCTATGGAGAGTTTAAAATATGTGTATTAATGACTATTATAACCCTAGGAATACTCAAAGAAAAGTAGCCTAGAAACTAAATTTATTTTTTTAAACGTAAAAGACAAATCTCATTGCATTTTCTGGAATATTCTTTTTCTACAATTAAATAGGTGACAGTGAACTGCAGTTCTTCAATTCCTAATAATGTAGAAATTGCATAAAAGATTAAACAGAAAACAATTTTTAAGAAAAAATGTAGCAGAGAACTGCTCAAACAATTTTTCCACATTCAACCTCATTAAATAGCTTTTATATTTGTATAACAACATGAAATCATTCTATAAATTGTAAAGATAAATGGTTTGCCTTGAAAAAAACAAAATTTTGAGCCTAATTATTTTGGGTAATTATTATTTTAAATTTCTCTCAATGTTCCTCTTTAGTCCTTTATTAACTTAATACTTGTAATGATTATATAATTTAATAATATAATACTTCACCATTTACAGATTTTATTTTAGTTCATATGCAGATGGTTTTGCTATTTTCATACCCAATTATAGACCTAGAATAAGGAGCTCTGGTAGTGTAGTGGTTTCTAATCGGGCTGAGAACCTCAAGTTCAGCATTGGAAACTACCAGCTATTCCTCCGGAGAAAGACAGGGCTCTCTGTTACATAAATATTACAGCCTCGCAAACCTGGTACAGGGTCACTATGAGTCAGAACCGACTCCAGGGCACATCACTACCACCACCACAGACCTAGAATATGCATGATACTTTGAGATACAGTCAGAGAGAACAATGAATAAAGGAACTCTTTCTAGAGAGAAAAACTACATAGTCAGGTCAAAGTCATTGTTCTTCCCTTCCAATAATTATTGATAAGGGAAAAAATTATATAGTCATTCGTATTCAAAACTTTCATAAATGAAATTATTGATTACATTTATTTTGTTATTTCTCTTTATACATAATGTATATTGAGGGTGGATACATCATCTGTTATTGTTATTCAGTCCATGGGAAAAAAATGTAAGTGTATGATATGTTGAAACCCTGGATAGAGTTTATGAATGAGACATAAATGTCTCATGGGATGATTGAAATAAGAATTTCAAATAAATATGTGTGTGTGTGTGTGTGTGTGTGTGTGTGTGTGTGTATTTGTTTTTGAGTTTGTGGGAAATTCCATTATTTCCACAAATTTTTGCAGATATATATATATATATATATATATATATATATATATATATATATATATATAGAGAGAGAGAGAGAGAGAGAGTTTCCGGTATTGTGATATAGAATAAACACTGGATCAGCTACTCCTCAGAAGTCACCAGCCACTCCTAAGAAACTCTCTACAGGGTTGCTATGAGTCAGAATTGACTCGAGGGCATACAGCAACAACAACATATATACATATGTATATATGTGTGTGTGTGTGTGTGTGTGTGTATGGAGTCCTGGTGTGGCACTGTAGGATAAACACGGATTGCAAGGTCACTTTGAACCTCAAGGTGGTGGTGGTTATGTGCCGTGGAGTCGGTTCAAATCATAGTGACCCCCTGTACAGGGTTTCCGAGTCTGAATCTTTACGTGAGCAGAAAGCCTCATCTTTCTGTGGCAGAACAGCTGGTAGTTTTGAACTGCTGACTTTTACGCACTTCAAACTCACCAGCTGCTACTTGGAAACCCTATAAAGCATTGCTCTGAGTTAGTAATGACTCCACAGCACATAACAACAGCAACACAAAGCACACACACACACACACACACACACACATATAGGTAGAGAGAGCAAAAAGTACAGGTATTAGGTGGGCAGTAGAAGGATTTGTCATCAAATTTTACTGATACTCATTCCTTCCCCAAGTACCCATCCCATTATAGGTAAATGCTAAATGGACTCTGAATGGGCTAAATAAATATAAAGATTAATACATGCTGTTTAGCATCAATCACTTCAGGAACCCAAAGCAAAGTCAGTCATAACATGGCAGTCTCCCAGTGAGAAGAATGGATGAAGTTTGAGCTAGTAAGAGTTTACCATTAACTTTCTGACTTTTTTTTCAACGTTAAAATCAAGAGAATAGTTATTCCTTTCCTTCTGAATATAACTGTCATTGTTTCCAGAAATCATTCTAAATCCACCATGGCTACCAAATGATGAGGAGTTCTGGTGTGGTGCATGTGGATGAATGCGCCAGACTGCAAAGCCGTTTGAACTGCAAGGTCAGCGGTTTAAGCCCACCAGTCGCTCCTCGGAAACCTTGTGTAGGTCGCTATGGGTCAGAACCTACTCGACGGCACTTAACAACAACAAAAAAACAAATGATGAAGTCCTGGTATGGCGCTGTGGGTTAATGTGCTGGACTGAAAAGTCGTTTGAACTTTAAGGTCAATGGTTCAAGCTCACCAGTCACTCCTCGGGAAACCTTATTTACAGGATTGCTATGAGTCAGAACTGACTCGACAGCACTTAAAACACCACCAAATGATGACAGAGAGGTTCAAACTGACTTTGTAGGATAGCACATTAGCTAAGGACTCCATTGAAATACTGCTGGGCCAGTAAATCAATGCATTCTAAATCCCATGCTATCTGTGGCCTCCTTAATATGTTATTAGATACAAACATTGTTGTTGTTGTTAGGTACCCCGTCAAGCTGGTTCTGAGTCATAGAGACCCTGTATAAGGTTTTCCGAGGAGCAGCCGGTGAGTTTGAGTACATTACTATTGTTTAAAACAATTTGCATTGGATTTTTTTCTTGTTGTTCTTTATAACTTTTAAACATATTAAGCCATGCAGTGTGTCTAGGTTTGATAGAATGTTAGCTCGATGCTGATTCAATAATTGATTAATTCTTTGGGCAGTTGTAGTCTATTAATTAAGAAGTGGTGCCATCAGTTGCTCCTCAGAAACCCTATACAGGGTCGCTGGGAGGACCGACTTAACGGCATTTAGCAACAAGTTTTGCAAGGACAAGATTTCAGCTGCTAACTTAATGATCACTGGGTGAAACTCTTCAGCCCATTATGATAAAGAGGTGGTAGTCTGCTGCCGGAAAGATTTACAGCCTTTGAAACCCTGTGGTAGGGGTGCTGAGGGTGTGCTAAGGAGTTGGTTCCGACTCATAGCGGTCCTGCACAGGATTTCCGAGGCTGTTAACCTTTACTGGAGCAGAAAAGCCTCATCTTTCTTCCAAGGAACAACTGGTAGTTTCAAACTGCCAACCTTGTGATTAGCAACTAGACTGTAACCACTACCTACCAGAGCTCCTTTAGAAACCTTATTGGATAGCTATATTCTGTCCTATAAGTTCACTGGGAGATGCAATAGTAATTGATAAGGTTTTGGTTTATCTGAGTAATGATTCGAATTTGATATAAATAAAACATATAAATATTATTGTTGTTGTTAAGTGTTATCCATTAATAAGAAGAACATGGAATGTGCTAAGTATGAATCTAGAAAAATGGAAAGTTATTAAAAATTAAATGGAACACATAAAGTTGGCTTACCTAGATATTGTTGCTATTGTTGTAAAGTGCCTTCAAGTTGGTTCCAACTTATAGCGATACTGTATACGGTTTCCAAAGGGAAGCTTGTGGGTTTGAACCACCAAACTTATGGTTCACAGTCCAGTGCTTATTGTTCAGAGCCACACAAGGAGTCCATTAGTGAGCTGAAATGGATTGGTACTGGCCATGTTAAATCTGACAATCAAATGGTTAACTATGACAAGAAAGTTAAATTGAAGAAGAATGGCATCACATTCATTGTCTAAGAGAATATTGCAAGTTCTACCTTGAAGAACAATGCTGTGGTGATGTGCAGCGTAGTGGTTACAAATCGGGCTGCAAACTGTAAGGTCAGCAGTTTGAAACTACCAGCTGTTTCGCAGGAGAAAGAGGAGGCTTTCTGCTCCCATAAAGATTTACAACCTCAGAAACCCTGTACAGGGTCGCTATGAGTTGCCCATAACCACCACCACCATAATACATAAGCCAGACCTATTAATATCAGTATTATTTAAAATTTACACACCAACCACTAAAGCCAGTGATGATGAATTTGAAGAATTCTACCAACTTTTTCATTGTGAAATTCATCAAACATTCAATCAAGATGCATTGATGATTACTGGTGATGTAATGAGAAAGTTCGAAACAAAGAGGAAGGATCACTAGTTAGAAAACATGTGCTGAGGACCTCCAAATAAGATTTATGTCAAGATTTCCAAGGAATGCTAGGCCTACAGATGTTCAAAAGAAACAAGAACTTTTCTCCAGAAAAAGAAAGTCTTACTCTAGAGCTGGTGCTGTGAATTCAGACTTCAAGCCTACAAAAATCACAAGAATAAATTTGTTTGAAGTCATCCAATTGTGGCATTTCTGTTACAGTAGCATTACCTAACTAGCCCTTTTTGTATTGTATCAGTTCTTCATGTGGTAAATAAGTGTCTAGTCCAATCTGATCTCAGCATTTCTCCTCTACCTCAAAATAAAGCCTTGCTAGATTTTGTAGCAAGGCATAAGAAGGTGACAGGCTACACTAGCTTTTCTGTGCTTATGTCGAGATGCAACAGGTAACAACTAGTCACAAATCACACGATTCACTTCAGAGTCACGAGGCTGGAAAAGTGGGGAATTCCTGAATCTTCTTATTTGTAAAAAAAAAAAAACACAAAGAAAGACGTACATAGGCTAGGAACACTTGATACAATGTGGTTGGGGAAGGAGACTATTTTGAGTACCATATCAGGAAAGACCTCCTCAAAGATACGACATTTTAGGTAAAACCTGAAGAACATTTGTTGAATCCACTATTTCTATCCACTCAGGCCCAGACTCTAAAGATACATGTTAAATTATGGACTTTTTCATCTTGTAGAGATGCAAATAATTTGTATCCAACAGAAAAATAACCCAAGGTTATATCTTTATTGCTTTCCACGAGATAAATTAGTTTTGTCTATGGACTAGCAATTTTATTCCTATTTGTTTTCTTAAATGCCTATAAATAATCAATTCCTGAAGCATTTTTCATAACCACTTTAACACTGGTAATTTCATGAATTTTTAGAAAACGTATGACCAAATTCCTATTCAAATATATTTTAAATTTCTTACATTTTTTTAAAAATATACTTTAACAAAATTTGTCTTAAAGAATAAACAGAATAATGTACTTAAAAGAAGTTAAAAAATACACTTAGTACATAAAAGCATACTTGGTGTTGAAAATGCTCCAATTCCAGCCACACAATGTGGTGCTGACAAAAGACTCACAAAAAGATTAAGCTTAGCATATATTGTCCGTAAGACAGTGTCTGGTTGTTTTAGTGTTGAATGTATAAAATAAGTTATATTTCACATTATTGAAAATATTATTATTAAAATTATTTTGTTGTCAAATGCAATGGAGTCAATTTCAATTCATAGGGACCCCATGTGACAGAATAGAACTCCTCCCACTGGATTTGTTTTCTGGGATGGAGTCTTGGCGTGGTGTATAAGCAGTGGGTCACAAGGTTAGTTTGAATAGCAAGAACAGCAGTTCAAACTCACCAGCCACTCCTGGGAAACAGGGTCTTTATGAGTCAGAACTAACTCAATGGTATATAATAAGAACACTTAACAACAACAATTTTTACAGAAGCAGATCCTAAGTCTTCCTCCCATGGAGCAGTGAGGTAGGTTTGAACAACAAACTTTTTGTTTAACAACCCAGCATTTAACCATGTGTTACCACGGTATAAGGAAAACATAACATTCAATCAACCAATGTAGATGCTCATCCTTTGACTATTCAAAAATTAAATGAGTAATAAATTCACAACTCTAATCCAGGGACAGGTATAGTCTAGCTTATTCCTCATGAGTTGTAGCTGTCTCTATTCTCCCTCACTTCACGATTATTATTTAATCTCTACCATGAGTCTGGTGTGGTGCTATAGGATACAAACTGGGCTGCTAATGGAAAGGTCGGTGGTTCAAACCAACGAGACGCTTTTCAGACGTCCTATGGTGGTGGTTATGTGCCTTGGAGTCAGTTCCAACTCATAGTGACCCTGTACAGGGTTTCTGAGTTTGTAAATCTTCACAGGAGCAGAAAGCCTCATCTTTCTCCCATGGAACAGCTGGTAGTTTCAAACTGCTGACCTTATGGTGCACAGCTCGATTTGTAACCACTATGCTACCAGAGCTCCTTTTAGATGTCTTATACAGAGTCATTATTAGTCGGAACCAACTTAACGACATTAAAAAAAAAAAAAAAAAGCAATGACAACCATCAATCCTTTGACATCAAACCCAACAACAGATGCAAAAGTAACAGCCTAAGCAAGATTATTTTTCCCATTCTCACAACTGTGTAAGGTCAAATCTCTTATAATTCCTTATTCTATGTATTAAAAATAAAGCAAATAAATAACAAACAAAAGACTAAACCTGAATGCCCAATTAACCATGCCTGCCTTCTCTCCTGAATCAAATTGCTAGATAAAGCTGAGGAAACAAATATTATACACAACTATTTTGTTGTTGTTAGGTGTCACTGAGTCTGTTCTGAAACATGGTGACTTTATGAACAATAGAACAAAATTCGGCCCAGTACTGGGCCATTCTCACAATTATTGTTAAGTGTGAGTCCATTGCTGCTGCCACTGTGCCACCCTATCTCACTGGAGGTCTTCCTTTTTATCATTGACCCTCCACTTTACCTAGTATGGTACCCTTCTCTAGGGACTTCCCTCCTGGTAATATGTCCAATGTATGGGAGACAAAGTCTGGCTATCTTGGCTTTAAAGGAGCATTCTAACTATACTTCTTCCAACACAGATTTGTTTGTTCTTCTAGCCATTCATGGTACTTTCAATATTTTTCTTCCAAATGGTAACTCAAATGCATCAGTTCTATGGTCTTCTTTATTCATTGTCACACTTTCACATGCACATGAAGCTAGTAAAAATTCCATGGCTTGCATCAGGCACATCTTTGTCCTCAAACTGACATCTGTTACTGACACTTTAAAGAGGCTTTGTGCAGCATATTTGCCCAATTTTTATGTTGTTTGATATCTTGAATATTGTTTCCATGAGTGTTGATAGTGAATCCAAGAAAAATGAAGTCTTTGACAATTTCAATCTTTTCTCCATTGATCATGATTCTATTTACTGGTCCAGTGATAAGGATTTTTTGTTTTCTTTACATTGAGGTGCAACCCATAATGAAGGCTGTGGTCTTTCGTCTTCATCAATAAGTACTTTAAGTCCAAGCAATGTTGTATCATCTGCATATTGCAGGTTGCTAATGAGTCTTCCTCCACAACCATAGTAGTGTTTATAATGAAGTGGGAGTTTCAAGAAATTCTTGAAAAAAATGATTGAAATACTGACAGAAAATTGCCCAGAGATAAAGAAATACATATTTAAAGTACTTGTTAAGTAATAAGAAGAAAATGAAAATTGGCCTACAAGATACATACCTTGGTAAAAATTTTGAACTACATATGTACTGTTACATAGAAAAAGAAAATATGAGAATAGTTTGAATAATAAGACAAATTATCTACAAAAATAAAAACAAGATCAAACTTTTCATAATGAAAATTAGATTATCTGGAAAATGTTTTCCAAAAAAACTGAAGGAAATTATTTGGAATATGCAATTGTATATCCAAATCAAGCACATTTTTAAAATGGGAGAACAAAAACAAACCTTTCTGAGAAAACAGATTCAAAAGTTTGTTTTCCACAGATGTTCTCTGTAGAGAATTACTACAGATTGCAATCTAGGCAATGTGCCAAAAATCTTAAAATTGCCAGGTTCATTGATATAGTAATACTTTAATAGGTACTAGTGTTAGTGAAATCATCAGAAATTTGTATAAAGATAAATATGAATAGTCACTATGCAATTTGTAATGAAATAATTGAATCAATATCTAATAATAATGATTAATATTAATTGAATACTTTTCAAGGCATTGTGCCTTTGCATGTATTATTTCATTCATGTCTCATAGATCTGCAGCATAAATTTATTCAGACATTGATGCCACTGTTCTCTTAATCAATTTGCAATTATGAGATTTTTTTTACATAGAGATAGAAAGTCTTGTCTGTCTATAATATCAGTTAATATGTAGCAGTTAATAATCACTGGAGAAGACTCTTAGATGACATTAGGACTGACTCCACATTATAAATGAATGAATAAACAAATAAATTAAATAAGTAAGATGATAAAGTGAAATTGAATATTCAGAAATATTTATATGGATACATAGTATTATATATATCCTCGAGTGCACACGAGGGAGAAAAATCAAAAAGAACATAAGCATTTGCATGAAAAAGGTTTTGCTCTACTACTTAACTCGGCCATTTTAGCACAAAAGCAGTGATAAACAATAAAGAAATGGTGGTATATGGTTGTGTTCTAATAAAATGACATCTGATACTGAAATTTTAATTTTATATAATTTTCACAAGACATATAACATTCTTCTTTTCATTTTCAACCATTTATACGTATAAAAGCTATTCTTATCTTTTGTGGGCCTTAGTTTGCCAACTTCAAAAATAACAAGTTCGAGTTCAAGGACATTCACTGAGCCATTCACTGATTCTAAAGGTGGAACTTCCTGTGTAGTTACAGATGAGGAGTAAAGTTCTGATTTCATGTAAAGATCTCTGTAACTTTGTGTGAATTTCCTCTGAGATACTGATATTCCTCCACTTAGAGGGCTGAATCATCTTTTGCTTGGGAGTGAAGGTTAACTGCTCAGTTGTGAAGTGTGGTAGACTTTTCTCTTTTCAGTTACCTGAGAAAATGTGTTCCACTGAGACCCTCTTAATTAACTTGAGAATTTCACTGGAATTTTCAGAAATTAGCATTTCATAATTAAGTATGAGCACATCCATGTATAATTGCTTCATAGTTCATTAACACATTCACTGAAATTAGAGAGCATCACTTCTAGTCATATTTATATTACCCCTAAAATTTTTAACTGTTAAGATAATATAATTCCTACTATATCAGCAAGTTGTTGTTGTTGTTAAGTGCCATCGAGTCGGGCACAACAAATAACCACCCTGTATAGGGTTTCCAAGGAGCAGCTGCTAAGCTTGAACCGTAGAGCTTGCTGTTCAAATTGACTTTGCAGTCCGGTGCATTAACCCACAGTGACACAACAGGACTCCATGATGTATTTTCAGAATTTTAAAGTATCTGAAAATTATAATTATACTTTTTTGTAAAACAACAACAAAAAAGGAAATACATATATGAATTATAACATAGTTGCTTTTGTTTTATAACTCTGAAAAATTATATCACAGGAATTTTGACTAATAGATTATTTCAAATAAGAGATAGGAATTATTGGGATGTGTGCAAAGTAGCTTGTTGTAAAGTTCAGTTTTTGAGTTGATCCTCATCCACATTTTTATTAATTTATTTGATTGTTGGAGGCACAGTTCATCTAGCACATGGGATAATGACTCATAAACTTGTTGATGTTAGGGTTTCAAGTAGGCTGGATAAGAAAGAAGAGAATGTCCTCTTCTCCCAATAAAATTTTAAAAAAAAGGAAATTAGAAAGATATCTTACATGTCTTTCTACATGCATTTGTACATACTGCACAGTTAGGCTGCATTCCTAATTTATTTATTTAAACATAAAACAAATAGTAGAAATTAGTTACCCATTTTGCCAAAATAGATAAAGCTTAGAGTTCCTAGTACTGAAATCCAGTTGCCTGTCAGATACTGTTTGGACTAGATGGTGATGGTGGTGGTTTGCCATGGAGTTGGTCCAGACTCATAGCTACCCTGAATAGAGTTTCTGAGGCTGTAAATCTCTACAAGAGTAGAAAGTCTCATCTTTCTCCTGTGGCATGGCTGGTAGTTTCAAACTGATGATCTTGAGGTTAGCAGCCTGATTTGTAGTCTTAATAAGCTGAGAACATTCAATTTGTGCTATAATTATGACATTGCATAGAAATTATATTGCCATTTTAGAAATTTAAATTATCAATCAATGTGTTGTTTTAAAGGTAATGTATTGTGGCATTGTGGGATAAAGCACTGGGCCCAAGGTCAACTTGAACTACAAGGTTGGTGGGTCAAACTCACCAGCCACTCTTTGGAAACCTTATACAGGATCGATATGAGTCAGAACCGACTCAACTGCACTTAACAACAACAACATAGAGGATTTTAGGAGTTCTGTTGGCAGGATGGATAACACACTGGGCTGCTACAGAAATATTGATGGTTCTAACTCACCAGCCACTCAGTTGAAGAAAGTTTAGAAAGTCTCCTTCCATAAAGATTTTCAGCCTTGGAAATCCTATTGAAATTCTATAGGGTAGCTCTGAGTCAGAATCAACAGGAAAGCACTGGTTTATAGAGGCCTTTAGGTAATTACTGAAAGAGAAAAATGAGGCTGTCTGATACCATAAAGAGTTACACCCTCAGAAACACTACATGGGTCATTTGGAGTCAGAATTGGCTCTCTGGCAGGAGGTTTGGTTTGGGGTTAATAACTACTGTATTGGTAAGTTTATGTACTCTTTCTGAGGGAGAAAAATATAGTATCCAAATGATTCTGAAAAAATCTATATGTTTGGATTTTCCAAAAAATTCATTTCTTCCTAATATAATACAAGTATATTCCAAATAACTTTTTATGAGATATAAGAAATAGTCAAAATCTGAAATATAGTCATGATAAATGCAACATCTGTGTTCCAACTCACAAACAAAAAATGTAACCTCTGGGTCAGGAGTCAAGGGTAACCTTGGTTTAGTAAAAGTTAATTTCAAATCCACTAAAAATAATGTATTAATTCACTATGAAATTATCATATATCTGGTGCCTTCAAAATTTAATCCTAAATAAATAGATTTAGAGTTCAGATGAGGACAGTTATTTGTCAAGCCTTTGTATTTTTCTTATTGCTAGCCAGAGTAATGACAAGACTAAAATATTATAATGAAAGAAATACAAACATGTAGAGAATTTGTGATTTGTTGTTTGTGTGCCGTTGAGTTGGTTCCAACCCATAGCAACCCTCTATAGGGTTTCCGAGGAGCGGCTGGTGAGCCTCAACCACCCATGTGGCAGTTCAAACCAACATTGCAATCCACCTCATTAACCCAAAGCCTCACAAAAAGCCTTCTTAATGGACTCCCAGATGGAGGCGTAGACTTATTTCATTGTGTAATGAGAGTGAAGGACTAGAACAAATTACATGAAAATTGATTTCTAATCAGGGCAAGGGAGAAAATTGAGTGAAATTAGAACAATCCAATAATAGATATAGACTGTTCACATAAAATTTGGATAAATGTCTGTGAAAGATTTTATACAAGGAATTAGAAGTGACAAAATTAAGTCACAAAGCCAGACTATCAGAAATAGGTCTAAAAAAACCCTTGACATTAAAAAAAAACCTTGAAGTGTTGCAGTAGAATGATGTACAGGATATTGATCCATATTAGTCACAGACTACTTATCCTGTGGTCTCATTTCTCCTACCCACACCTCAGTGATGACTGGTTTAGTTTGTAAATAGGTTGTTAAATGCCATCAATTAAATTTCTAGTCATAGTAACGCTGTACAGGATTTCCAAGGAGCAGTTGGTGGGTTTGAACTGCTGACCTTGTGGTTCATAGTCAAGTGCTTATCCTACACTGCCACACCAGTGTATTTATTTTTTTGTAAATAAATATATCACTGAATCTTACCAGCTCATCTACTCATGCCGTTGTCAACACCAGCTCCCTATTACAAACATCTAGATAGTGCACAAAGCATAAAAGGAAAACTTAAGTAGCTAGCTTTCTAATGGAGGACACTGTTATAAACAACCAACAACAGGGCAGAGTGAAGATAAAATAGCAACTTGTTGTTGTTAAGTGCCGTCAGGTCGATTCCGAACCATAGTGACCCTGTATAGGTTTTCCAAGGAACAGCGGGTAAGCTGACCTTGCAGTTCAAACAACTTTGCAGTCTGGCACATTAACCCACAGTGCCACAGCAGCAGAGGGCTATAAAATCAAAAATATAATGACACAACATACAAAGTGTAATCTATAAAAATTACAAACATTGGAGGATAGAAATTGGATTAAAAAACAAACAAACTGGTAAAATATTAGGAAAGAGGCATGTACTGAGATCAGCTTGCAAGAAACCTCCTATGTCAGCCTATAATACTTTAGCCTTTCTTAGAACACAAAGAGCCCTAGTAGCATAGTGGGTTACTCATTGGGCTGCTTACCGCAAGGTCAGGAGTTTGAGTCGACCCAGTGCTCTGTGGGAGCAAGATGTGTCTTTTTGCTTCCATAAAGATTTACAGCCTTGGAAACTTATACATGGTCACTATGAGTTGGAACAGACTGGATGGGCACACACCCACCAACAAATCATACTAGAAAAATGTGGAAATATGTGAGATAAGAGAAACAACTCACTACTCCCCTTTTCAATACCATTTCCTTTCACAACACATAGATAAATAGAATGAGTTTTTAATGATTCTTTGACATAAACTGAATATCTTCTTTTAAAAGAACCATGGTGGCACTTGACGCTAATGAAAAGGTTGACAATTCAAACCCACTAGCTGTTTTACAGGCATAAAGACCTGGTGATCTGCTTGCATAAAGATTACAGCCTAGAAAAGTCTCTGGGGCAGTTCTACTCTGTCACATGAGTTCTGTATAAATTGGAATGGACTCAACAGTACACAACAGGTGTTAGGGTTTTTTCCAAAAGAATATGAAGAACACAAAATTCACAGTTGAGCCCATAAACACCACTATAATCAGCGAATAAACTGTTGTCAAGGATTGTATTCTATGTGGATCAATAATCAATGCTCGTGGAATCACCAGCCAAGAAATCAAATCGCATATTGCATTGGGCAAATATGTTTCAAAATACCTCTTTAAAAATCTTTAAAAAAAACAAAGATGTCATTTTGATAATAACTAAAATGCCTCTGACCCAAGCCATGGTGTTTTCAATTGCCTCATATGCATGCAAGAGCTGGAAAATTAAAAAAAGGAAGATTGAATAATAACCAATGAACTCAAAATGAATATATCACGAACTTCCAAAACAAAGAACCCTGGTGACACAATGGTTTGGCATTTGGTTACTAACCAAAATATCGGTGATTCAAACTCACCATACATATTCTACTAGAGAAAATGTGATAGTTTACTCCTATAAAGTTTACAGCCTTGAAAACTCTGTGGGCATTTTTACTCCATCAAATAGGGTCATTATGAGTTACTAACTACTCACCAGTACTCAACAGGTTTTATTTTGTTTTTTTCCAGAAGAAAGAACAAAAAATAGACAAAGTAGAGCCAAAGTACGCAATAGAAGTTAGGAAGGTGAGACCGTATAGTTCTTACTTTGGAAACTACATCAAGAAGGGAAAATCACTGGAGCAGAACATTATGGTTTATAGATTAGAAGGTCAACAAGAAAGGAGCTCTTCAATGAGATAGAATGACCCAGACTGCAGCAGTGGTCTCAAACACACAAAGATGATGAGGATAACACAGGAGTGGGCCACATTTTATTCTGTTGTACATAAGAGCACTATGAGTCAGAACCTAACTGCACATAACACCAGCAACAATGACAATAGGTCGTTCTGAAACATTTCACGTATCCTATCAGACATTTCTTCTAGGCCCACATCTCAATGGAGAATGCCATCCTTGTTTCCATTGACTGAAATGAAAATTATCTCAGTTTGCGTGAAGACATATAATAGGTATCTGAGAACAGGAAATAAGGAATTTTGACAATGATGACCTAGGAACAGATTGAACTGCTAGTTATCACAAAGATTCAGTGAGCAAATTACTAGTAGAATTTAAGATGTCTATTTGAAGACATTTTCAAGTAAATATCTATACATGCATTTTAACAATAGCTATTAAGTATACAAAGGGGCTTCAAAAAGTTTATGGAAGAATAGAATTTTTAAGAAGAATGTATTTTTTTCACAAACATATTAGTATTATCATAGTTAACATTTATATAGTACTTCCTACATTGCATTCACTGTTCTAGTTTGTCTTATCATTAACTCATGGACAAAGTTAATTGCCCAAAGTAAATATGATTTGCAAAAAAAAATGTTTACATTATATTATTTCAATCACTTTTTCTCAGGATAAATTAAAGTTATAGTGGATAATATGGGTGGTCCGAAATAAATACATATACATAAAACTTTTAAGTCTAGAATAAAAATAACCATTGAAAAAGGCCACATGCTATGTTCAAATGAGGCCATGCTCTCAATTCAAGCTTCTGTAATATGCATGTAACATATTTTTAATCTTTGACATTTCTTGTTTGTATGTGTGCAAGAATGTGCACGTGCATAACAGTGATTTAATAAAATTATGCAGGCATATGGCAAGAAGTTGGTTTCTTGGCATGTTTTAGAAGAATGACTTTTGTAATTTTTGAGTTATAAGTGAGCAAAAAAAGAATACTTTTTAACTTTGTAAAACATTTGGATTCTCATAACTCTATATAATCCAAAATAACAGCAGTTATAAACTTTATACTTGGCAATGTTAACATTCATATTTCAAACCAAAAAGAAACTTATGTTGTGAAATCTATGGAAATGTAATCATCTGCAGTCTATTTTCAACACACGCAGAAGAGGAGTTTCGTTTAAGACTATAATTAACTAACTAATTAAATTCCTTGCAGATACTCTGATTTGTTTAGCAGTATCGCTAAAATGAGATATGAACTAATGATTTCTAAATTAATATTCTCATTAATTTATTCTATGCTAGTTTAATGCTATCACTTCTGAAAAAACTCGAATGATATCCTATAATGATTTGCAATGTGTAATCTACATTTTGATAGGCATAATAAGAAAAATATTGGTGATATATTCCTTGATACTCTGGTGTTAAAATAGCATGATTTATGTTTCAAATCTGTAATATGAACGATGACAGTGGGCAATAACACTTGTTGTGCCATGCCTTCCAGTTGGTTCTGACTCATAGCAAGTCTGTGTACCATTGAATGAAATTCTTCTTAGCCTGTATTAGCATTACAATCACAACCCACTACCTTTGCATCCATTGTGGAAACCACAGTGTCAATCTACCTCATTGCAGATCTTCCTCTTTTACACTGACACTTCATTTTATCTAACATGATGCTCTTCTCTCTCCTGATCACATATCCAAAATATGTGAGGCAAACTCTTGCCATATAGTTTTTAGTTCATTGTTCTGGTTGTATTTATTCCAAAACAGATTTATTTCTTCTTCTGTAAGCCAATGGTAATGGTCTATTTTTCACCAACATCATGATCCAAATAAATCAATTCTTCTTTTGTCTTCCTTACTCATTGTCCATATTTCCCCTGCATATAAGATTTTTGAAAATACCATGGCTTGAGTCAGGCACACCTAGTACTGTTATCTTTGTTCTTTAACACTTTAAAGGAGTCTCTTTTGCAGTAAGTTAGCCCAATGTAATACTTCCTTTAATTTACTGACCTGTTGTTTCCAAAGGAAACATGATTGTGGATCCATGTAAAATAAAATATCTGATAATTTCAATTTTTCTCCAATTATCATGATGCTGTTTATTGGTCCAGTTGTGAACATTTTTTGTTTTATTTACATTGAGGTGCAATCCATATTGAAAGCAATCAAAGTCATTTGATGTTGATCAATAAGTACAAGTTTTCTTTGCTTCCAGCAAGCAAGCAAGGTTTGTCAGCTGCATGATGCACATTGTTATGGAGTTCTCCTACAATTCTGATGTCACATTCATCTTCACATGGTTCAGAGTTTCAGATTATTTGCTCAACGTAAAGATTAAATAAGTGTAGTGAAAAGATACAACCCTGATGAATATCTTTCCTGAGTTTAAATTATTTAGTATCCTCTTTTTCTGTTACAATGACTATATACAAGTTCCCCCATGAGCACAATTAAGTATTCTGGAATACCCATTATTCACAGTGCTATCTATAATCTGTTATGATAATATCTATGCATAGTCAATAAAATGAAATTAAACATCTTTCTGGTATTCTCTGCTTTCTGCCAAAGTCCATATGACAGTAGCAATGATATCCTGTGGTTCATGTCCTCTCCTGAATTTGTTTTGATTTCTGGCAGTTTCTTTTCTAAGTACTTCTGCACATATTTTTATATTATCTTCAGCAAAATTTCAATTGTGTATGATACTAACTATATTGTTCAATTATTTTCACATCCTGTTGTGTCTCCTTTCTTTAGAATGGAGACAAATGTTGATATCTTCTATTCAGTTGGGAGATAAATGTTTCCAAATTGCTTTTTTTAGAGGCGTAAACACCTCTAGCACTACACAGACACTTAACAGCAACATAGTATAAAGGGGAGTACAGAGCTTCTATAGGATAAGCATTGGTCTGCAAACCACAAGAGTAGCAGTTTGAGCACATCAGCTAGTCTGGAGTTCGAGAAGCAGGAGGCTCTCTTCAGAAACCCTATGCATGATCACTATGAGTGGGAACTGACTTGATGGCACTTAACAACAACAACATATATTATAAAAGTCACTACAGGTCAATCGCTATTATCATAGACACAAAGAAACATATTGAAGTTTATTATTAACAATAATAATTTCATTGTAGGTTTCATTTAGCAAAAGTTTACAACATTAAGATTTTGGACCTTGTTGTAATAATCAGACTCATGTATGAAAGTCAGTGAAGGCCTGGCTACAACTGAGAAACAGGAGAAAATGATCTCAGCCCTAACTAAAAATGATTACAAACTGAAATAAAAAATATGTGATCAGATGTCAGATGGATGTTAGGGGCTTTTTCCCATGTCCAGTTTCTACAAAATGTTGCATGTATCTATTTTTTCAAGATGTGAGATGAAGTTAACTCCTGGGATAAGATGCTGTAAATAATTTTAATGGTTAGAAAATAAAAGAAGCAGTTTTAAAAATTTCAATGTGTAGTTAAAAACAACAAAAAAATCTGTATATATCTGTATGTGCATATACAAGATTCTACAATTATTTCAAAGTTATCCCCAGATCCCCAGATTATATATATATATATGATTATATATATATATATATATTCTGGGTTGTTTTTTTTAAAGAGTTTTAAAGAGTCGTCAGCTATTGAATATCGACACAAACATTTTCATATCCTTATTCCTTTTGAATATTGCACATGATCAATCACTGTCATGCTGAATACGTTTTTACTATTTATTTGAGGTCTCTCACTTCTCAAGAACTTTGGCAGGCTTAGTTCTAGTGAAAATTTGCCCAAAGCATGGCTACTTACAGGATTAGATGCTATAAATAAAAGGCTCTGGGTTGCTGTCTCATTCCTGTGATATAATTTCATAATTTTTTTCTAATAAAGAAATTTGTTGCATTTGTAAAACTGCTGTCTTACGTATCAATCATTTTAGTTAGAACAAGAACAGTTTAAAAAATATTATTACATACTATTCCACATTGTATTTATTTCATCTACGACACTTAAACTTTTCAACATAGATTTCTATTTATGTTCAGTTAATGCTAGGTAGGGAAAAAAAAAAAAAAAAAAACTCTTCTTGGACCAAATTGACAGTTTTGAAGTTGGGTTTTTTGTGAAAGAAAATTGCTGTTCATGGCACTTAGTGTTGAAAGCATCAGTGGTACGCTAATTAGTCTCCTGTCCCGGCTATTGATAGAAAGAATGCAAAATACGTGCTAGCATTCATGATGGTGCAATTTGAAGTTGATGAAGTCAATGCAAATGTCATGTATGGGATTTTTCAGGGAGAGAGGAGGGGATAGGGATAGTGACAGAGTGTTCCTCTCTGAAAGAGGTGTTTGTGCAGGCTGCTTAAATGAACTACTTGTTGCTGAGCTTGGCTGGCTGAAGTCCACAAATGTTAGACCTCACATGTTCTTAGAATCTCTTTGTTTGGTTTACTATTCTGTATTTTTAATGGGTATGAACATTTCAGACATCCTTCAAATATTGCAAAACACAGTAATGTTATTTTTTGTTATTAATCAACTCTCACAGTGCATGTAATACATTTTCAAGAGATGCGTCAAACTCCATATGCTCAAGGGCATGGAGCTGCATTACAGATGCTAACATAAAATCAAAAGATAACTTCTGTACTGATTTTTTTTTTCCCCATAGAAATGCATTTGTGTTTATGCTAATACCAGGCTTGTTTGTCATTATTCTCTGTTTTATATAATACATATTCAAAACAAAATGGAACAATGCTTTACAACATTATAAAATTTAAGAAATATTTTATAAAATGAATTTTTGTGCTTTACTCACTCACAGAGAGCAACATAAGAATATCAAGGACATCTTTCTGTACTCTTAAATTTAGCTCCAGAGTGAACAGAATCAAACCTGTATTTCAATTAGAAATGTGTGCTTGCATGTGTTTAGAAAAAAATAGTAGATAGTAAAATATATGAAATGAAACATTTGTCATTTGTTAGAATAACATTAATATTATAAATCTATTGAAATTATTGAACAGCACTGTATTACAATATGTGTTGCTAAGTATTTTACTCAAAGATGAAGTATTTAAGTTCAATCGAATGCTTTAAAAGTGATGGCTATATTAAATCACAAACTTTTCATTAAAATATTTAATAAATAAAGTTAGATATTTATAACTCTTTCCTTCAAAGCATTCAAATTAGAAAACAAATTAGACAGTGATCCTCAATCCTTGTATATATTGGATTCACTTAGAAGACTTGTCAAAAGACAGTGTTTTTAACTTTGGGCCCAAGGTTGGGGTTTTAGAATTTAGAATTCTAACAAGCCCCTAAATAATACCAATGCTGCTAGGCTGAGCACTATACTTTTGAAAACCTCTGGACAAATAAAGAAATAGGGTAATATGATTTTAATTTTCATTTGTTTAAAACAGTACACCAAGTCACATACAAACATCAAGTGACTTTATTTATTCTTAGTCCAAAAATGGGCAGCTTCTATGCCTCTGGTAGTGTAGTGGTTACGACTCAGGCTACTAATCTCATGGTCAGCAGTTCAAAACTGCCAGCAGGTCCGTGATAGAAAAATGAGACTTTCTTCTCCTGTAAAGATTAACCACCTCAGTAACCCTATATAGGGTCACTATGAGTCGGAACTGAATCCATGGCACATAGCCATCACCATAAGTTTCTGGTAACTCACAGATATTAAAAAGTCAGACAAATTTAATTTATTTTGAAACTAATTATATATCCAGTACAATGCTTATCTTCTATTCTCTGCCTACATCAGCTTGACTCATGGTACTAGTCATCTGCAGTGAGTAGGTGGCATGGTCTGCTTTCTCAGAGTTGGGTTTTTATTGTTTTCATTTCTTTTCCTCCCTGTCTTAAATTTCTTGCTCCTCCAGTATTTTTGGATAGGTACAAGAGAAGTGGAACAAGTTGCTCCTTTGATCACAGCACTTCTCTGTCTCATACCCAATGCTACGAGACCATTGATGTCCTCTAAAACAAAATCTCAAAGACAGGTTTCACTGTACACATGGCTGATCCTACTGACTAGAAGCCCCTGGAGAGAACAAATGCTGGCTTGTTGCCTTCCAATTATTCTTTAGCAAACATCACAAAGCTTTTTACCTACTTGGTTACCAGCCAGTCTTCCTGATTGAGAACATTTCTAAAATGCCATTATCACCTACTGTAAAAATGTGGAAGCCTCATGCATTATTGTCACAGCAAATGATGATTACACTTGCTACTCTATCCTGCACCTTTGTTCTAAGTACAATTCCCACTGCCATGTCCTCTCCAACCCTGTTAAATATGCACATGAAAGTAGAGCTTGATGTAAGCACAGACATTTAATAGACGACTAGGGAAACCTCTATGAGTATTGTTGTTAAAGGGCTGTCAAGTCAGTCCTGAGACATAGAGATGCTGTGTATAGGGGTTCAGAGAAGTGTTTGGTGAGTTTGAACCACCAAACTTGTGGTTCAAATCGACTTTGCATTCCAGCATATTAACCGACAATGCCACACCAGGACTATGAGTATTAATACCTGAAAAATCATCATCATAGCTTAAATTAGTTATCAGAAACTGGATTCGAATTTTAGCAGCCAAGTAATTCAACCTCTTTTATTGACTTCTGAAGGCATGTTGTTGCATTTGTTAAGTGTCATCAAGTCAGTTCTGACTAATAATGACCCTGTATAGTGGTTCTGAGGAGTGTTAGGTGAGTTTGAACCATCAACTTTGTGGTTTAAACCAACTTTCCGTCCAGTGCTTTTCCTACAGCCCCACACCAAGACTCCTTCTGAAGGCAAACTGCCCTGTAATTGTTTAATGTTTGATTCCTCTCAGCCCCAAATTTTGGTGTGGTGCTGTGGAATAATGCACTACACTGCAAGGTCAGTTTGAACCACAAAATTGGCAGTTTAAACTCATCTTGGGAACTCTATATAGGGTTGCTATGAGTCAGAACTGACTCTACCAGACACTTAACAAACAACAATCAACAGATGTTTGCATTTAAAATACAAGTAAGATATTGTTATATTATTAAAATGATGTGATAGAAGGTCAAACACAGTGCCATACTGAAGCATAGATCATGAAAATCTAAATTAATATTTAAGTCTCAGTAAAGGAGGTGGAGCATTTTAGCAAAAGTTTAAAAATAGGAAATTGATGAGAACATGGTAAAATTCAGGTCAAATCAGAGAAAAAAGTCAGTAGTGGGAGCTGTGCCTTCAGATAAAGGCAACATTATTAAATTTTCTCTGCAATGCAGTTTGTAATAAAGAAAGAAGCAAATAATGTTAAATAGGCATTACTAAGGTGGCACCGTAGTGACTAATGTAGTAGAATTTGCAGAAATTCCACAGAAATATTTGGCTCTAGCTAAAATCAATATCCAGTTATTTGAGTTACAAACCTATTTCTAGAAATTTCAAACCACATTTTTTTTTTTCAGTTACAAGCTGTAAGTGGGTCTTCAAGCTTTTTAAAAAAAAACTATTCATTTAATTTAATAATATGTGAAATATGAATAAATGTTTCTCATGCAATGTGTTTACCACTCGTCTGTCAATTTGTCATACTGTGGTGGCATTTGTGTTGCTGTTATACTGCTATGTGAATGATACTTTAAATACAAGCAGGGTCACGCATGGTAGACAGGATAGAGTGGAACTTCCAGACTAAGAAGAAGAGACAGTCCCCTTTTGAATAGTTGGCCTGAAATCCTTATATATAGTAGTCAAACATTATCAGTTACAGTAAATGATCACATTACAAACATCAATAAAACATTGTCAAAAATAGAGAAAAAGAGCTGGAAGTAGGGCCCCTCAGGTTGGAACGCACTCAAAATACAACTGAGGAAGAAGTACCTCCTCCAAGTAGAGTTGACCATAATGGCATAAATGGAGAAAATCCTTCAGAAACTTTTTTTGCTGATGGAGCGCAACTCAAAATGAGAAGAAACAGATACAAATCTCCACTAATAATAAGAAAGTAGAATGTATGAAGTATGAATTTAGGAAAATCAGAAGTTACTAAAAATGAAATGGTAAGCATAAATATTGATATCCTAGGCATTATTGACCTGAAATGGACGGCTACTGACCATTCTGAATCCAACAATCCTATGGTCTACTGTGCCTGGAATGCCAAACTGAAGAGGAATGGTAAACTGTGGAATAGGCCACCAATTTCTCAAATGCAAGTTCTGGCTAAAGCTGAAGTAAATTAAAACAAACAGGGTTGCTATGGTTGGAACTGACTTGACAACACTTAACAACAACAAATGTTAAGAACCAAAGACTTCTTGAATATATCGCACCTGAAATAAGACACTTTGTCAAAAACAGATTAAACACTAATGACCAAAGACTAAAAGAGTTATGACTTCAAGAACACCATAACAGGAAGAAAGCAAAAGGTCAGTAAAGAGACAGGAAAGGAAAAAAAAAAAAAAAAAGTCTCAAATGGATGTCAGAAGAGATTCTGTAACTTGCTCTTGAGTGTAGAGAAACTAAAGTGAATGGAAGAAATGAGGCAGAGTTGAACAGAAAAAAATTTTGGTCCTTAAAATATTCCTATTCAAGGTTATATGGGTTTTTTTTTGTTTTGTTTTGTTTTTTTCCTAGCTCATACCCTAAAAGAAGATGTTCCCCAGGACTGATTGTGAGGGTTGGAAATGTAAACGTGGACATTTTGTAGTAAAAAGAGAGGAGTGATTGACTTTGCATTCCAGGAGTGGAGGTCCCTGGGACCATCAAGGGAGAATAGAAGAATACGGGACCCTACCC
>NW_006408523.1:33380344-33382182 GCF_000296735.1 Chrysochloris asiatica | reverse complement strand
GACCCTGTATATGGTTTCCGAGGAGCAGCTGGTGAGCTTGAACCACCGAACTTGCAGTTAAATGACTTTGCACTCTGGCGCATTAACCCACAGTGCCTCACCAGGACTCCATCAAATCAATTCAGACTCATAGAGACTGTATGCACAACAGAACAAAAAACTGCCCAGTTCTGTACCATCCTCACATTTACTGTTATGCCTGAGCTCATCGCTGCTGCCACTGATCCAATACGTCTCTTGGGGTATTCCTTTAGTTAGTTTGTTTGTTTTTTGGTGACCCTACTTCTGTATGGACTCATCCTTTCTGATAATATGTCTGAAATATGAGAGACGGAGTCTCTCCAACCTGGCTTCTAAGGGGCATTCTGGCTGTACTTTTTCCAACACAGATTTGTTTGTTCTTCTGGAAGTTCATGGTACTTTCAATATTCCAACATGATAACTCAAATGCATCAATTTTTCTACAGTCTTCCTTATTCACTGTCCAACTTTCACATGCATATGAGGCTATAGAAAATGCCATGTCACCTTAGCCCTCAAACTCAAATCTTTGTTCTTGACCACATTAAAGAGGTCTTGTACAGTCTCTTTAAATATTTGCCTAAGGAAATAATGTCATTTGATTTCTTGACTGCTGCTTCCATGAGTTTTGATAGTGGATCCAAGCAAAATGAAATCTTTGACAACTTCAATGTATTCTCCATTTATCATGATGTTATTTATGTATCTAGTGGTGAGGATTTTTGTCTCTTTACATTGAGGTGCAACCTACACTGATGGCTTGTGTCTTTGATCTTCATCAGTATGTATTTTAAATCCTCTTTACTTTCAGAAAAAAGATCCCTCTATGACTCACAAAATCCAGGATCAGGATTTATTTCTCTTGGTGTCTTGTTGCCTAATTATGTAATTATATACGCATATATTTGGAGTCTTGATATGGTACTGCAGGATAATGCAGTGGACTACAAGGCCGGTTTGCACCATAAGTTTGGTACCAAGTTCTAATTCACCAGCCACTCCTCAGAAACCCTATACAGAATCAATATGAGTTGGAACCGACTCGAAGGCACTTAAGGACAATATATATATTTATCAATCCATTTGAATTTAATGCTTCTAGAAGGATATGCTTCTCCACTCCAAATTGTATGTATCGTCGCCTACAACTTTTCCAGTAACTTTACTTCATAAATAATATCCATTTTCTATT
Organism: Chrysochloris asiatica; assembly: GCF_000296735.1. Classification (NCBI taxonomy): domain Eukaryota; kingdom Metazoa; phylum Chordata; class Mammalia; order Afrosoricida; family Chrysochloridae; genus Chrysochloris; species Chrysochloris asiatica. The sequence continues at coordinate 33,380,969 of NW_006408523.1, read as the reverse complement.
TTTATCCTACAATTATTTTTCTATACTGGGACTGTCAGCTTAGGATATTTTTCTGTCATTTCGTTTTCAGAAAGCCTACATGCACCTCGTTCATCCCTTTTTTAACCATCTAACTCATCTCCTCTTCTTTATAACTACAATTTTGAAGATTCACTCATCATTCTTCAGCTTTCCTGGAATCACTTCCATCCACTTCCTTATGGAATCACTTCCATATCCACCTAGATTGATTTCACTGGGAAGCACGTGATATTTAGGCCATACATGTTTCTCTGCTTTACAGTACAATTTGGTAAACATACTTTCTAATGGCTCTATCTTTCAAATCCATCTTCTCATTTTCTTTACAACTTTCTACACTTTAACAACTCTTTAAATATTAGAGATTTCAAGATTTTGGTTTTGGTCCTATTTTCTATTCATCTTATCCAGGCTACACAAGATATATTGTCCATGCTGATGGATTTAACTGCTTCATTTATAGCTGATTCTTCTCAAACTTTGATTCTGTGACAATTTACAATTGCTTACAAATATTCGATGTCCCACAGACATTTTGAATTCACTATGTCTGAAGCTCTGGTAGCGTAGTGGTTACGAATCGGGCTGCGAACCGTAAGGTCAG
>NW_006408523.1:33377881-33379934 GCF_000296735.1 Chrysochloris asiatica | reverse complement strand
AAGTGTCATTGAGTTGATTCTGACTCATAGTGACCCTGTATAGGATTTCTAAGGAACAACTCGTAAGTTTGAGCCACCAACCTTATAGTTCAAACCGACCTCATGATTGAGTGCTTATCTTACAGCACCACACCAGGACTCCAGATTTATATAGTCAGTCCCAATTTTCACTCATATTTAGTTTAGATAGATAGATGAATAAACAAACCATCTACTATGCACCCAATACAATGGTGATGTTCACAGCACTATGATAGGATATACTGTATGTGCATATTATGTGTGCAATATGTTAAGTGCCATCAAGAAGGTTTCCATTCATAGTGACCCTGTATAAGGTTTTCAAGGAGTGGCTCCTGAGCTTGAACCACTGACCTTGTGGTTCAAACTGACTATGCAGTCCAGCGCATTAACCTGCAATGATACACCAGAACACTCTAAGTATATAATATGTATGCCATATATATTTATTTGCTTTGCTTTCTTTTCTGTTCATGGGCAACATTAACTTGTTTATACTATAAAACATTGAAAGAAAACCGAGTAGAATATTCATGAATAAGAGTTATAATTTATGAATGCCAATGATAACCCAAGATTCCTGGTATGGCACTCTAGGATAAACACTGGACTGCTAACCACAAGTCCAGTGCTTCAAACCCACTAACTGATCTTGGGAAACACTACTCGATAGCATTTAACAACAATAAAATAATAACGCAGACAGTATGTATTTTTTCATTTGATTCTCAAATCAGTGCTGAAACCAATGATTATAATCCTCATTTTTTTTTTTTTAAGTAACAAAAGGAGACTTATGAGGAAATAATTTAAGTAACTTTACTAAATTGAATGAGGATTAATAGCAACTTAGTTTGCAAAGCTATGTCTGTATCTCTCTAAAGCAGGGTTATGGAACCTCTTCTCTGAAAAAATTTATAAAATCATTCAAAGATTGATCATAAAAAGTTATCAGCTTAAAAATGAGCCTGATATATTTGGTCAAACATTTAATTAACTCACCTCTAATGTGATGGTTGGAACTGCAGTAGCTTTGGCAGAACCAGACCAAAAGATTGTGAGGGCCTTGTATGGCCTGTGGATTGGATGTTCCCCTTCCTGCTTAAAGTTTGCAATCTTTTATCTTTGGTATGTTACCACCCCATGCTGTTGCAAATTTATGAGAAATAGTACTCCATTTTGTAACTGAAAGTTCTGAGAAGTAATTTTAGGAAAATACATATAGTTCACAGATATTCACAGGATAACTCTGCTTTAACAATATTGATACAAGAATTTCATAAGTTAGAAGAAGTCTAGTTAGTGATGATGTATAATATTCATCTCCCATACCACATGGTTTTTCAAATTAAACTCTGTTTAGCACAATGCTATGAAATATTTAATTTATAATTCATCTTAGCTTCTATGTTGTTGTTGTTATGTACCATGGAGTCGGTTCCGACTCATAACTACCCTGTACAGGGTTTCCGAGGCTGTAAATCTTTACGGGAGCAGAACACCTCATCTTTCTCCCACGAAACAGCTGGTAGTTTCAAACTGCTGACCTTGCAGTTCGCAGCCCAATTTGTAACCACTACACTAGGTAAAAAGAAAGGCTTTTAGTAATGATGAACTATTTAGGAAGTGGTGACTATGTGTGCCGCACAAGAAAAATTTTAGTATAAGATCAAATCAAAATAACCCATGTTAAAGAGTTTTGTGACTATATGACAATTAGTGAATGATAGCAAATAACTGTGGCTTATATCCATTCCTATTAGTCATGTGACTCAGACTTCTTATAGCATTTTCTACTTTAATATGCAATTGTATTCTCTAAAGTATGGTGAGGCTCTGCCAAAATAATAGAAATAATATTCTTTAAATCAATGAGTTTAAATTTGTTCTTTAAGCCTCTGTTCTTTAAAATTCTGTTTACATATTGGTGAATATTGTCTTCTATAGAAGCTGGATATCCAATGCTTTTATGTTAGACTTTTAAAAGTTCATTATAGAGAACAAACAAGATGGTGGATCGGGTGGACGTATA
>NW_006408523.1:33325290-33373505 GCF_000296735.1 Chrysochloris asiatica | reverse complement strand
AAAAAAAGCTAAAGTGGATAAAGAGAAATACTTTTAACTGATGGTATATGGAGGGGATTATAATCAATGTAATGAAACAAGTTATATGAATTATTAAAAAAAAAAAAACAGAGAGAAAAAAAAGTTCATTATAAATGGTTCAGACAAATATCATTTATGTGTATCTGTCTACATATATAAATGACAGCAACTTTGGAGAATTTAGTAAGGTTTTATATGACACTCAGTTTCCTACTACAAAAGAATAAATATAACATGTTGTTGTTGTTGTTAAATGCCATGGAGTCGGTTCCAACCCATAGCGACCCTGTACAGTGTTTCCGAGGCTGTAAATCTTTACAAGAACAGAACGCCTCATCTTTCTTCCGTGGAACGGCTGGTAGTTTCTAACTGCTGGACTTAAGGTTCGCAGCCCGATTTGTAACCACTACGCTACCAGAGCTCCTGCTTCTAAAAATTCATGCAAAATAAGTTAGACGTAATGCTTAAACCAAAATTAATACCCAAAGTTAGAATACCCACCATCATGAATATATATCGAGAGACAGAGAGTTCTGATGCAGAGAGTCCTGATGTGGTGCTGCAGGGTAATACACTAGAACACAAGGTGGTTTGTACCACAAGGTCAGTGGTTCAAATCCACCAGCTGCTCCTTGAAAGCCTTAGACAGGGTCCCTATGAGCCGGAATTGACTCAAGGGCACTCAACAACAGCATTGGTGTTGTTGGTGAGTTTGAACTGTTGACCTGAGGTTCAAACCAAACTTCTAGTCCAGTGCTTATCTTACAGTGCCACACCAGGACTTTCTATCTCTGTCTTTCTCTCTATGGCTCGGTCTCTGTGCCTCTCTGTTTTTCTAATTATATATAATCATCTCTGCAAACAGGGAACAAGGAGTGGTCCCAACTACCTAAGCCAGAACATGCTTCTAGGAATATTTAAATCTATTTCTTGCTTTAAAAAGGAGAAATGACTAACATGTCTGTCACTTGTGAAATATTTTAGACTCAATTATACCCTGTGACCCCCTGACATTCACATGCCACCCATAAAAACCTCCTTCCACCAAATCCAACATAACCAAGATCTTCACTCTTGCCAGTTTAGTTTATTTGTGCTAAAATAAATTTTTAAGAGACCTAAACTAAGATGCTAAAAGCAATCTATATTAGTAATATTATACAATTATTCTACAAATAGATCAAAGCATATAAGTGAGTACATCACCAAATTTTCAAAAGTACTATTTTTAATTACATTATTTTAAGACTAGTGATATAAAAATATTGTACATTATCAAGCTATTTCAAAAATCTCCATCTGTGCAAGATTTATATAATAATTTATTGATAGCTTAATGTAAAACATAACCTTTCAATTTCCACAGTACATAAATGTGATAAAGTTAAATATTGAAATTGATTATTATCTTTTTTTTTTTTTTTTTTTTAATACTGTGGTAGCTTGCATGTTGCTATGAGGATGGAATCTATACCAGTGATGTTTCAAATACCAGCAGAGTCACCCATGGTAGACAGGTTTAGCAGAGCTCCCAGACTAAGAAAAAGAGTCCATTTATGAAAGACTGGCCCCTGAGACACTTATGAACAGTAGTGAAATATTGTCTAATATACCACCAGACATGAGCCCTGCAGACTGAAAGATACACAAAATTTTCCTGAGGAAAAACTGCCTCCTCAAATAGAGTTGACCTTAATAACGTGGATGGACCAAAACTTTAAGAACTTTCATTTGTTGATGGGGTAGGAATTAAAATGCAAAGAAACAGTTGCAAAAATCCACTAACTATTGAAACATGGAATGTATGAAGTATGAATCTAGGAAAATTGAGAGTTGTCAAAAATTAAATGAAAAACACTAAGATCATTATCCTAGGAATTAGTTGAAATGGACAGATACTGGCTATTTAGAATCAAACAATTATATGATTTACTATGTCAGAATGTAGAATAAGCACTGGGGCGTGAACCAAAAGGTAGGTGGTTTGGCAAGCAGTTCAAATCCCCAACTTCTCCTCAGAAACCCTATACAGAGTTCTTATGAGTTGGAACTGACTCAACTGCACTTAATAACAACAACATGCTAGAATGACATGTTCACTTGAAGAGGCATGGAATCACATTCAAAAAGAGCATTATATGATCTATCTTGAAATACAATACTATAAAATAATTACTACTGGTGACTAAAATTGGAAATTTTGAAACAAAGAGGAGGAATTGGTGGTTAGAAAACATGGCCTTGGTAATAGAAATGGCACTTGAGATTGAATGATTCAATTTTGCTAGATTGGCGACTTCTTCACAGCAAATATTTTTTTCCAACAACAAAAATAGCAAGTAGACACATTGACCACACCATCTGGAATACCCGGAAGTCAAATTGATTACATCTGTAAGAAGAGATGATGGAGATGCTTAAAACAAGGCCAGGGCTGACTGTGGAACCGAACATCAACTGCTCCTAAGCAAGTATGCACTGAATGACAGACAAATAACCACCTTGCATATATCTCTCTTAAATTTAGAGAAAATCCCAAGAACATATTTGAAGGATTAAATAATAATGACCAAAGACCAGATGACTTGTGGACTGACATCAAGAACATCATCCATGAAGAAAGCAAAAGGTCATTAAAAAGATAGGAAAGGCAAATAAGAGCAAACTTAATGTCAAGAGACTCTCAAATTTGTTCTTGAATATAGAATAGCTAAAGCAAATAGAAGAAATGAAGTTAAAAAGCAGAACAAAAAAAGTCAAAGGACATTTCCAGAAGACAAACTGAAACATAATAATGAAAAGTGCAAAAACCTGGAGTTAAAAAGTTAAAGGAAATAACACACACTCTAAGTATTTTTCAAGCTGAAAGATCTGAAGAAAAAAAATTCAAACCTCTATGGGCAAAAAGAGAAAGACACTCCCCTCCCCCCCCGCCCCCGCCCCAGAGAGATGGATTGACATACTGGCAGCAACACTCAACTCAAACATAACAACAGTTGCTAGGATGGCACATGACTGTGCTTTGTTTAATTCTGCTGTGCATGGATTGCTATGAATTGAAACAAATTTAATGGCAACTAAAAACAGCAATGGGCAAAATATTGAATAATGTAAGAAGCATTAAAAGAAGATGAAAGGAATACACAGAGTCACAGTACCAGAAATAATTGATTATTATTCACCATTTTAGGAGCTAACATATGATCAAGAGTTGATGGTATTGAAGCAAGTAGTCCAAGATGCATTGAAGGCATTGACAAAAAACAAGGGTCCAGACATTGATGGAATGCAAATAGAAACATTTCAGTAAATTGTTGCAGATCTGGAAGCTCTCACAAGAAATTTCAAAGACAACTACCTGGCCAACTGACTACAAGAGATGTATATTTGTGCCCATGCCAAAGAAAAATGACCTAGCAAAATGTGGAAATTATGAAAAAAAAATCACCAATACCATGCATAACTGTCTTAGGTATCTAGTGTAGTGCTACTATAACAAAAATATCACAAGTGGAAGGATTTAACAACTAACAATTTATTCTCTTACAGTTTAGTGGTGGTGATGGTGTGCCTTGGAGTCTGTTCCAAATCATAATGACTATGCATAAGGTTTCTGAGGCTGTAGACTTTAGGCAGCTACAAGTATAAATTCAGATTGCCAACTCTAAGGATAAGTTTTCTCTATGTCAGTTCTTGAAAAAGTTTCTGTCTCCTTTCAGCAGCCACATAAATCTTGGCATCAATCTTCCCCGGGTCTATGAGTTTCAGAGTGCAGGGAACCCTTGTCCAAAGGACACATTCCATTCCTGGCTCTTCTATCTTGGTCATAATAGGTCCCTCTGAGCTCTGATAACTTCTTTTTAATTTTATATCTCAAAAGGGATTGGCTCAAGATACAACGTAATCCTGTAGATTTCATCTAACCTCAGTAACATCATAAAAATGAGGATTTATACACATAGGATAATTATATCAAATCAGAGCTAATCTCATTTGATTGAATCATGGGAGTGAGTTCATCATATTAGAACTCATCTTGGAGATAAATCTTAACTGCTAAAGCAGCAAGAATCTTGTCAAAGTCAAACTGACACAGAACCTTAACTATCACAACAACAAAATTTTTTTTTTTATGATAATTCAAAAACAGATATAGCAATGCATGGATGGGGAACTGTTCGCAATGCAGACGAGGACATGGAACGATTATATCAGTGCTTACCTCAGATGGATCTTGACTGAAAGCAGAGAATACCAAAAGCTACTTATATTTTCTTGAGGCATTGAACTGTGTGGATCATAACAAATTCTATGGCTAATATTGTAAAAAAATGGGAATCCCAGAACATTTCATTTTGTTCATGCAGATCCTGCATATAGACTAAGAGGCAGCCTTTGGAACAAAATAAAGAGTTACTGAACGATTTAAAATCAGGAAAATTTTGTATCAGGGTTGGATCTTTTCATCATCTTAAGAACAATGTGTGGCATCAGGATTGAAAGAAGAATCATTAACAGCCTGCAATATACACATCACTTTCAGCAATCTTACTTGCTAAAAACCACAAGGGCTTTAAGCACTTGCTGATGAAGATTAAATAAACCGTCCTGAGTATAGGTTGCAGCTAAGTGTAAGCAAAACAAAAATCCTTACATTCAGATCAATAAACAATGAAAATTGGCAAAAAGATTGAAGTTGTCAAGGATTTAATTTTACTTAGATCCCCAATCAGTGTTCATGGAAGCAGCAGTGAAGAAATCAAACAAGGACATACAGAATAGAGCAAATCTGCTGCAAAATTCCTCTTTTAAGTGTTTAGATAGCAACGATGTCACTTTGAAAACTAAGGTGCACCTGACCCAAGCTATGGTATTTTTAGTCACCTCATATGCATGCAAAAGATGAACAGTGAATAAGAAAGACGTCAGAAAAATGGATGCACTGGAAATAGGTGTTGACAAGGAATATTGAAAGTATCCTAGCATGCCAGGAGGACAAATAAATTTGCCTTGAAAAAATGCAACCAGAATGTTCCTTAGAAGTGAGGATGGCAAAACTTTGCCTCATACACTTTGGAAATGTTATCAGGAAGGGCCAGTCTCTAGAAATGGATATCATGGTTAGCAAAGTAGAACAGCAGTGAAATAGAGGAAGACTCCAAATGAGATGGATTAACATAACAACTTTAACAATGGGCTCAAACATAACAACAACTGTGAAGATGGCCCAGGACCAGGCAGTGGTTTGTTCTATTGTTTACAGGATTTCCCTTAGTCAGACCTAACAACAACAATGTCTTTATAGGGAAACAAAAACTAATTTAACTATTATATTAACAACTAGATGTACTTTTTGGGACTTTTTTAATCCACTAGCTATTACTGTATAACTAGTTTGCTAATAACATTACAGGGTAGCTAATTTAAATATAACTAAATTATAATATACTTATTCTGTGTTGTTGCTAAGTGCTATAGAGTTGGTTCCAATCTATAGTGACCCGTACAGGGTTTCCAAGAAGACACTGGTGAGCTTGAACCACCGACCTTGCAGTTCAAATCGCTTTGCATTCTGACACATTGGCCCACAATGCTACACCAGGACTCCATTCCTTGAGTAGATCGGTTTTTATAATCTACTTATTGGTTGCACTCTGGTATGCCTCCAACTATGCATCTGATTTACTTTTACTTTTTTATTACCTAATATTCAAGCTCTTTTTATGCTTTGGCAGAACATGAAGATCAAAAGGAGGTGTTGACTTAGACCTTTTCCCTTCCTTTACCCTTGTTATATATTCATTCTAGCCTCAGCATTCTATTTCCCCCTGTTTCCAAGCTTAGTTATATCTGCCTCAAAAATTATATCTTTTTGGTGAGACACATATTTTTCCAGACCTCCTTTAAAACTCTTGCTTAAGTCTTAAAGAAAGCTTCTTCTATGTAAAGTCAGATAGAATCTGACCAACAAAAATGTTTATTTGAAATAAAACATTCTCTTTAAGTCTTATTGCTGTTGTTGTTTATGCAGACAAATAGCCTATTTGTATACATAATAACCTATTTGTCTGTGTCTATTCTAGACACACAGAACAATTTTTAAATGCTTTAAAATCACCTGGAATGTTAACATATTTTAAAGAGAAAGTTATGAAAACCATAGTTAAGTAACTATTGTTTATTTTTACTTTATTGTGTAATAAACTAAATCAGGGCATACTATTGAGATCAGATGAAAAGTATAGTGGGACAAACATCCAGGGGGTTAAATTACCTAAGCTTATGTTTAAAAAACAAGTTAAGGGATTTTTTTCCTTATATTTTAATGAAGTTAATTTGGACACCTGATGTGGGCTGCAGGAAAAGCAATAAACTGCAAGCCACAAGGTGAATGTTCAAACCCACCAACTGCTCCTCTACAACATGGCTAAGAGCAGGAACTGACTTGGCAGAATTTAACACCAGAAATTTGATTATATACTATATATGTTTCATCTGAAAATTGCTATATTATCACATAAGTCTCATAGAAGACAAATAAGCAGTGGACTCTTAAGTATAATATCAATGGTTCAAACCAATCATCTGCTCCTTGAAAACTCTATGCAGGAGCTCTGTGAGTTGGAACTGACTTGACAACACTTAACAGATATAAGCACAAACCGGGAATTCCTTGGGTAATAGAATGAGTAAGCACTTGATTACTAACTGAATGGGCAGAGGTTCAAATCTACCTAAAGCCATGTCAAAAACCTTATTGGAGCAAACGTATAAGTGTTCAACTGTTGTTGTTGTTGCTAGGTGCCATGGAATTGGTACCGACTCAGAGTGACCCTATGCACAACAGAACGAAACACTGCCCAGTCCTGGGCCAATCTCACAATTGTTCCCATGCTTGAGCCCATTGATGCTGACATTTTGCCAATCAATCTCCCTGGGGGGTCTTCCTTTTTTCACTGACTCTCCACCTTACCAAACATGATATCTTTCTCCAGTGACTGGTCCCTCCTGACAATATGTCCAAAGCATGAGAGACAAAGTTTGGCCATCCTGGCCTCCAAGGAGCACTCTGGCTGTATTTCTTTTGGCAGCCCATGGCACTTTCAATATTCTCCTATAACACCATAACTCAAAAGCATCAATTCTTCTATGGTCTTCCTAATTCACTGTCCAGCTTCTGCATGCATATGAAGTTATTGAAAATACCATGACTTGGGCAGGCACACCTTAGTTCTCAAGCTGACATCTTTGCTATTTGACACTTTAAAAAGGTTTTGTGCAGTAGATTTGTCTCATGCAATATGTCATTTGATTTCTTGACTGCTGCTTCTGTGAGTGTTGATAGTTGATCCCAGAAGAATGAAGTCCTTGACAACTTCAATCTTTTCTCCATTGATAAGAATGCTGTTTATTGGTCCAGTGGTAAAGGTTTTTGTTTACTTGACATTGAGATGCAATCCATACTGAAAGTTGTGCTCTTTGATCTTCATCAGTGAGTATTTTAAGTCCTCTTCACTTTCAGCAAGCAAGGTTGTATCATATGCATATCGCAGGTTGTTGATGTGTCTTCCTCCAATCCTGATGTCACGTTTTTCTTCATAGAACCCAGCTTCTTGGATTATTTGCTCAGCATACAGGTTGACTAAGTATGATGAAAGAATGCAACCTTGTCACACACCTTTCTTAATTTTAAACCATTCAGTGTTTCCATGTTCTGTTCAAATAACTGCTTCTTGGTCCAGGTATAGATTCCTCATGAGCACAATTAAGTGTTCCAGAATACTCATACTTGCTAATGTTGTCCATAGCTTGTTGTGATCCACACAATTAAAAGCCTTTGCTTAGTCAATGCCTGGTTATCTGATTCCTAAAGGTCACAGCCTTGAAAACCCTAAATAGTGTAATTCTACTTTGCATACTTGTATTCACCTTGATTAGGAATTGTCTTGAGGGAAACTGGCAACTAAAAAAAGGAAACACAGAGCAACTTGCAAATTTATTAACTGTAGTTTTACAAATGCTTACAAACCTTTCTCTCTACTTGTATGAAATAATATAGGTTGTCATTAATAATTATGCATAATTGTACATGAATACTAGTCTAACTAATTTATTTCAAAATCACCTACCTATCATTAAACACCAGAATTTCAGTCCATGACAAATTTGGTTGTTGTTGTTTTAATTAATATTAATGATAATGTAATAAAAATGATTTTACAGTGTTAGAATTTAAAAAGTGTTGTTGTTTAATGAATTAGTGAATTGTCTCATATGTGGTAACTTTTAGCTATTATTTGATGATATTGATATAGTATTTTGGTGCAATGATGAGAATATCATTGTTGTTGTTGTTAAGTGCCATCGAATCAGATCCAACTCATCTTGTTGTTGTTAAGAGCCATCCAGTCAGTTTTGACTGTGTGTACATTTTCTGAGGAGTGGGATTTGAACTACCAAACTTGAGGTTAGCAGTCTAGAGTTTATACTACAGTGACACACAAGGAAAGCCTTATTTTACGAGTTCCATTTTACTGTCCCAACCCAACAAACTAGGGTGAAAGGAAAGATCCTAAAATGATGAGATAAGTGCTCATTTTCATACTCTAATAAGCATGGGTTTGTATGTATAAAATGAAAACTGAAGAACTGTCAAGTTCACCATGGTTTTGTTGTTGTTAGATTAAAACAAATTTTAAACTTATCTTTAGAATTGTTTCAATGATTCTTTTTAATTATGTGGTATTTTACATTTCCTTAATGCCTGTTACGGATATACTGATGACTATGGGGATCATGTGTCGAATACGGAGTCCTGGTGTGGTGCTATAGGATAAGCACTAGACTGAAATGTTGGATTCAACCACAAGGTTGGCAGTTCAAACTCGCTAGTCAATCCTTGGAAACTCTATATTCTGTAGTTATGAGTCGGAATGGACTCAACAGCATTTAACAACGTCATATACAATTATCAGTATAACCCACAGTGTTGCTGTTGAGTGCTGTCAAGTTAGTTCTAACTCATAGTGAACCTGCATAGGGTTTCCAAGGACAGGTGGGTCTGAGGTGCTAATTTTGTGGTTAGCGGTCAAGTACTTATCCTATATGCCACACCATTACTCATATAACATCATGACATATATAATGATCAGTATGACATCAAATTTTGAAGCAATAAAACTGAAGAAGAGAAGACAATGTATGTCTTCAAATTACTGATATAAGTATATTTCTAATCTAGACTCTATCTTTGAATAGGAAAAAAACCTTCAAACATGAAATTTCTCATAAAAAAATCCTTCTATAGACTTTTTCAGTAACTGCTTTGAAATGTGAACTAGCAAAACATGGGACTCAAACAAGAAAGCAGCTACCGAACTAAGGAGGATAAAAAAATATCCATCAGAGAAGAAAAGTAAGAGATCCTGACAAATTTGATTAAGGGAATCCTAGGAAGAGGGAGCCAAGCAATAAAACTAGAGAGTGGTCCAGATTAAACCAAAAGGAAGAAGACTTTCAGAAGAAGTATCTCCATCTCCTGGAGCAAATGAACCAGATATCTGATTCAGTTTTCTGTACTGAAGTAATTTTGTTTTACTCTTTTGCACTTTTATGGATGAATTACAATATATTTAAAGAAAAATCTAAACCAAAACTCAAGACTATGAACGTGAGATTAAATGTAAGAAAGAAAACAGCATTACAAATCAAGAACAATTCCTGAAATGATCTTTTTGATGATGAATGTGATGCTATTCTTCTTCAACTTGTCATTTACAGCATAGTAAGCCATGTGACTGTCAAATTCAAGATAGCTAATACCAGTCCATTTCAGTTCAATGTTTATGTGTTACATTTCATTGTTAACAACTTCCAATTTTCTTAGATAGATACTTTATATATTCCATGTCCCAGTTATTAATGGATGTTTCCAGCTGTTTCTCCTTTTCAAGTCATGCCCCAGGCGCAAATGATGATTCTGAAAGCTTTACTCCATTCACATCATCATGGTTAACTCTACTTTGAAGAGGTAGCTCCTCCCCAGTTCATATCTTGAGTGTCTTCCAACTGGAGAGAATCATCTTCTGGCACTGTATCTGGCAATATTCTGGTGCACTCCATCTTGTTTCAATATTCAATATTCTTGTACTATCTGACAGCTTTTTACTGCTACTCTTAAGGTTTTCAGTGGTTAAATGTTTAGAAGCAGTCTGCCTTTCCTTCTACCAAGTTTGTCTTAGTTTGGAAGCTCAGCTGAATCCTGTCCATCATGGGTGATTGAGCTAGCATTAAAACTTCAGTAATACAGTTTCCAGTTTCACAGAATCATGCAAGCCACCACTGTGTGACAAACTGACAGACAGACCAGTGGTGGTGTACTGATAATTACTGGTGATTAAAATGCAAAGATTGGGAACAAAGAGGAAGGATTGGTAGTTGGAAAACATGGCCTTGGTAATAGAAGCTATGCTGGAGATCACATGATAGAGTTTTGCAAGATCTATGATTCTTCTTTGCAAATGCTTTTTTTAAACAACAGAAAAGACAATTAGACATGTAGACTTCACCAGATGGAATACATAGAAATAAAATTGACTACACTTGTGGAAGCATATGGTGTGGAAGTTCTATATCATCAGCCCAAACAAGGCCAGGGGCAGACTGTGGAACAGACCACTAATTGCTCTTATGCAAGTTCAGGCTGAAGCTGAAGAAAATTAAAACAAGTTCACGAGAATCAAAATATCACTTTGAACATATCCGACCTGAATTTGGATATCATCTCAAAAACAGATTTGATACATTAGACACTAATAACATAAAACCAAAAAGAGTTGTGAGTTGGCATCAAGAACATCATACAAGAATAAAACAGAAGGTAAGAAAGAAATAAAATACAAAAATGGATGTCAGAAGAGACTCTGAGACTTGTTCTATAGCGTGGTGTTGGTTAGTGGTTATGGACCATGGAGTCGGTTCCACGGTAGTGACCCTGTCCAGGGTTTCTGAGGCAGTAATTCTTTACGGGAGCAGAAAGCCTCATCTTTCCCCCACAGAACAGCTGGTAGTCTTAAACTGCTGACTTTAAGGTTTGCAGCCTAATTTGTAACCACTATGCTACCAGAGCTCCTTGTTCTATTGCGTAGAGATGTAAAAAAAAAAAAAATAGAAAAAATGAGGAGGCAGAAAAGTTGAACAAAAAATTTCAAAGGGCAGCTTGAGAAGACAAAGTCAGATATTATAATGAAATGTGCAAACATCTGGGTTTTGAAAACCAGAAGGGAAGAACATGCTCAGTATTTCTCAAGTTGAAAGAATTAGGAAAAAAATCAAACCTTGACTTGTAATACTTACGGATTCTTTGGGCAAGTATTAAATGATGTGGAAAGCATGAAAAGAAGACAAAAAGAAATACACCAAGTCACTGCACCAAAAGATGCTCAGCCATTTCATGAGGTAGCATATGACCAGGAGTTCAAGGTATACAAAAGGCATTGGCAAAGAACAAGGTTCCAGGACTGATGAACTACAAATTTGTTATAAACTGATGTAGCATTAGAGGAACTTACTCATCTATGCTAAGAAATTTGTAAGACAGCTGCCTGGCCAATTGATTGGAGGAGATCCGTATTTGTGCCTGTTTAAGAGAGATGGCACAACAGAATATGGAAATCATCCAAAATCATAAATATCACATGCAAATAAAATTTTCCTAAAGATAATTCAAAAGCAGCAGCAACAGTGCATTGACAGAGAACTGCTAAATATTCAATCTGGGTTCAGATGAAGATATTGAATGACATATATCATTTCTGACATCAGCTGAATCTTGAATGAAAGCAGACAATACCAAAAAAGATGTCCACATGTGCTTTATTGAGTATCCAAAGGCTTTTGACTGTGTAGATCATGACAAGTTATGGACAACATTGCAGAGAATGAGTATTCTGAAACACTTAATTGTGATCATGGGAACCTGTATATAGACCAAGAGGCAGTTGTTTGAACCTGTACATAGACCAGAGTTACTGAATTGTTTAAAGTGAGGAAAGGTGAGCACCAGGGTCCTGCACTTTCACCATACTTATTCAAACTGTATGCTGAGCAAATAATTCGAGAAGAATTTGGAATGTATGAAGAAGAACCTGGCAGCAGGATTGGAGAAAGACTCATTAGCAACCTACAATATGCATATAATACAACCTTGCTAGCTGAAACTGAAGAGGGCTTAAAATACTTACTAATGAAGATAAAAGACCACTGCCTTCAGTATGGGTTGGACCTCAATGTAAAGAAACAAGAATCCTTGCCACTGGAGCAATAAATTACATCATGAACTGTGAAGAAAAGACAATTATTGACGTTGTCAAATTGCTTGGATCCACCATCAGCACTCATGGCAGCAGAAGTCAAGAAATCAAATGACATATTGCATTAGGCAAATGTGCTCCACAAGGTATCTTTAAAGTTTAAAGAGCAGAGATTTCAGCTTGAAGACTAAAATTTGCCTGACTCAAGCCATGGTATTCTCATTAGCCTCATATGCATATGAAAGTTGGACAATGAATAAGGAAGACCTGTAGAAGAATTGATGAATTGATGCATTAGAGTTATGGTGTTGGAGAAGAATTTTTAAGGTTCCATGGATTGCCAGAAGAACACATAAATCTGTTTTGGAAGCCAATATGATCAGAATTCCTCTCTCATACTACAACTGTATTATTAGAAGCATACAATCTCTGGATAAGGACATTATGCTTGGTAAAATGGAGAGTCAGATGGAGGTGGGGGTGGGGGGTGAGGGAGGAAGCTAGACCCCCAAGGAAATGGATTTGCATATCAATGGGCTCAAGAGTAACAGCTGTTTTGAGGATGGTGCAGGACTGGGCAGTGTTTCATAATATTGTATATTGGTTCATTATAAGTCAGAAATGACCCTGATGGCACCTAACAATCACAACAATAACAAGTAAAGGAAAAATAACATATCGCATTAACAAAATTTTCACATATAAAACAATTAATAATTTTTAATTGATTTAACAAAAAGTAAGTGATATGTGTATTTTGAGCTGATACTATTACAAGAAGTGTGACCAGGAGGTAAGGAGTTATCTATCATAACATGATAGGAAAATTATTAAAATAAAAAATGAATCAAAACTAGTTATTTTGGAAGAAATAAATCCTAAAGGAACCTTATATTGAAGTTTCAGGTTTGATGAAAGAAACAGTTATTGGTTTAGAGATTGGGTGAAAAGAGAGCAGACTGTATATTTGTTGAGTTTTTGTGTCACTGAATTTCCCTATTGGTTGTGTTTGGAAAAAATCTAATAAACCTTGCTAGGATGAACCTTTTGTAGGATGATAAAAGGTTAGAAAATGGAAATGAAGGAAAAGGGAAATAGGGTCTTTATTTACTACATATGCAGAGCTGGAGGTAGAAAAGTCTAGGTGGTTTATCTTTCAGAAATTTAAGTAACACTGGATAGGACAGTTGATGTGTTTCACTCCTACCAAAATTTACAAAGAAAAATAAAACAATCTTTAAGTACTTTGTTACAAGAGAGTGCTAAATGTGATTTTATCTCTCTTAATTTCTTCTTTGTATACTCATTTTGTATATAAGAGCAAGATACTCCCCAGTGTCTAGTCTTCTGCTTGATGAAATCTGAAGGCATAAAATGTTGCATTAATTTTTTTTTAGTTTTATAACACATTTTATTAAAGGTAACAAATCCAAGTGTTTTTCACTTTGCCTTTTTATTAGGTCTGGGAGGGGGCATTCATTAAAATTCTCATTTGAAATAAAGTGTTGAAACCTGCTGCTGACTCTTGTCACCCATGCAATTGCTTATACAACATGACAATGAAAACAAATGAGAGTAAAATGTAAAATGTGACAGCCTTTTAGGAAACTTGGAACTGCAATGTGGCATACATATGTCATAATAACATTTCACAGTTTACATAATAACAGTTCACAATGAAATGTACTCAGTTTATCTGAGTCTAAACAACAATCCTGTAGTAGACACTATTTTCACTTCCTTTTTTTCATAAGGGAAGCACTCTATTAGGTTAGATCAACTTCTCAATATCATAGAATCCATGATGTCAAACATCCTGAAATCAAATTAGTGGTCAGAAACATAGATACATATAACCTGTATTTTAATAGAACCTATGTTTCTGGCCCACCAACTGTCTGTCCATTTGTCATACTGTGGTGGCTTGTGTTTTGCTATGATACTGGGATCTATGACAGTAATATTTCAAAGACCAGGAAGATTCACCTGTTGGACAGATTCCAGCAGAGCGTCCAGCCTAAAACAGATTAGGAAGAAAGATCTGATGATTTATTTTCAGAATTAGCCAAAGAAAAGTTTATAATCACAATAGAACATTTTCCAATATATATATAGTTCTGGAAGTTGATTCTCCTAGATTAGAAAACACTCCACAATTTCTACCACAGTGGGCTCAAAGATACCACAGATCATAAGATGGTGCACCTCTGGACAATATTTTGTGCTTTTATACACGCTGTTGCCCTCAGTTGGATCTGACTACAGGGTAGCTAACAACAACAACAGCACTGTTTCTGCCAAAATGTGTACATTTTCAACAGTTGCATAATAACAGAAATGTTTGCTTAGGAAAATCTGGAGTGTTCCTTGTGAAGTGTTATGTTTTGATTATTTTGTATGTAAAGTTGCTTTCTATGTCAATTTAACAGATACTTATTATATGTTTGACGTTTCCTCAATTGTCGTATTAGTGAAACAGTATTATACCTAAGCTACAAATAAAAACGACCAAGTAGAACACACATAACTCCCCCAAATGGGTGTGTTATTTTATGTCACATGATTTTGTTTTATATGATATAAACCCACTAACCACTGTCAGGGAGTCAACTGAGTCCTTGTGAGGTGTTATAGGCTATGTATGTGCTTGACAGCTAACCATGAGGTTGGCAGTTAATGCCCACCAGCTACTCCTGAGAAACCCTAAACAAGGTTGCTATGGGTCAGAACCAATTTGATAGCACTTAATAACAGAGGGCAGAGAAAAACTATGCCAAGAGGATTCCAAAAGTGAAAATCAGCTTCATGTTTCTCCCTTGTGAGTTTGAACCATGAAACTTTTAATTAGCAGTCCAATGCTTAATACACACACTATCAGGGATAGTCTAAGTGATGTATGTAGAGAATAAATTATACAAAGGTACTATGATGTACGTAATAATCGAATGGCAATTTGACATATAAATACAAAATATGGTCAGTGTGCACATGTTAATTCTTCAGATTTTGGGTTATATATGTGAAATCACTGTAACAATGGGAATTACAGAGCAGCGAAGTCCCAGTAGAAGATTCTGAAGCTAAAGACAAAGTTCTGTGCTCACCTCTGGTATTAAAAACCTCTGAAGAGATCGGTCATGAATCAGTTGGGTCTGAAGAAGGTCAGTGTGTTTCTAAGTGGCACAAAACCACACCTTTCTTGTCTTTTTAGATGTAATGTTTCCTTGAACAAACTTGCTTTTGGTGCTAGAGTCAAAGATTCAGTATCCTTCTGGGCTCCATTAGGAAACGCTAAAAATGTCAAAGAGATTTATTTTGAGGTATCAATTCAGATAAATTGATAGGAAATGCTGGGGACCTTATGTCAGGAAGACTTCGTCCATTAATTCTCTACACAACTGGAAAAAATGCAGTTATAAATTAAACATTTATGTGCCAACTTGAAGCTATATAATTTTGAAACCTAGAATTTTTTAGAATTCTTAATATTGATATGGATGATATCATAAAATTATAGCCATTTATGACATAATGTAAGGGAAAATGTTTTCCTTTTTTTTGAATTTCAGTCACCATTTGTAGTTTAAAGTTGGAATGTAAACGTTACATGCACAAGTGACTTGAGAGATTAGTTACTATTATACTAAATTTGTTTTGCATATAATTTAAAAACCCTCTTGTTGTTAAGTGCCATCATGTCAATTCCAACCCATAGCGACCCTGTATAGGGTTTCTAAGGAGCAATGTTAACAAGATTACGGACTGCTTTACAAGTTATACTATACTTAGATAGATACGGTTGGTGTAAAGTCCTCAGTACAGATAAGACCTGGAAGAAGAAGACCTTGGAAAAGAAGGACAAATGAAGATAATCAGCAACCATAAGTCAAAGGAAAACTTTCTCTCAAGTTGATCTCAGAGCTCAGACAGACATCAATGGAACTCAGCACTTTTTGGAATTCTTTTATCTCTGTAATAATGAATTGACTTTTTATACCATTTGATCATAATAGTCCAACATTTTTACTTTCTCAAGATCTATAGCTCTATATATATCAGGTATGTCTGTGCTTTTATCTCATTTTGACTTTGTTCTTTTGGTTCCTCTTCTATCTCCTTCTTATTCTCACTCATTTTTCTATGCATAGATTATAACTCTAATCACTCAATATATTCAAATTCTTTTGCTTTCCATTACATTCACCAACAATGGATTGGTGTAAGTGTTGACATCATTAATGGCACCTATTAATGACTGGAGTCAGGTATCCCAGGCCTGAGCTGAAGTAATTATTTTTCCTTGCGTCAGAACCGATATTTCAAAACTCTTGCAGTGTCTTAAACTATAATTCAGCCATCTCTTTCTTCAACCTTTTCCAACTTTTTCTTCATAAGATGGGAAAAAAAAAAAAAAAAACCTCATTCAACTTTTTGGTATCAAATCCACAAAGACACTCTTATTTGGTAATTTGATTAGAGTTTTCTGTAGACTCAATTTTGAATATAAGTGAGGAAGATCTCATGGAGAGGGAGTTTCCTGGAGTCCTCCACTACAGATCTTCTTGAATATGTTACTATAATCATGGTCATGTCCCACTTAAAGGCTTATGCTGCATGCATTTTACCTTTGTTTATTTTTCAACAAGAACAAACCTAAGACCATCCTACTAGTCCTAACATTCTCACTTCTGCAGTGTGAGTACAATGGAAAGAGAGACCTGCAGTCAATAGCATGAAATTGAACTCATGAGTTATTTTAGCTGTACTAAAGCTTCCATTACCTCTTATATCATAAGTCAAACTAGAACAACCATTTGGAATACACTAGAAGGGTCCAGCTCTTTCAAACTCTGGAATCCCTTGGACTTTCTTGATTGTGCATTCCCTGTGTACCAGTGGCCCACTGACCCACTGACTACTCAACATCACCTGGTTTTCTAAAACTAAGTTAATTTTTGCTTTTGTTCCTAAGATTCCAACTCCACTGTCTTATCAGAGATTCCCATTTTTCTAAACTCTCTTTTTACATTTATTAGTGACAAGAAAAAGAGAAAAGAAAATAAACCTACTTTTCTAGGTATCTACGAAAAAAGGTTGACTGAGGAAGCTTAAGAAAGTTAAAAAAGAAAAAGTCTATGAGAGGCAAAATGTCATCCTGACTGCATCTCACCTGAATTTAGAGATTATCTCAAGAACAGATTTGATGAAATAAAC
This sequence comes from Chrysochloris asiatica, assembly GCF_000296735.1. Taxonomy (NCBI): domain Eukaryota; kingdom Metazoa; phylum Chordata; class Mammalia; order Afrosoricida; family Chrysochloridae; genus Chrysochloris; species Chrysochloris asiatica. The sequence continues at coordinate 33,355,959 of NW_006408523.1, read as the reverse complement.
ACTACTGACCAAAGACTAGAAGAGATGTGGGATGACATCAAGAACATTATACATGAAGAAATCATAAGGACATTAAAAAGACAGAAAAGGGAAAAAAAAGAGATTTCAGAAGAGACCCTGAAACTTGATCTTGAACATAGAGAAGTGAAGCGAATGAAAGAATGATGAATTAAAACAGTTGAACAGAAAATTTCTGTTCAATTCAAGAAACAAAGTCAAGTATGAAATGTGTAATGACCTGTAATTAGAAAACCAAAAGGGAAAAATATGCTCAGCATTTTTCAAGCTGTAATAACTGAAGTAACAAGTCAATCCTCAATTTACAATATTGAAGCATTCTATAGCCTCATATGCATGTGAAAGCTGAACGATGAGTAAGGAATTGTTGTTGTTGTTGTTATGTGCCATCGAGTCGGTTCCGACCCATAGCGACCCTGTATAGGGTTTCCGAGGGTGTAAATCTTTACGGGAGTAGAAAGCCTCATCTTTCTCCCATGGAGCAGCTGGTAGTTTCGAACCGCTGACCTTAAGGTTCGCAGCCCGATTCGATGAGTAAGGAATACCATAGAAGAATTGATGCTTTTGAGTTATGGAGTTGGGGGAGAATATTGAAAGTGCCATGAGCTGCCAAAAGAACCAACAGATCTGTGTTGGAAGAGTGCAGCCAGAATTATAGAAGTAGCAATCAAGAAATCAAACATACTACACTCGGCAAATCTGCTGCAAAAGACCTTTTTAAAGTGTTCAAGAGCAAAGATGTCAGTTTGAGGACTAAGGTGAGCCTGACCCATATTTTCATTAGCCTCATATGCATATGAGAAATGGACAATGAATAATAAAAAACATAGAAGAATTGATGTATTAGTGCTGGAAAAGAATATTAAAAGTACCATGGATTTCCAGAAGAACAAACAAATCTGTGTTGGAAGAAGTACAGTTAGAATGCTCCTTAAAAGGGAGGATGATGAGACTTTGTCTCTGGTACTTCGTGCATATTATCCAAATGGACCAGTTCCTAGAGTTAGACGTTATGTTTTGTAAAGTGAAGGGTCAGTGAAAAAGAGGAAGAACCCCAACAAGACAGATTAGCACCGTAGCAGCAGCAATTGACTCAAGCATAACAATAAAGATGAGGATAGAAGAGGATCAGGTAGTGGTTTGTTTTGTTGTGCATAGGATAGCTATGAGTTGGAACAGATTTGAGGGCATCTAACAAAAACAAAGAGCTCTGGTAGCGTAGTGGTTACAAATCAGGCTGCAAACCTCAGGGTCAGCAGTTTGAAACTACCAGTTGTTTCACAGGAGAAAGATGAGGCTTTCTGCTCCCATAAAGATTTACAGCCTCGGAAACCCTGTACAGGGTCACTATGAGTTGGAACCGACTCCACGGCACATAACAACAACAACAGAAACAAGAGTCCTGGTGTAGCACTGTGGTTAATGTGCTAGACTGCAAAGCCATTTGAACTGCAAAGTTCAAGCTCACCGCCTCTTTTCTAGTCATGCTTATAAATGCCTATTTATTTTTTATTTTTTACTTCCAACATTCAAAATTGCATCAATAATACTTACTTTCAACTAATATTTCTGCATTATATTTCACTGAGAGAATAGAAGAATGCAGAAAAGGTTCCCTTACAATCTCCCAGGATGTTATTTGCATCCATGCCGATGCCCTACATTGTCTCATGTAACCACTGATGAGCTTCCAGGATCCTGACTAGATCCAACGCCTCTATTTATCAACTAAATGTCATTGGCCAATTGCATTTTCATGAGCCTTGAATTACATGTTGAACTGTGCATCACAAGGTTGGTGATTCAAAAGTAAAGCAGAAAGATGAAACTTTACATTCTCAGAAATCCTGAGGAGCAGTTATACTCGGTTTTACGGGGTTGCTATGAGTTGGAAATGGTTGCATTTTCAGGTCATTGTTCCAGCAATTCTCTTCTTTATGTCTTGTATTATTACTGTTTTAGATTCTCCTGGACCTATCCCGACAATATATAACTATGTTGCTTTTCCTTTCATATTAGTCAAAGCAAAGTAAAATACATTCTTCCCTTAATCTCATGGTCTCAGTTTCCTAGAGTTACTACAATAAAATAGCACAGTATGACCGATTTTAAACAACAGAAATGTGTTTTGTCATAGTTGTACAGTCTAAAAGTCTAGCCAAGGCACTGCAGGGCTATGATCTCTCCTGTCATCACTAGGGAAAGATTCCTCCTTGTCTCTTTCAGCTTCTGATTTCCTGAGTATTTCTTAACATTCCTTAGCTTGTAAACAGATCCTCTAGGGTGTCTTCTCCTTGTTTGACTCTGTTTTTGTGTCCATCCATCTCTATTAAAATATACCACTCTGAAGGGATTAGGACTCCCATTGCTACAGCATGACTTTGCTCATTTAAATGACTTTATTTGCAAAGAAAAACCTCATTTTCCCAAATTAGGTCACATTGACAAGTGCAAGGTCTAAGACTTCAACACATCTTTTTTGGGGGAACACAATTAAACACATAATACTCATTTTCTTGTGCAGCTAACATTCCTGCTTTCTTTCTTGCCATTGTATCAGAACTTCATAGCATCAAAGATGGTCTGTATATGCACTGTCTGACTTCCATTACTGCCTCAAACCCATTGTAGTCAGGTAGGCTTTTACCACCATCACTGCACCCAAACATCTGTAGTCAAGATGCGAAGGTCACTAACTTACCTAATATTGTGGCTAGTCTTCATTCTGAGACACAGCAGTGTTTAACACAACTGACCACATCACTAGAAACCACTTTTGCCCTTGTCTTCCAAGCATTGGACTTTCTTGGTTTGGCTTCTACATCACTGATTAGTATTTCTTAAGTTCCTTTGTTTGTTTCTCTTTATTATTTCTATTTTTTTGCATCAGATGGTATAGATATTTTAGGTATGTATCCTTGATTTTTACATTTTTGCTTATACTAGCTCCTTGAGGGAGTTCTGGTGTGGTATTGTAGGATAAACATTGGAGTGTCAAATGTGTGGCCAGTGATTCAAACCCACCAGCCGCTCCTTGGAAACCCTATATAAGGTTGCTATGAGTCCAAACTTACTCTACAATACTTAACAACAACAAGAACAACAACAGCTTTCAGATAGATTTCCTTTAATATTATGCATTAATCGCAAACATATGGAAAATTATGAAAATGGTGCGTGAGCAGGCAGTGTTTTGTTCTGTTGTTCATAGGGTCCCTCTGAGTCAGAATCAACTCCACAGCACATAACAAGAAGTCTTCTTTATTTATTTTGCCAGTCTTTTTTGTGCTGAAAAACTTCAAAGTTCACTTCTAGACCTGTTACTTTATGTTTTACTGTCCCTATGACTGGTTCTGTCATTTATTTATAGGATATCTATTACCAGTGAAAAAGAGTCATGTATCATCCATATCTGGAACATATGCATCTGCAAAACAAAATTTGCATGTTGTTGTTGTTGTTGGTGGTGCTGTTAAGATGATTCTGAATCTTAGCAACCCTGTAGAGGGTTTCTGAGGAGCAACTTATGGGTTTGAATCAACAACCTTGTCATCAGCAGTCCACTGCTTATCCTACAGTGTCAGCATTATAAGAGAATGAAATAGATTAAGTTGATATCACATGAAAATCTGAAAACCCAAACTAAACTTTTATGAAGTTTGCAAACCCTTTCCCCATTTTGGAGTCCTCTCACAGTGAATGAAATCATCCTCCCCTCTCCATGTTGCTAAAGCAAGACACCTCAATGGCTTTCTTCCACATTATCAAGTATGGTGCATGAATTTACCACTTAGTCCTCATAACCCCCACCAGATGGTTGGGTAGGGACATGAAAATAGTGTGTATGGGACTCTAACACAGGGGACTGATTAATTTTACATTCCCATTAGGTTTAAAGGAGTCCTAGTGTGGCGCTGTGGGTTAATATGCCAGACTGCAAAGCCATTTGAACTGCAAGGTTGGTGATTCAAGCTCACCAGCTGCTCCTCTGAAACCCTATACAGGGTCGCTATGGGTTGGAATCGACTCAACGGCACTAAACAACAACAACAACAACTAGGTTTAATAGGAGCCATTTTTGCAGTTGCTTTCTGGTGAAAAATTCCTTGCAATGGCTCCAGACTCATAAAAGCATAGGATTTTTTAAAAGAAAGAACAAAGGGACATATTGAGTACAACTGTTGATTCTTGGATTATTACTGACTTGTTGGCAAATAGCAGCAGCAATAGGAATCAGCATTGTACTGCTAACTGCAAGGTCTGGGGTTCAAATCCATCAGTGCTCCTTGGAAACCCTTTGAAGAGTCACTATGTGTCAGAACCTACTCAATTGCACTTGACAACAACAACCACATGAGTTGGAATCTTCTCTATGACACAAACAGCAACACACATCAAATGGCTAAAAGGAAGGTAAGTGATAAACTGCTCCAGCTGGGCAGAGAAAAACAACTTCTTGAGTGTCTGGGGCTAAAGCTGGACTGATTTTACAAGATACCTTATAGGAAGCCTGGGCCAACCTGATTCACCAGCCAGAAGCCGTTGGATGCAACTTTGGCCATCAGAGAGACCCACCTTCTAGCACTGAAAATTAAAAGGGTCCATTCAGCAGATGGTCTTATATGCTCACCAGTAACCAGCTGGTTGTAATTGTTCAGTAGAAGTGGGGAAGATACATAAATGAAGAGACAGATTGAGTTTGGACACGTTCCATTGTTACCAAGTGGAATGTTACCTGCTTCACTGAGGCTAGAGATGGCAGAAAAGAGGAGGGGTTCGCTGATCTGAAGTTTAAGGAGTTGTGTAGGTTCCTGAGCCTACATGTACTGACCACAGGGCCTAGGCCTGAGAGAGAGTGTAAAGGGGCAGCTGTTCTGGAGTGCAACAAAGTGTGTGAATAAGGCAAGGAGCCTGGACAGGGGTGGGGGGGTCTTGGAAAGAGTTATTAGGAAAGCAAAGGCTTTGACTCTCCAGCAGCTAGAGCAGTGCCTGGGACATATACAGTAGGCGTTCAGTAAATGTTCATTGAGTAGATTCTCAGCAATGGATGATTTCTAAGAACTCTATTCCCATAGCCACCCCTGAGTAGCCCCCTGAGCAGCTATGATGGGCCCAGCTGAGACCCTCATGTGACCCCACCCCTGACATCTGCTATTTGATCTCTCTCTGATAGCATAGTTGTTATGAATCGGACTGCTAACCTCAAGGTCGGCAATTTGAAACAACCAGCTGTTCTGCAGGAGAAAGATGAGGCTTTCTGCTCCTGTAAAGATTTGCAGCCTCAGAAACCCTGTGCAGGGTCACTATGAGTCAGAACCGACTCAATGGTACTTAACAACAACAACAACAAAGCTTCCCTGAGACAGGACGCCTAAGGGACCTCTTGGAAGATGAAAACATTAATCTCAAAACTTTGCCCATTTTACAGCCTGTTTATGCTAAACAGACCACCCATAAACTCTGTATTTTACTTCCTTGTGCCCTTAACCCACCTAGAGGAGTCCTGGTGTAGCACTGTGGGTTAATGCGCCATACAGCAAAGCTGTTTGAACTGCAAAGTCAGCAGTTCAAGCTCATCAGTCGCTCCTTGGAAACCCTCTACAGGGTCACTATGAGTCGGAACCGACTTGACAGCACTTAACAACAACAACAACAACCCACCTAGAAGGATGACTTTTCCTTGGGGATGGAAGAAAATAATTTCCCCTGGGAGGGGCTGTAATTAAAATACAGAAGAACCACAAATGAACAATATCCCACACTAAGTTGTTTTTCTGCTCCTACCAGAACCATTTACAGTGGAATCCATCTTGAAGAAATACTGCACACATATCAATTGGCATGGTCCCTTCTAAAGAGGACATTTCCTGGAAATCTCAGCCTTCTCTGTTTACTGTTGTGAGGTGCCATTGAGTCAGCACAGACTCATAGTGACCATATGCACAGCAGAACAAAACACTGGCAGGTCCTGCGCCAACCTCACAATCATTGCTACATTTGAAACCACTGATACTGTCACTGTGCCAATCCATTTCATTGGGTGTCTTCCTCTTTTTCTCAGATCTTCCACATTACCACACATGACATCTTTCTTCAGGGACTGGTCCCTCCTGATAACATGTCCAAAGTATGAGACACAAAGTCTGGCCATTCTGGCTTCCAAGGAGCATTCTGGCTGTACTTCTTCCAATACAGATTGATTTGTTCTTTTGACAGACCATGGTACTTTAAAAATTCTCCTCCAACACCATACCCCAAATGCATCATATTTCCCAACTACTGATCTTTCCTCTTTGTTTCCAATTTTTGCATTTCAGTCACTGGTAATTATCAATAAATCTTGATTGCATGTTTCATCAATTTCAGAATAAAAAATTTTGTAAAATTCTTCCATTTGATCACCACTGGCATTAGTGGTTGGTGTGTAAATTCCAATAATATTGGTTCTAGTTGGTCTTCTTTGTTATTGTTGTTATCAAGTGCCTTAGAGTCGGATCCAACTCATAGTTACCGTGTACATGGTTACCAAGGAGCAGCTGGTGGGTTGGAACTGCTGACCTTGTGGTTCTTAGTCCAGTACTGATCCTACAGTGCTACAACAGTAGGCCCTTGTAGGTCTTCCTTGTAGGTGTATGGATATTATCCTATAGTTGTTGTTGTTAAATGACGTCTAGTCTGTTCTGGCCCACAGCAACACTGTATAGGGTTTCCAAGGAGTGGCTGGTGAGCTTGAACCACACGACTTTCAGATAGATTTTGAAATGTTCAATTTGATGATGAATGTGACACCCTTCTTATTCAATTTGTCATTCCTGGCATAGTAAAACAAGATTGTCAGATTCAAAATGGCCAATACCAGTCCATTTTACCTGACTAATGCTCTGGTAGCGTAGTGGTTACGAATCGGGCTGCTAACCGCAAGGTCAGCAGCTCGAAACTACCAGCTGTTCCGCGGGAGAAAGATGAGGCGTTCTGCTCCCGTAAAGATTTACAGCCTTGGAAACCCTGTGCAGGGTCGCTATGAGTCGGAACCGACTCCACGGCATATAACAACAACAACAACAATGCCTTAGGAGCTCTGGTAGCGTAGTGCTTACTGCTATCCACAAGGTCGGCAGTTCGAAACTACCAGCTGTTCCGCAGGAGAAAAATGAGGCTTTCTGCTCCCGTGAAGATTTACAGACTCGGAAACCCTGTACAGGGTCGCTATGAGTCGGAACCGACTCCACGGTACTTAACAACAACAACATCTATGCCTAAGATGGAGTCCTGGAGTTACGCTGTGGGTTAATGAGCCAGACTGCAAAGCCATATGAACTGCAAGGTTGGTGGTTCAAGCTTACAAGTGGCTCCTAGGAAACCCTATATAAGGTCACTATGGATCATAACTGACTTGACGGTACTTAACAACAACAACAATGCCTAGAATAAGGATCTCTGGTAGTGCAGTAGTTACAAGTCACGCTGCTAATCTCAAGGTCAGTAGTTCAAAACTGCCAGCTGTTCTGTAGAAGAAAGATGAGGCTTTCTGCTCCTGTGAAGATTTACAGCCACAGAAACCCTATATAGGGTTGTTGTGAGTCCTAACCAACTACACTGCACATCACCACTGTGACCACTGCCTTGAATATCGATCTTAATATGACCCATTTCATTTTTGACAACTTCCAATTTTCCTAGATTAATATTTTATATATCTCATGTTTTGATTATTAATGGATAGTTACAACTGTTTCTTCTCATTTTGAGTTGTGCACCATTAGTAAATGAAGGTCCTGAAAAGTTTATTACATTTGCATCCTCATGGTGAAATATACTTTGAGGAGGCAGCTCTTCCGCAGTCATGTTTTAAGTGACTTCCAACCTAAGGTGCTCTTCTTCTAGCAATATATCTGGCAATATTCTGGTGCCATCTAACTTGGAAATAACCAGAAAAATTCTAATTTTAGTCTTGCTGCTTTTAAACTTTCTCAATAAACTTAGATGCCTTATTTTCATATAAATACTATCATTTAATCTGTTTGCTAATATAAGCAACTTGTTTCTGTAATCAATTACATTTTATTTCTAAAATAAATAGCCTCTCAATTTATAGATTCATTACTTATGTTTTAATTATTCAAAACATTACTATATTCATAGTTTGGCTACCCATAAGTCTAGAATGATTTGCATATTTATAAAATCAATGCATATTTATAACATCAACTATTAACCTGTTTCTTTTATGTCCTCACCCTTGACACAGTGGAAATTCATTTGGACATCTAATTTCCTTAATTATTGCCATAGACAAAAATAGTTATGAAATCCTAAGAAAGTATAAATATTAAGCTAAAATTTAACTCAATAATTTGGGTCTTCTTTTAGTGCTATGGTGGTGGTAGTGTGCCATGGAATTGGGTCCCACGCATAGCAATGCTGTATAGGGTTTCTAAGGCTGTAAATCTTTATGGGAGCAGAAAACCTCATCCTTCTCCTGAGGAGCAGCTGGTAGTTTTGAACTGCTGACCTTGAGGTTAGCAACCTGACTCGTAACCACTATGCTACCTGAGCTCCGTTAATGCTAAAGTTACTGTTTTTAAGTGTGGTCGAGTGAGTTCCACTGCATAAGACCCTATATATGGTTTCTGAGCAGTGGCTTGTAGGTGTGAGGCACTGCCAGTGCTCACCCTATAGCACTATACCAGGACCCAATGCTATTATTGTTTTATTAACTTATATGGAAATCAGTGCTTTTTAGAAAAACCACAGCATAACACAATTTGGAAAATATCTGTAATATTAAAATCTGGTGGTATTCAAAACAACAAAACAAATATAAAACTGTGAAGGTAAAATGAGAGTTTTTATATATTCTATTCTTAGGTATTTGTGTGTAATTAATTCTTGTAACTTGATTTTATAATGTATTCTGAAAATCAGTTTGTGTACATAGACAGAAACAAAATATACTGCATAAAAATCTATGTGTATTTATTGTTGTGCTTATTTTGACCCAATTCATTGCTTTCCCCCAATTTCCTTTAAAACTCTAGGAATTTCTTCAAATTTATAATCATAATTTAGATGCTACTGATGTGGCTAAAGGATTTCTCCTGTGGTACATATAGACTCACATATATTATAAATGAAATACTTCAAATCAAATGAAATATTTTATTAGTATAGCCTGATGTGTCAACTGACATAATTCTTTTTTCTTAACTGTAATTAATTGTAAATCTCTGACACGGATCCACTTGCCTTGTCCTCACCTGTTACCTGATTTTTAAGAAAGCAAAGGGATGGAAGACAGAGCTAGATAGACAACTATTTTGACTAGCTAAGGCTATAGTATTAATGGAGTGAAAAAAATTGCATTTCATTACTTTAAATAATAGCAAAATGACAATATTTAATCATTGATTACTATATAGAATAGATTTATTTTCCTGTTAGTATTAGTCATGTGACATTGACTAATTTATGTTGAAAAGTGTTGATCAAAGGAGCCGCATAACTAAAATTAGACCCAGATATTTTTGCAGGCAAGGTATTAATCATGAACAAGCATCCGTTTATAGACACAGAAAGCAAACCAGCTCACAGACAAAAATAGGAAAAAAACAACAAAATGGGGATACTAGATTAAAATATTTTTCAGTAATTTGGCACTTCTAATGTCATTTCTGTTTTCTTTCTTTTAATGAAAATCAGTGCTTATGAGACAACTGTCATTTAGTGTAATATGTCTTATCTATTGGTGTTAGAAGTGATAAAACAAATAGAGAACTATGAAAGTAGAAACAGAAATTCTGCAAAATATATTAATAAAAAGTTAAATATATTAATCTAATAATTAACAAATGCTTCTTGATTTTTCCATTTCTTAGAATCTATGTTGCTGTTGTTGAAGTACAGTTGAGTTGGTTTTGACTCATATTGACCCAGAAAAGTGTTTCAAAGGAACTGCTGGTGGGTTTGAACCAGCAACTTTGCTGTTAGCAGTCCAGTGCTTATCCTACAGTGCCACACATATATGCAATCCTAGTGTGGTATTATAGGATAAACACTGGACTGCTAATTTTTTTCACTCATTGGTTTAAATCCACCAGTTGCTCCTTGGAAAACCTGTGCATATAGACTTGGAGCCGATTCAAAGACACTTAACAATAACAACCACATCTATGTATATGTGAATCAAAACAGCAAACATTTTTTTAATAGACACACATTCTTTTTAATAATACATTATGACTCTTACTACAAATTTTTATGATTCTTAGTTTTTGTTTTGTTTTAATGGCATCATTAATACATAGTAAAGTCTGATAAAAGTCTGATATAAAATGTGCTGATTTTGATAAGTAGGTGCCATATAATTGCAAATATTTAAATGACTAAATTCTTTGAGTAGGCTTCTTTCCAGCAAATAGTTTCAAATTAATAGTTTTCATTACTTTTATGCTAGAGACTCAGAGTCTCACTATCTTTATATAACTTTGTATATTATTTGCAAGTATTTATAATTTATCTTATAAATATTAATCAGTTTTGCTGCCTTTCCTGATCTGCTATTCTCTCTAAAAAGTTTCTAATACATCAATGGTTCTCTGTACTGAAACTAATAAGATTTTGTCTTTTGATTATTTTACTGCAGTTGACTTTTTTGTTGTTCCGATTTGACCTGTGTTAAACTTTTTTTTTTTTTTTCCACTTTGCAAATCCAAATTATCCAAAGTTCTAGTTTGGGTGAAAAAGTAGGGGGCTCATGAATTTTTTTAGGTCATGGGGATGCTATGGTTATAATAGGGTTAATTGTTGCATAGCTACATCCAGAACATTTAGCATTCTCTAAAATTGTCAACTTTCTTATTTTGTTGTTGTTAAGTGCCTTCGAGTCAGTTCCGACCTATAGCGACCCTGTACAGGGTTTCCGAGGGTATAAATCTTTCTTATAGCATTATTTAATTAATAAGCATTACGTTATATTCTCAAATCACAATGTTTTCAATTTATTTTATTTTAATTTAATTTGGTTTTGGTATATTGTTTGGTCAACTGTATCCCTCTATCCCATTCCTTTCAGGATAAGATATTTCATATTTCAAAATATTAGTTCAAAATTTTATGAAAGCTATTTAATGGCATTGTCATATAAGATATTCTTGCATGTGTTTTATCTTTTTTTTGCTGCTGTTGTTCACTTTGTTTTTTCATCAGTGCCTCCATTGGGAATCAAGAGACTCCCCTGGAATCTAGGCAACTAAATCATTAGAGAAAAGAAAAGAACATAGAAATTGCATTGGTAAGCTTGTCTGTCCTTAGCAATAGTCTGAAACACAGAGAAACAAGACAGTTTTGATCAACAATGAGGCAGATGAATAAGATTTTCTTCTATTGCATATCAGAAACTGAAGCATTTTATTCATTCCTACTTCATATTTAAGTGACTAAAGTGGGCTTTAAAACATTTTTTTTCTTTCAATCCACAAAGTGACTTCTAGAATAAAATAAAATGCACTTTTAAAAGTAATGCAAACATAATTGAACAAAGGAACATGTTTTTTTAAAGTATGCAGATGGCATCCATTCTATAGCATTTTGTTATTAGATGCTTTGGAGTCCGCATATGACTCTTGGTGACTCCATTGCACAACAAAGCACATCGCTAAAGAAAGACGAATTGCTAATCATGGTCAGCTGACTACGGGACTTATCATCTGTAAGGTTTTCATTGGGGGATTTCTGATACTGCCACATCTTTCTTCCTAGTCTGTGTTAGTCTTGAATATCCTTTGAAACATCATAAGCAGCCCCCGTAGTTTCTACTCTCAAAGAAATAGGCAGCATTATACCATTTTGTAAAAAAGATGTGAACTTGAAAAGATATAACAGTTTACTATTAATTAATCATGACATGTTGTTGTTATTAAGTATCATCAACTCTATTGCTACACATAGCAACCCTGTGTAGGGTTTCTGAAGAGCAGCTGGTGAATTTGAACCACCAGGGCCACATAGCCTGAGTTTTATTGTGTGGTAAGAAAATTATCCTATAAGCTCTGGACTTTCCAAACTCCCACTGAGAAATAGCATGGGAAAAAGTTCTTTCTTTAATATCTGCTCTCTCCAGAGACTGAGATTCTGTCTATTGCTGCTGTTCCTAAGTGATATGAGGGGCTTTCACTGACTTTCAGATGTGTTCATGCTGTTCCTTTCATGATCACTAATTAAACAGGAGTCCTGGTGTGCTGTGGGTTAATACACTGGACCACAAGTTCAATTTGAATTGCAAGATTAGTGATTCAAATTTACTAGTAGTTCCTCAGAAACCCTATACCTGGTAGCTATGGGTCAGAATCAACTCAAGGTCACTTAACAACAACAATTAAACAGAATAACCCGCAGTCTAAAGATATGGACTTCAGTTCTGGTCCTAAATGAATGTGGTGGTGGTGGCTGTCTGCCGTGAAGTCGGTTCCAACTCATAGCGACCCTGTACAGGGTTTCTGAGGCTGTAAAATCATTCTGGGAGTAGAACACCTTATCTTTCTGGTGAGGTCTTACCATTCACTACGCCTTGCCTTGACAACCTTGGGTAAACCAAATGATTTTCTGCATGAAACGTCTGAGTAATTCTCTACTTATTTAAAATTAAAACCTCACAGACTAGACCATTAATTGGAATAATTGTTTTGGTACAGATTTCTGTATTGCTATATTAATTTTTTTTGACTGTCATTAAAAATTAGCACAACTTAAAACAACATAAATGTCTTAGCTAACTTTTGTAAGTCTGGAATCCAGGTGTGTTCAGCTGGTTTTCTTAGGGTCTCACAGGGAAAAAACTTCAAGGTTTTTGCAAAACTGAATTCCAGTCAGGAGGCCTTGGGGATAAAGCAGCTTCTAAGCTCTTTCAGACTTTCGGAGGAATTCACTGCCTGTGATTGAGATGTTTGTTTCTTTGCTGTTTTTCACACTGGGACCAATTTTGCTCTAAGAGAATGATTCTTCCTATGCTTGCCTGTTCACTAGAACTCTTACTGCTGCCTTTTTGTCTTGCTCTTGTTTCAACTGAAGTCATTTATCTTCTTTTAAAGATCCATGTGTTGAAATTTGGCCATCCTGAAGAATCCAGGGAAATCTTTTCATTCTAAGACGTCCATGGATGGCACAGTTCAGTGTATGACTAATAGCCAAGAGTTTGACAGTTTGAACACACCCATAGATGACTAAGAAGAAAATCCTGGCAATCTGCTTTTGAAATTCACATCCGGAAGAACCCTAGCATTTGTTTGTCTGCTTTTCACAACCGCTAAAATGTGAATACATTATTTGCCAGTAAAGGAAGGTAAGTCAAAAAGTATTGCTACTAGGAGTTCAGTTCATGCATGTACAAGTTTTTTTTTTTGTTGTTCCAAACAAAATGAGTTTAAACAGGCCTCAGTAATTGGTGGAGGGTTGCAGACAAGTATTCCCAGTAATACCCTTTCCTAATTCTCATCAGAGTGCCTTTTGAGAAAGGTCAGATCTAAACAATGTGTTGTGAGGGTATCTACCACGTCAGTTAAATTCAAGGTAGAGAGGTCAGTCAGAAGGTTATGGGCACTGTTTTATGGGATGCCAAAGGGATAATCTTGATAGAGTTTCTCAAAGGACAAACTTGAGTGTTTATTAGAAAAACAAAACAAAACAAACAAAAAACAGGAAAGAGACACTGAAAAGTTGTTTTGTTTTGTTTTCCTATCACGACAATGTACCTGCTCATTCTTCAAGGGTAGCATGGATTTTCTTTATGAGATTTTCACTGGAAAATCTTACCCTATCCCCCCTACAGATCTGATTTTACCTCTTCTGACTTCTTTTTGTTCTCAAAGTTCAAAGAGCTTTGAAAGGGAACATGATTTGTGTTCCTCAAGGAGGCCAAAACTGTTGTTTTGGTGTGATATAAACTAGAGTTCTGGTGTAAAGCTGTAAGAAAAACAGTGGACCACAAGGTTTTTTTTGAATCACGAGGTCAGCAGTTCAAACCCACCAGATGCTCCTTAGAAACCCTATGCAGGGTCACAATGAGCCAGAACTGACTAACTTAAGTCTTCATGGATGTGTAAGAGTTAGAAATACCACCTTCAGACATGTACAGGTATGGAGGATAACTTGAGAAACAATAACTTCACATTTTTATATTTTTGTTTAATAAAGGTTTTTCTGATTTTGTACTACTGCTTATCTGTCAGTGTGTTGTACTGTGGTGGCTTGTGCATTGCTGTGATGCCGGAAGCTATACCACGAATATCATAAATACCAGCAGGGTGACCCGTGGTAGAAAAGTGTCAGCTGAGCTTCAAGACAAAGACAGAGTAGGAAGTAGAAATGGATTAATTCCAAACATTTAGTCACTGAAAACTTTATGAATAGCTGTGAAACACTGTAAGCACCAGGATAGTGTATATTGAAACATGATGAAGACCATCAGAGTATTGTCAGATATAGTGCCAGAAGATGAGCCCCTCGGGTTGGAAGGCACTCAAAATATGACTGGAGAAGAGCTACCTCCTCAAAGCAGAGTTGACCATGATGTAAAGCCTTTTGGACCCTCATTTGCTGATGAGGACCACTCAAAATGAAGAGAAAGAGCTGTAAATATCCATTAATAATCAGAAAATAGGATGTACGAAGTGTAAATCCAGAAAAATTGGAAATTGTAAAAAATGAAATAAAATGCATATAGATAGATATCCTAGGCATTAGTGAGCTCAAACGGACTGGTATTGGTCATTTTAAATCTGACAATCACATGGCTTACTATGCCGGGAGTGATAAATTGAAGAGGAATGGTATTGCATTCATTATCAAAAATAATATATCAAGATCTATCTTGAAGTACAATGCTAACTATGATAGGATAGCTTCCATACACCTACAAGGAAGACCAGTTAATATCACTATTACTCAAATTTATGCACCAACCACTAAAGCCACTGAGGATGAAATTGAAAAATTCTACCAACTTCTTCAGTCTGAAATTGACCAAACATGTAATCAAGATATACTGATAATACTACCAGTTGAAATACAAAGGTTGGGGTGGGGGAAGGAATGATGGTAGCTATGAAATATGGCCTTGGTGACAGAAACCATGCTGAAGACCGCATGAGAGAATTTTGTAAGGCCAGTGACTTCTTCATTGCAAATACTTTTTTTCAACAACATAAAAGATGACTATACACATGGACTTCACCAGATGGAATACACAAAAATAAAATTGACTACATCTGTGGAAAGAGATGGTGGGAAAGGTCCATATCATCAGCCAAACAAAGTAAGGCCAAGGGCAGACTTTGGAATAGACCATTAATTGGTCATATGCCAGTTCAGGCTAAAACTGAAGAATATTAAAACAAGTCCACTAGAGCCAAAATATTATCTTGAGCATATCCAACCTGAATTTAGAGATCTTCTAAAGAATTAGGTTTATGCTTTAGAAACAAAAAATGGAAGACCAAAAGAGTTGTAGGATGACATTAAGAACAATCATACAGAAAGAAAGCAAAACATCATTAAGAATACAAGAAACAGAGAAACAACCAAAATGAGTGTTTGAAGACACTCTGAAACCTGCTTTCAAGCATAGAGCAGCTAAAGCAAATAGGAAAAATGAGGAGGCAAAAGACCTGAATAGAAAATTTCAAAAAGCTGTTTGAGAAGACAAAATCAAATAATATAATGATATGTTCTAAGACCTGGACCTGGATCAATTCCAAATAGTTAAGGTTCATACCCTGGAGTTAGAAAACCAAAGGGAAGAACACACTCAGCGTTTCTCAGTCTGAGGGAACTGAATTAAAAATTCAAGACTCAGCTTTCAATATTGAAGGATTCTATGAGCAAAATATTGAATAATACAGAAAGCATCAAACAGAAATAGAAGGATTACAGTTACTGTAACAAAAAGAAATGGTTCAACCATTTCAAGAGATAGCATATGATCAATATCCAATGATACTAAAGGAAGAAGTCCAAGGTCGATTGAATGCATTAGCAAAGAACAAGACACTGGGAATTAACAGAATACAAATTGAAATATTTCAACAAATTTGTGCAGCACTGGAGGCACTCACTCATCTATGGTAAGAAATTTGGAAGACGACTACCTGGCCAAACTGTTTGGAGATCTGTATTTGTGCCCATTCCAAAGAGGGGTGACCCAGAAGAATGTAGAAATCATCAGACAATATAATTAATATCACATGCAAGTAAAATTTTTCTAAAGATAATACAAAACTGGCTGCAACCACATATTGACAAAGAATTTCTAATCAGATTCAGAAGAGGATGTGGAATGAAGAATATCATTGATGATATCAGATGGATCTTGAGTGAAAGCAGAGAATACCAGAAAGATGTTTGTTGTTGTTGTTGTTGTTGTGAAGTGCCATCAAGTCGGTTCCGACCCACAGCAACCCTGTATAGGGGTTCCAAGGAGCAACTGGTGAGCTTGAACTGCTGACCTTGCATTTCAAACAGCTTTACAGTCCAGCGCATTAACCCACAGTGCCACACCAGGACTCCAGAAAGATGTTTACTTGTGCTTTATTGACTATGAAAAGGCTTTCAACTGTGTGGGTCATGACAAGCTATAAACAACATTGCGGAGAATGCTGGAACACTTAATTGTGCTCCTGTGGAACCTGACGAAGGAAACTGATGAAGAGGCAGATGTTCAAACAGAACAAGGGAACAATGACTGGCATAAAATTAGGAAAGATGTGTGCCAGGGTTATATTCTTCATCATACTTATTTAATCTGTATGCTGAGCACATAATCCGAGAAGCTAAATTATATGAAGAAAACTTGGCATCATGACTGGAGGAAGACTCATTAACAACCTTGCTTGTTGAAAGCAAAGAAGACTTAAAATGCTTACTGATGAAAATTTAAAAAAAATTTATGGTATGGTATGCAACCGTATGGGTTGCACCTTAATGTAAAGAAAACAAAAATCCTCACCAATGGACCAATAAACAACATCCATATAATTGGAGAGAAGATTGAAGTTGTCAAAGACTTCATTTTGCTCGAATCTACCATCAACACTTATGGAAACAGCAGTAAAGAAATCAAACAACATATTGCATTAGGCAAATCTGCTGCACAAGAACTTTTTAAAGTGATAAAGAGCACAGATGTCAGTTTGAGGACTAAGGTGCATCTGACCCAAGCCATGGTATTTACATAACCTCATATGCAAGTGAAATTTGGAAAATGAATAAGAAAGTCTGTAGAAGAATTGATGCATTTGAGTTATGGTATTAGAGAAGAATATTGAAAGTATCATGGACTGCCAAAGGAACAAACTCATCTCTGTTGGAATAAGTACAGCCAGAATGCTTATTAAAAGCTAGGATAGACAGACTTTGTTGCTCATACTTAGGACCAGTCCCTGGGGAAGGATATCATGTATGGTAAAGTAGAGAATCGGAGAAAGAGAGAAAGACCTCCAACTAGATGATTGGCACAGTGGCAGCAGGAAATGAACTTAAACATACCAACAATTTTGAGGTTGGTCAGGACTGGGCAGTGTTCCATTCAGTAGTGCATAGGGTTGCTATGAGTTAGTACCTACTCAATAGTACCTAACAATAGGAAAAATGATTTCATAGCAATACTATTATCTCTTATCCTAAACTGAAATTATTTTTTGCCATTTCTATTTTAACCAAACAGTAATTAACATGATCAATGTTTTAGTTGAAAAAAAATATAAGATTTAGTTCCTTAAAGGAGTCCTGGTATGGTACCATAGGTTAAACACTCGATCTCAATGTTGGATTGAAATGCAAGATTGGAGATTCAAGTGCACCAGCCTCATCTTGGAAATACAATACAGGTTCACTATGAGTCAGAACTGATTCCCTGGCACTTAACAACAGTTCCTTAAAACTCAATAATAGTGCTTGAACTTGTTAAGGTACTAGGTGCCAAAGATGCACTTGTGTTACAAATTATTCCCTTACCATCTTCTTATTTTCAAATGAACATGATAGCTACTAATGACTACAAAGCAAATCATGTAATTTAATAGGATATGATTACCATTTGAAGAAACCCAGAACTATGTTGGTGTTGTTGTTAGGTGCCATCGAGTCGGTACCAACACATAGCGATCCCATGCACAGCAGACAGAAACACTGCCCAATTCTGGGACAAACTCTGCCGCTTGGCCAATCCATATTTTTGGGGGTCTTCCTCTTTTTCTCTGACCCTCCACATTACCAAACATGATATCCTTCTCCAGTGACTAGTCCCTCCTGACAATATGTCCGAAGTATGAGAGACAAAGTTTGGCCATCCTGGCCTCCAAGGAGCTGCACTTCTTCCAAAATGGATCTATTCATTCTAGTGGCAGCCAATACCATAATAGTCAATATTCTTCTCCAATACCATAACTCAAAATCATCAATTCTTCTACGGTCTTCCTTATTCACTGTGCAGCTTTTGCATGCATATGAGGTTATTGAAAATACTTTGGCACACCTTAGTCCTCAAACTGATATTTTTGCTCTTCAGCACTTTAAAAAGGTCTTGTGCAGCAGATTTACCTAATGCAATACATCGTTTGATTTCTTGACTGCTGCTGCCTTGAGTGTTGATAGTTGATCCAAGTAGAATGAAATCCTTGACAACTTCAATCTTTTCTCCCTTGATAAGAATGTTGTTTATTGGTCCAGTGGTGAGGATTTTTGTTTTCTTTACATTGAGATATAATCCATACCAAAGGCTGTGCTCTTTGATCTTCATCAGGAGATGTTTTGAGTCCTCTTCACTTTCAGCAAGCAAGGTTGTATCATCTGCATATCACAGGTTGTTAATGAGTCTTCCTCCAAACCTGATGCCACATTTTTCTTCATAGAACCCAGCTTCTCGTATTATTTGCTCAGCATGCAGGTTGAATAAATATGGTGAAAGAATACAAACTTGTCGCACACCTTTTTTAAATTTTAAACCATTCAGTGTTCCCATGTTCTGTTTGAACAACTGCTTCTTGGTCCAGGTACAGATTCTTCATTATCTTTAGCAAAACTTTACTAGCATGGGATATCAAAGACATTGTCCCAGGATTTCAGCTTTCCGTTGGGTCACCTCTCTTTGGAATGGGCACAAATATAGATCCCTTCCAACCAGTCAGCCAGATAGATGTCTTTCAAATTTCTTGGCAGAGATGAGTGAGTGCCTCTTGTGCTGCCTCACTTTCTTGAAAATTTTCAATTTTTATTCCATCAATTCCTGGTGCCTTGTTCTTTGCCAATTCCTTTAATGCACCTTGAACTTCCTCCCTAAGTATCATTGGCTCTTGATCATATGCTACCTGTTGAAACAGTTGAATATTAACCATTTCCTTTTGGTACAATGACTCTGTGTATTACTTCCATCTTCTCTTGATGCTTTCTGCATCATTCAATAATATGCCCAGAAAAATCTTTCAATAATGAAAGTCGAGGCTTGAATTATTTCTTCAATTTCCCCAGCTTGAGAAATGCTGAGCGTGTTCTTACTTTTTGGTTTTCTGATTCTAGATCTTTGCACATTTTTGTTGTAATATTTGGCTTTATCTTCTTGAGCTGATCTTTGAAATTTTATGTTCATCTCTTGGACCTTATCATTTCTTCCATTTGCTTTAGCATCTTTATGCTGGAGAGCAAGTTTCAGTGTCTGTTCTGACATCCATTTTGACCTTTTCCTTCTTTCTTGTCTTCTCAATGACTTTTCGCTTCTTCATGTATGATGTTCTTGATGTCATCCCACAACTCTTCTGGTCTTCGATCTTTAGAATTTAATATATAAAATCTGTTCTTCAGATGATATCTAAATTCAGGTGGGATATATTCAAGGTCATATTTTGGCTCTCATGGACTTATTTTCGTTTTCTTCAGCTTCAGTTTGAATTTGCATATGAGTAATTGATGGTCTGTTCCGCAGTCTGCCCCTGGCCTTGTTTTCACTGATGATATGGAGATTTTCCATAGTCTCTTTCCACAGATGTAGTCAATTTGATTTCTATGTATTCCATCTGGTGAGGTCCATGTGTATAGTTGTCTGTTATGCTGTCTAAAGAAGGTATTTGAAATAAACAAATTATTGGTTTTGCAGAACTCTATCATGCTTTCTTCAGCATCATTTCTATAACCAAGGTCATATTTTTCAACTACTGATCCTTCCTCTCTGCTTCCAACCTTTGCATTCCAATCACCTGTAACGATCGATACATCTTGATTGCATGCTTGATCATTTTTAGATTGAAGAAATTGGTAGAATTCTTCTGTTTCATCCTCACTGGCTTTAGTGGTTGAATAATCCTGGTATTAACTGGGCTTCCCTGTAGACTCATGGATAGTATCCTATCACAGACAGCGTTGTACCTCATGACTGATCTGGATATGTTCTTTTTGACAATGAATGTAACACCATTCCTCCTCAATTTGTCATTCCCGGTATAGTAAACCATGTGGTTGTCAGATTCAAAATGGCCAATATCAGTCCGATGTTTATGTATTGCATTTCATTTTTGACAACTTCCAATTTTCCCAGATTCATACCTTGTACATTCCATGTTCTGATTTTCAATGTGCTGTTTCTATTCATTCAGTTGTGCCGCATCAGTGAATGAAGTTCCCTCCGCCTTTCTTCCCAAGCGCTTTAGTCCATTTGCATCATTGTGGTCAACTCTACTTTGAGGAGGCGCTCTTGCCTAGTCAAATTTTGAGTGCCTTCCAACCTGAAGGGCTCATTTTTCAGCACTATATCTGAGAATGTTTCTCTGCTATTCATAAGGTTTTCAGTGACTAAATATATGGAAATAGTTCGTCACTTTTTCTTCCTAGTCTGTCTTTGTCTGGAAGCTCATCTGAAACCTGTCCACCATGGTGACCCTGCTGGTATTTAAAATACCAGTGTAATAGCTTTCAGAATCACAGCAACTCACAAGGCACCACAGTACACAAACTGACAGACGTGGTGAAGAACTATGTTAAGGTATGTTAAAACTGTAAAGGAGAAAGGACTATTCTCTACTATCATTAAATCTAGATGAGCCTGAATAAAGGTGATAAATAATGCCCATTGCCTACAGAAGAATTTTCCTTTCTATTACCCCATATAAGGTGCTCTGGTAGTGTAGTGGTTACGAATCCGGCGGCTAACCTTGTCAAGGTTGGCAGTTCGAAACTATCAGCTGTTCCGCAAGAGAAAGATGAGACTTTCTGCTCCCATAAAGATTTGCAGCCTCAGAAACCCTGTGCAAGGTCACTATGAGTCTGGATGGACTCCACGGTACTTGACAACAACGTAACCCCGTATACCGCCCTCTTTCATTATTAAATCTCATTTCCTGTTGTTTATGCATGCTATCCAACTTATGGGCATGGGTGTTCTGTAAGTATTTAATCCAAAAAGGAAGGATTTGGCATTCTCCTTTCATGATGTGTTTTGGTACAATCTAAGCCTGTGGACAGGATCCCAACTTGGAAGGGGGGTTGGGCTTGGCTAATGCTGATGTATCCTGTTCTATTTATCCCTGTCCTATTTGTTTTGTGAGTAATAAACACCCATTGATCAAGTCATCAGAGGTGCCCAATCTGTTCTCTGCTCCAAACAAACTTTAGTAAGAAATTCTAAATGCAATGACATTGCATGAGGTAAGAAATTGAATACATTAAATATTAAAATATATGTTTGTGATATTTGCAAGTCAATTTTTTCCAGCATTACTTAAGAAAAAGTATTATAGGATCTGAAATTTCATGATGCCTTGCCCTTTCTAAGTTCTAAACAGTAAGACCTACCTATATAAATGCTGACAAAAATTAATAGTCAATGTTGGAATGTTCTTTTAATTCTTAATTAATATTCTGAATGGGCATTGCATTTAAATTGACCTTTCTATTTCCCATGTATTCCCTCAGAGAACTTAACATTCATATGCTAGAAAAAGACATTGTAATTTTTACTTTTCAACATGTTCATTCCCCTCTGCAATTTAAGCATTATTTGTAGTCCTGTTATTACACAGCACAAGCATGGCAATGAAAAATGTCTTGACTATTCATCACTCCAATATGTTCTTAGAAAATAATATATTTTTTAGTCCTGTGCATGCTTATTTATAAACAACTTGTCATGTTGAGTTTATTAAAATTTATTGTTTCCTGAAATATATGAAATAAAAAATAAAATATATTTCTATTCATGATTCTGATTGTTTTCTATTAATTTTATCCCATTTTCAATTTCTATCAACTAAGTAAGCATTATGAAAAATCTCCATTGGTTTTAGAGCAAGAAATTATTCTTGACATACATTAATGATTACTGAGCTCATCATTGAGGTAGATATCTCATAGACTTACAACAGTAACTTGTATCTAATATTAATAGTAAGAAAATGTATACCTCTATTTTGGAAACTTAATTTCTTTGTAGTCTGTCCCTTCAGCATTCAGGACATTTCTGGAATGATGGATATTCTATGAGGAAGGCAATGTCAAGCCTGCAGACATGCCTGAGCACACTGTGGTAATTTATGGCCTGCTTTCTTGGTGCTAATGTAATGAGCTATATCATAGTTGAGGCTTAAGAAGATGAAGAATTTGTCATTTTATATCTTGACATATGTTGCTATTAGAAAAATAAACCATTTTCAAAAGGTAAAAATGAAAGCTGTGGACAAATGTTGTATATGCTATTTTATATCAGTATAAGTGAATGAGAACAAGTCATATAATCAAGCATTTCCTAGCACATTTCTATTGAAATGTATAATAAATAATTTAGGAAGATCAAGTGGTAAATTAGCACTGATACTTTATTTCTTTGTTATAACCCCTATTATACAAAATTTCAATTTTGATATATTTAGTCATCATTAAAAATGCCCAAAATTATCAGATGCAATGAGATGATCATGTTCAGAATAATTATCTTAAAACATTTTAGAAATTATAATCAGGAAACAATATTGGCAAATTAGTTATAGACTTACATTTCTGAAAAAGAAAGCATCTTTCAGTTTGTAAAATCTGTCTAATATTAAAATATCCTTTATAATGCTTTCCAAAGTTTAATCATGTAACAATGAAGAAATGTATGTCTTTCATTGCCCAATAATAAACTATTTATGTGTTTGCAGCCAATTACAATTTTTCTATTACATTGTTAAAACGTTAATACCAGTAAGAAACACACAAGGCCTTTTTTTTTATTTTTTTAAGTTGTTCCAATCTTTAAAAGCATGCAATTCTTGTTTCCCTAGCCTAAATAATCTCAATGGACACAGCCTTTTTAAATAGATTACTATTGTCTTAAGTTTTTAGTACAAGATGTGTTTCTGGTAAAAAAAAAATCTCCATTTGCCAATTAAAAAAAAAAAAGGTAAGCTTTGAAACAAATAGAATTTCTAGTTGTATATTAACTTTTCAATGGAGTATAACCACAATTCAAATTCAATTTCTCTTTTTAAATCTATCCATACTACAGTCTAGAGTCCTGGTGTGGTACTGTGGGTTAATGCACTGGACTGCAAAGTTGCTTGGAATCACAAGGTGAGCAGTTCAAGCTCACCAGTCGCTCCTTGGAAACCTTATGTAGGGTCACTCTGGTCCGAACCTCCTCAATGGCACTTAACAAAAACAGCAACATACCAGAGTCTAAGAGTATGCAAGTACCGAAATTAGCAGGTATTTGTTTAATTCATAGTGAAGTCTTTCGTATGCAATATACGTTTTGTACAATGGGCTTTGTGATGGAATTCACATTGACATTAGATTTTGAATTTATTTGCCAATGCATATTTTACAACTCTAATTTCTAAAACTATTTTGTCATTTTCCCATCCTCCCAGAATCTTCTCCAGGGGAAAAATATAGATCATTTCAATTAAAATCTAATTTGGTTACTTTGTTTTTTTCAAAAGTCACCAAAAATAATAAGTATTTCAATTTCCTATGTTACAAAAGTAAATTACCGTGTAAATGAATGTAATTATATCTACATAGTAGTAGGAGTTTGTTATACACCAAATCTCAACAGCTCAAAAAATAAAATAAAATAGAATAAGACAACCCTGAATTATAAGAGTTGAACAATTCACTTTGCAGATTAATTAAATTTTGCTTAATTTTATTAAATGTATTATCTCTCTGTTACTGTTATTACTTTGCCTATTTATCCTTATTCTTCACAACAACTAAATCAAGCAGAAACCTAAATGAATGTACTTTAAGATTACATCACTGAGTTGACTCTTCTGTCATAAAGCACTAGCTACATATGAGGAACATCAGAATACTGAAATTGACAAGAAGATAGGGAATAAAACATACTGAAATAGAAAAGAAGATAAGGAATAACAAAGATGTTGGCTGCTTATCAATCTAATTGAACACACTCTTTTTCATTAAGAAATTGCAAGTTTAAGATCTCAAAAGATTATTTTCATAAAAGAAATCAAGGCATTGATCATCTAGTATATTTAATATGCTATATGGAATCTTGGTGTGGCATTGTAGGGTAAGGACTGGACTACTAACCACAAGGTTGATAGTTCAAACCCACCAGCTGCTCCTTGGAAATCCTGTACAGAGACACTATGGGTTGGAATCGACACAATGGTACTTGACAATAACAATAACATAGACCTTTCCATATTAATCCTGTATATATGTGTCATCTGTTCTAGATAAATTATGAAGCAGAATAAAACCATTCAGTATTAGAATTCCAGTTTACTCTTTAACAAGGTTTTAGAACTTCTATAATATTGCAGACATTGTTCTAGGCATTTTCTAGGATGCAAGCTCGTTTAATTTATATTAAAAATATCATAGCATGTCTATAATATTACAGATAAAATAACAGAAAAATTAAATTAACCCTCCAACTGACTCAGGGTTATATGGCTTCTGCAACACACGGAGTTAATAATAGCCATATCTAACAACCAGACTTTTTAAAGCCAAATCAACCCAACCCAGCTTTGCTTTTTACCAATTGTCCTTATAAAGTGTTAAATACACAACAATATCAGGTCATTGGTCATCTGATATTTAGAGACATAGAACATTTGAATCAGAATAAAGATGGCCTGTGAAAGGTTTATTAGGGGCTTTCTGGGGTCTCCATCAAGACTAATTGTCTCTTCTCATTAAAAAAAAAAAAAAGTCATGATGGTCTGTTTTTAGCCAAAAACTTGAAATTGATTCTTCCAAACACAATCTATTCTAAAAACTATTGTCTGCAGAAACGTGCCAGGAACAGAGACCATTCAAAATATGTTACCTCTGGTAGCATAGTGATTACAAATCAGGCTGCTAACCTCAAGGTTGGCAGTTCAAAACTACCAGCAGTTCCACGTGAGAAAGATGAGGCGGAACCGACTCCACGGTACTTAACAATAACAACAACATTATAATTATTATTCACTGAAAAAATCAGCAGAATTCTAAAAACAAGTCCTTAAATATTTTGCCAATTCTTAAATATTCAACTTACAAAATTAACATAGAGGAAAAGTTTTAGCTTCACAGTATGCACTGCTACACTTGCTTGACTTGACTTTTTAGGTTAAAATACAAATTGTAATGTGTTTCATAACAATAGAAAAAGGAACCTAGATCAATTATGCATTGACTTGATTGACTAAAGTTTAGCTAAGCAGCTCTATATATGCTTTAATATATTTTATTTTAGATTTTTCTTTGTAGGAAAATATGTTTAAAGTAGATACATTTCAATTTGGAACATAAATTGGTAAAATATAAAAAATATTCATCCCTGAACAATAGCGATTTGTCACATTTGCTGCAAAATCGTTTCTTCCTTCAAAAATCAACCTCAATATACTACAAAAAATATGAACATGTACAAGTTTATGCCTGTTGTTGCTTTTGCTAGTGCCCTTGAGTCAATTCCTAATTATGACGACCCTGCATAGGCTTTCTGAGTAGCAACTAGTGATTTGAACTGTCAGCCTTGTACGCATAGGTAATATATATACACAGGTATACAGCGTTTTAGAAGGAGCTCTGGGAGCGTAGTGGTTACGAATCGGGCTGCGAACCTTAAGGTCAGTAGTTTGAAACTACCAGCTGCCCCGCGGGAGAAACATGAAGCTTTCTGCTCCCGTAAAGATTTACAGCCTCGGAAACCCTGTACAGGGTCTCTATGGGTCAGATCCGACTCGACGGCACTTAACAACAACAACAGCATTTTAGAGCACATTAAATTTAACACATTAAACTTATTTCTTTACTGAATTATTACAGATTATGGGAAATCCTGTAGGTAATGTTCAAACATTTACATTTATTCAAAATTAAATACAGTGAATCCCGTGTGTTCACTATCAGTGTTAGTGTCACAACGTTGTACTATCAGTCAGTATAAGTTAATGTACTAGACTGCAAAGTCAGTTTGAACTGCAAGATCAGCAGTTCAAGCTCAACAGCTGTTCCTGGGAACCCTATACAGGGTGGCTATGGGTAGGAACCAACTCGACAGCATATAACAACAACAACAACAATAATAATGTTTTGTTTTTTTTTTTAGTCATAAATGCTTCAAGACTTTGTGGACTGTTATCAGAATATAAGTTTAGGGCATACATTTTATTTTACCCTAAATTTAGTAATAATTGTTGTTGTTGTTGTTAAATGCCATCAAGTTGGTTCTGACCCATAGAGACCCTGTATAGGGTTTCCGAGGAGTGGCTGGTGAGCTACAACTGCCGACTTTGCCATTCAAACTGACTTTACAGTCCAGTGCATTAACCCAGAGGGCTGCCTAAATTAGCCTGATCTCTGCTTTCTTTTTGAAAAGGAAATATTCATATTTTAGTCAAAAGTATTTGAGTTAACTGTTGCTTTAAAATATTAAGCAGTGCTCAACTGACATTAAAATCAAGGAAGTATTTTGATATGTCATCACAATCAGAAACAATCACAGTAAAGCACCTTGTTTCCGTACATCATTCTCACCATATTTGTCTGTAATACTAGAACTAAGGTGAACAACAACAACAAAAAACACAACACAACAAAACAAAACTTGCATGGAGCACTTACTGAAGACTTGTCATTAATAAAGAATATTTCAGAAAACAAGTTCACTAAAATATAGAGATACTCTCTCTACTCTACCTCAAAGAGTACTTAGATTCTACTTTCAGTTTCATTCCTATTTGTGAATGCTCTTAGGAAACTTTCTACACATTTCTATCTCTCAGTTTCCTCACTAGTAAAATACTGATCCTAATAATAGTACTTATACCACATGATTCTTGTGGAGATTATATGACTCAATAGTGTTTAGAAGTGGTAGGAAGTCAAGGTACATTAGCACTCTTTCCTAAATTTTCCACTCTTTATTTCCTAACTTGGAAAAAAAACGCATTTAAGTCGTTCTCTTTTTACTTGAATTAAACAAGGAGGAATGTGTAAGTGAACACCAAGGCTTATGGCGTAACTAAAATGGCTGCCCATATCTTAATTAAACTCCATTTTGAATCAAATTGCAGCTTGGTCTAAAATCTCTGTATCTGTTATTTTGAATAGACAATTCAGCTTTTTGTAAAAGCTTATTAACTGCTTGTTGCCCAAAACGGAGCAAAGATTAGGAGTTTAGCTTGTGTGAGAGGTGTTTGCCAAGAGAGTATTTGCAGGGCTTGATCCAACATGAATGCCATGCCAACATCTTCCTGGTAGAAATGATAATGCTAAGAAGGATTGTAGTTGTTTGTTATGTACACCTTTTTTGTTTGTTTGTTTTAAAGAAGCTGTCCTTGTGCCTGTGATCATACATTACATTGTTTACTCGAACCAGTAAGAATGTCACTTTTTTGTTGCCATTTGTTATACTATAGCACCTTGCCCATGTGCTAATGTGTCTCCTGATACAGGAATCTCTCTACATTTCAATGAACCCTTTACTTTCACTTCTAATAGAGTGTAAGATTGTATTTCAGCTACCCCACCACTAATAGCCATTCCATTTTTCTCATTGAAATTTCACAATAGTTCTTACCATTATCTCCAAGTTAAGGATCCTGCTAAGAACAATGAGATTCTTACCAAAACAAAGCACTAGGATAACACAGGAAGAAGGAATGTACTGTTATATGTGCTGAAAATGCTTTAGGCAAAATTTACTTCACTGTAATTTTCTTATTGACTATAAAAATAGAATATTCCAGTTTTGCATATAATAATGCTATACCTATTAAATGATAAAAACTATTCAATGAAAAGCGCACTATTCCATTTAATAGTTTTTATCATTTAATAGGGATAGTATTAGTGTCTATACTGCGAAACCAAAGAATATGGAGCCCTGGTGTGGCATTGTAGGATAAACACTGGACAGCAAAGTCAGCTTAAACTGCAAGGTTGGTAGTTCAAAACCACCAGACACTACTCCAAAACACTATACAGGGTCATTGTGGATGGATGGAACACAACAACAACATCCAAGAGTTTAATTTTATATATGAGTCCAAAATCAGACTCACTTGGTGTTTGTAATAGAGCAGTCTGAAAGTAGAGCCTTAACTCCGTTTTAAAGTCTTGATGTAAGTCTAGAATTCATGTTGAATTTTAAAGTTGCCTTTTCTAATAGTAGTTCCTTTATAACCTTTGACTGTTCTTAACCATATACCCTAAAGGAAACATCCCTCTTTCCCCCACCCCATGCCCCTTTCTGTGATCTGACAGCTGCAGCCTGCCACAATCTATTCCCTGAAGTCTTCCTCTACAGTCAAACAGATATAATATGCTACAGTCCTGATGTGGCATTGTAGGATAAGCACTGGATTGATAACAACAAGGTTGGTAGTTCAAACCCATTAATCACTCCTCAGAAACCCTATACAGGGTCATTATGAATCAGAACCGATTAGACAGCAATTAACAAAACATAAGCAGATATGATTGGGAAAGCTATTTTAATAGCAATTTACCAGAATAACTTGTCCTGCCATTGTCCTCTAACCATCCTGTTATAAACTGACGAGCATGTAAGCTTGTAATCATGTACCTTTAACTCATCCTATGATTTCATTTACATGTTTGCTAAGTACCTGCTCTTAGATATTTGCCTTTGACTCCCCTGATTATCTTTCAGCCATTCATGACTTTATAATTTCAGTTTCTACTTCCACTGTTGTTGTTGTTGTTATGTGCTGTTGAGTCAGTTCTGACTCAGAGCAACCCTATATAGAGTTTCCGATGAGCAGTTGGTGGGTTTGAACCGCTGACTTTGTGGTTCATAGTCCAGTGCTGATCCAACAGTGCCACACCAGGAGCCACTCTAGGACAGTGACAAAGTGGATTATACCAGCACATAAATATATGCTTTATTTTTTATGCATTTAAAAAAATATTTTATTCTGCTAGTCCTGAAGTCTGAATTAAAAGTTAGGCTTTAAAGCTGATATCTTAATAATAGCAAAGAAAATGAAACAAAAAAAAGTTAATGTTCTATCAAAGTGAATTCTTCAGTTGCTAAATTGAATTTTGCAATTATATTGTCTTTTCATTGTCTCAAGTGCTTCACAAAATTCTCATGCTTCTACACAGGGGTCACCTTATCTCTTATTTTTTACTGCACTGGTGTTCTCTCTTAGATCAAACAAAAGCTCTCCTACAGAACACAGTGACCTGATAATACACAGTTAAATGTAGGAAACAGATTACTGTGCATATTGTTTTCTTTTGAAAATGACTTGGTAACTTAAATCCATAGCACACTACTATAAAACTGGTATTAGAACAAGAAACCAAAGTAAACACACCATCTTCCAAACATAATGGAAAAAAAAGTCAAAACAGATAAAAATGTAAATGTCTGCCTTACTAAGATACTGGCTATCTCAAAAATTACTTGGTAAGGAGTTGGTAAAATTAAGAAGCTGTCCTTTATAAAATCTATTTTTTGAGAGCACACACATATCTATTTTGTTGCTCCATGTCACACCTGTACAGTTAATTGAATTTGAAGGAGAGTCTCTAGTGACTGTTAATGTCCAACACGGACAATTTCTGTGGGATTTTCAGATAATCTCAGGGACTTCAGTTCATCAGTGAGTCTCTTCCCAATTTAGTGTATGTTGTGTCTTAGTAGTGAAAACACTAATCTGGTTTTATGCTAGAAATTAAAATAAATATTTTATTGAAGAAATAGAATCATTTCAAAATTAGGAAACATTACAGACATCCATGCAAGGTGTGCAATGCTCCGAACTGCTGGGAGACTGGGTGGGTTTTTTAAAGGTGATGCAAACAACCGCACTTAGAAGAGGAGAAGGAAGCCTGACAAAAGTTACAAAGCGTTTGTTAAACTCCAAGTTTAACCATTGTCAGTAAGTCATTTGCTACACTCTCATGTTGTTACATCTTGAGAGTTGTTCAGCAAAGCATTTTATCAGGGGTTAGTTTATTTTTCTGTTGCCATCAGTCTATGTTCTTAATCCAAGACACTTCAAAGACTAATGGAAACCTAAATTTTCATGTACTGCCTGTGAAGACTTCTATCTATCTATCTATCTATCTATCTATCTATCTATCTA
The DNA here is from genome assembly GCF_000296735.1 of Chrysochloris asiatica. Classification (NCBI taxonomy): domain Eukaryota; kingdom Metazoa; phylum Chordata; class Mammalia; order Afrosoricida; family Chrysochloridae; genus Chrysochloris; species Chrysochloris asiatica. The sequence continues at coordinate 33,325,342 of NW_006408523.1, read as the reverse complement.
TCTATCATCTATCTATCTATCTATCTATCTATCTATCTATCTATCTATCTAT
>NW_006408523.1:33322844-33325060 GCF_000296735.1 Chrysochloris asiatica | reverse complement strand
AAATCTTCACAAGCAGTATATGAAAATTCTAGTTTCCGTAGTCTTTGAGGAGTCCTGGTGTGGCGCTGTGGGTTAATGTGCTGGACTGCAAAGTCGGTTTGAACCTCAGGGTTGGCGTTTCAAGCTCACAGGTCCCTTCTCAGAAACCCTATGCGGAGTCGCTATGGGTCAAAACCGACTCGACGGTACTTAACAACAATATAGTCTTTGAGGAGTCCTGTAAGATAAGCAATGGACCCCTAACTGCGAGGTTTGTGCTTCAAAGCCTAGAGAGGGTCACTAGGAGATGGAGTTCTGGTATGGTGCTGTGGCTAATGCACTGGAAACAGCTGAAGAACCGCTTCTCTAAAGATGAGAGAGAGAGAAAAAAATCTCTAGGGAACATATCTACTGTGCAACACATGAAATCGCCATGTGTAGAATCAACACGTTGACAACGAGATTAGGTTTGGTTGTGTTTCTTGATTACACAGGTTCACAGTCTGAGCCCGCCAGCCGCTCCGTTGGAGAGAAATGAGGCTTTCTGCTCCTGCTAACATTTAAAGCCTCAAAAATCCTGTACAGGGTCCCTATGAGTCGCAATTAACTTCACAGCACTTAACAACCGCAAACAACATTGTATAGATAAACACACAATACATATACAAGAACATGTTTTCTGCCCTCCTGTTTGGTGCTTGCCTTGTTAAGTGTCTTTGAGTAGGTTCTGACTCATAGTGACTCTGTATTGGGTTTCTGAGGAACAACCTTTTGGTTAGCAGTCCAGTGCTTATCCTACAGTGCTTGCCAGGACTCCTTTAGTGCTTGCCAACTGGGAGGTAAATTGGGAATTGGTTGCTTAAGAGAAAAAGATAGGAAGTGTTTCTATGCTATATTTTCTAAACCAGTATAAATTTGAATTATAGTAATGTTTAACATTCTTTACAATTCTTCCTAGATTCTTCTAAATTGCTGAATCAATTAGAACTTTCTTTTCCCTCAGATAATTCAATGTAAAGGAAATGTTCACCCTTTTTCCCAAATGCTAGCACTAACAACTAAATGGATAGGTATCGAAACTTCATTAGCTTAGATTTAGCATATTTGAAATTGAATACATTTACTATATAGTAGTGAAGCTCTTCCTCAGAGATATTATATTTTTATCACTGATTAGAAAGTAAATAACATTTTTTAACAATTAAATACAATTAAAATAACATCTATTCTCAAAAACATAAAAGAAAATCAAAGCTAATTTTATTTTTATTTGTTTTGTAATTTTTGCTATCGAGTGCTATTGAGTTCATTCAAACATACAATGATAACATGACACAGAGTAGAACTGCTGTTTAGGGTTTTCTTGACTCTAATCTTTATAAATGTAGTCCACAGGTCTTTCTGCCATCCACACATTGCCCTCAAGTAATTTTCAACACATAGTGGCCCAAAAGGATAGAGTCGAGCTGCCCCTTTGAGTTGCCCAGACTGTATAGCTCTATGGGAGCAGACAGAAAATTCTTTCTCCCACATTGCAGTTTGTTGGGTTTGAATGGTCCACCATGCAGTAAGCAACCCAATGCCTAACCCACCTATGCCCAGGGCTCCTCTGTTACCAAAAAACAGTATTTAAAAGGAAATGCTTGGCCTATTTGCGGCATAGTTGGGATAAAAAAAAAAAGTTAATTATCTCTAAACAATACTTTAAGAATTATTTGGGGTATATTAATTGTATACCTGGCTAGAATTTGCACTTTGAACTGATTTTAAAAGCAACTGAAAATACTATATGATATTTTAAGAACAGGAATATAACTTAAATAAATATTCAAATTGTTGTTGGTGGTGGTGGTGGTTATATGCCATTGAGTGGGTTTTGACTCATTAAGTGCTTTCAAATTGATGCTGACTCACAATGAGCCTACATAAGGTTCCCAAGGAATGGCAGGTGGGGTGAATTTGAATTGCTGACTATGGGGTCTGCAGTCCTGTGATTATCCTACAGCACCAGGAGTACATACTTAATATTGATAAGAGACATTAAGTCAATTCTGAATCATTGTTGTCAGGTGCCATCCAGTCGGAACTGACTCATGGCAACCCCATGCACAGCAGAACGAAACAATGTCCATTCCAGGGCCAGCCTCACTACCGCTGCCACACTTGAGTCTATCACTGATGCCACCAGGCCAATTCATCTCGTTAGGGGTCTTCCTCTTTTTCTCTGACCCTCCACC
>NW_006408523.1:33281320-33319590 GCF_000296735.1 Chrysochloris asiatica | reverse complement strand
TACACTCTTTTATGACCTTTAAAATATGTATATGGACCTTTTGACAAATAGTACGAATAAAATAAACAATACACTCTTTTATGACCTTTAAAATATGTATATGGACCTTTTGACAAATAGAGATGGGATAGTATCTTTATTTGTTACATTTATTAATGAACTTGTTTGTCATGAATATCTCCTTCCATAGCTATGATACAATTTCTTTTTTTTCCTTAATTTTTGTTTCTCTGTTCTCTTCAGGTCTCATTTAGTACTATTTTTCTTCTTTTTATACCCAAATCTATTCAGTGCTTGAAATGAATGGCGTGGTTCATTTGTAGTCATGAAAACCATTGCCCTAACTATCCTAAATTAAGATACAATCTGAGAAGATGGATTTCAGAAAATTGCAAGTAAGCCAATCAACGAGTGAATCTGCTTCACTATAGAAAAGCTAAGTAAAATTCATCTTCTTTAAACAAGAAATAATCATGCTGGAGGTAGAGGGAGCATTTTATCCACTCAGATATCACGGATATATGGTGATAGGCACAATTGTAATTTAACTTAGATTGTGGATAATTTTTGTAGTATAATTTAGCTACTAATAGCACTGGACCACAAGGTCAATTTGAATTGAAAGGTCAAGGACTCAAACCCACCAATTTTTCCTTGGAAACCTTAGCCAGAGTTGCTAAGCATCAGAAGTGATTCAATTGTACTTAACAACAACAACAATTAAAGTGTAGCATAGGTGTGTGTGGGTGCCCTATTTTAACTTTCTGTGGATTGTGTACTTAGACGCAAACAAAGATTACTGAGAAATGAGGCAAAGAAGTATTTTTGTTTTATAGCTAAAGAGTTTAGGGCATTGTGCCCCGCAGCTTTGCATTGTTGTTGTTGTTAACTGTCATGAAGTCGGTTCTGACTCATAGCGACCCTGTATAGAGTTTCCGAGAAACAAGTGGTAGATTTGAACGGCCGACCTTGTGGTTCACTAATACTTATTCTACAGTCCCACACCAAGAGTCTTTGATCATTATATATGCTTTATTATTTAATTCTAGGTGTTTGGCATATCATTCATTCACTTATTTGACAAATACTATTGAGACTATGTACTTATCCATAAGAGACTAACAGAAATCAAAACAAATAAAAATGCATGTTTCTAAGCAGCTTGCAACTTGGAAGTAATATAATGTTAGTAAGTATCACCAATAGATCATGAATCATGTGTATAATATTTCAGAATGTGATTATTCACATAAAAAAAAAGTAAAAGAGGTAATGAGATTGGTAAGGACTGGCCTGAGCATTATTTTTTTCTAAGGTGGTCAGGCTAGACCTCATGAAGGAAACATTTGAACAACAAGGGAGATATTTTTGCATATATTTGAAGAAATGGTGCTTTATGGAGAAGAAAAATCTATTTCAAAGGCTGTAAGTTATGAGCTCATGTCTTTCCTATCTGAAAAGCAGCAAGGAGGTCAGAATGGCACGAATGAAGTGAACAAGGAAGACTATTAGATTGTATGAAAGAGTGAAAAGGAGTGGGTTGGTTGGGCAGGGTGAAAGTGATAAACCTTTGTAAAGCATTGCAAGGATATTCCAGCTTTCACTTTGAAATAAAATGAACTATTTTATGGTTCTGATGATCAATATTCCTTAATGCATTTATTAAACAACTCTCTCCAGGCTAATATTCAGATTAATTGTAGGACACATCATATCTTGAGTATCCAGGAACATGACCCTTGGGTGGAGTTTTGCATGTAGGTTTATTTGGGAGTGATATTAGAAATAACACTTGTGATGAATGAGGGAAAAAGGATTGGGAGAGGGAAAATTGCAAATATCATAAGGTTACAGCAAAGACAGAGTCCCGGTGTGGATCTGTAGGATAAACACTGGACTACTAACTTGCAAAGTTCACCATTCAGACTTACCAGCTGCTAATCGGCAACTGTACATGGGGTCACTATTAGTTAGAACCCATTCAATGACACTTAACAAAAACAGTAGTAAGAATATCAGTTAGCCCAAAGATACTATGGTAATTGAATTTTCTGAATTGACATAAATTGGTAGTTTAAGAAGTCAACAGGGACGTGGCAAATACTTGGGAAAGACAGCTACCGTTGGTAATTCTGAGGGAGAAAGCTGAGGCTTTTTGCTCCCATAAAGATTATAGCCTCAGAAACTAAATAGGATCACTGTGAGTGGGAATTAACTTGGTGGCAGTAGGTAAAAGGAGAATGATTATAGGGGATAGGTAATTAAAAAAATATATATCAAGGAGGTTCTTTAGCAAGGAAGGAAAGAACCAGAGAGTAATAAGCTATATTTGGGGATACAAGAACAACTTTTGAAATAGAAAACAATCAAGATAGATGTTTATTCAAGTTTATAATCTGGTAAAGAGAAAAAAACAGATGATGCATTGGATATTTATGTACTATGGCATCTATATCCTTGAGTAAAGCAGAGATAATGGGATCTAATATAGATCTCATATAAACTGAGTGTGAAGTATGACTTGGCTTTAGATATAAAGGTAGAAACATGAAGATGGCACAGGATTAGGAAACATAAGTCATAGCCAACTCAATGGAAACTAACAACATGAGTACAGACTATCGAGAGAAACAGGAGGGAAGGCAAACTATATACTATTAAATATATTGATTTTTACCAGTTGCAAAGAGCAAATCCTGACTCGTTGAGTTAGAGCTTCATTGAGTTTTCAGTCATTAAATTTTCAAAAGTAGTTTGCCAGGCATTCCTTCTGAAACACCTCTGTGTGAAATCTAAGTGTGCTCTGGGTGAACTTGCAAATTTTTGGTATGCTATGAAACATATTAACTGTTTATACCACCCAGGAACTCCAAATATATTGGTAAGTGGGTAAATGAGTGGTGGGAACAGGAAAAGAGTACATGGGAATTCTAAGTGAACACTTAAGGCCAAAAACTGAGACTGGGAGAAAAAGTAATAAATAATAGTCTAGATGTGGAGAAACTAACTGAACTAGGCAGCAACTATATCCCAAACTCCCTGCCATCAAGTGGAGTCTGACTCATAGGCACTCATAGGGTTCAGAGACTATAAATCTTTATGGGATCAGAAAAAATAGAAGTGTGACTAGTCAACAGAATTATGATTTATTTTTTTCCTTTTCTCTAGCAATAGCCAGCAGGTTCAGCATAGGTGGAAAGTGGGATTCTGAGTTGTGATTTTACCAAGCAAACAAGCTGAAGGACATTGAGATAGTAAAAGTGATTTATTATAAACACTGACCGGGGATCTTAGCCCTGATAAGAAAGGAAGAGAGTATAGAAGTAGGTATTAGGAAAAATAGATTAGTGGTAGAAGCAGTGAAGTTTGATCCTGATTGTCAGAATATTTAGGCATTGCAAACTTCGCAAAGCAAGAAAGACCGAGGATAGGCTAATTTAATACAATATGTATGCACATATGAAATAAATACAGGATCAGCCCTGGACTGTGAACCACAAGGTCAGCAGTTCAAACCCACCAGTTAACTCCTGGGAAACACTATACAGAGTCATTATGAATTGGAACTGACTCAACGGCACTTAACAACAAGAACATTTATCGCATACTTACGTTAGCTTTCCAAACATAATTCTCAAGATGGTGGTCAGCTATACCATGAAGCACATCTCTGGCATTCCAGTAGTAAATTCTCTAGATATTACACAAATCTTATCATTTTATTTTTCTTGTCACTTACAGTTAAAGTATCTACAAATTAAATTTTCATAAGAATCAATTCCTTGCTAATATTCTTATTTTTTTATAACTTTTTATAACCAGGGGAAAGTTGATGGATTTGACTCCTTTACCGCAAATTCACTTTTTCATTTCTAGTTTCATAACAAAGGCAATGTTAAAAGCTGATTATGGACTTTCCTCAGTTTACAATAGGAGGGGGTTTTCCCAGTTCAAAATCATAATTAAAAAAAAACATGTTAGTGTAGGGTATTCTCATGTTGTTGTTGTTAAGTGCCGTCGAGTCGGTTCCGACCCATAGCGACCCTGTACAGGGTTTCCGAGGGTGTAAATCCTTACGGGAGTAGAAAGCCTCATCTTTCTCCCACGGAGCGGCTGGTAGTTTCGAACCGCTGACCTTAAGGTTCGCAGCCCGATTCGTAACCACTACGCTACCAGAGCTCCGTAGGGTATTCTCATAAGACAGCAATTTTATGGTTACATATAGAAAAAACAATGTTCCAAATGGCTGATTTGGTATTTAAAACCAGGTTTGGATCTCATTTCCACTAGGCTTTAGTGAAAAGAAATAATAATATTTAATAATATTTTATTATTTATTTAGTTAAAAAGGAAAGAGTAAACAGACATTTAAAAATTTTTCAATAGTGTCTTAAAATACAAAAGACAAGGTATTAACGCCTCCTTGTGGTTGTTGTCTTTAATTGCCATCAAATTGGTTCTGGCCCATAGCGACCCTGTAATAGGGCTTTCAAGGATATGCTGGTGATAAGACCCTGCAGTTCAAACCCATGTTGTAGTCGAGTGCTTACCCTACAACACAACACTATTTTTTTTTTTTTTAATATTGTAGAGTTTTTCCAACTCATAGTAATCCTGTATAGGATTTCCAAAGAACAGCTGGCAACAGCATCACACCAAGTCTTCATAAATTGAGAATATATATATGTATATATTTATATACATGCATATATGTATACATGTACACACACATATAAGGAGTCCTGGTGTGGCACTGCAAGACAATACACTGGACTACAAGGTCAGTTTGAACTACAAATTGACGATCCAAACTCACAAACTCACCAGCCACTCCTCAGAAACCCTATGCGGGGTTGCTATGAGTGGGAACGGCCTTAACTGCACTTAATAAAAACATACATATAAATGCTGATAAATAAAAAGGTTTAGATAGGATCAAGGATGATAATGAATCTCAAAAATTGACATACAATTTTATCAACCCTCTCTGCCTAATATAAAATTTAAATTTTGTGAGTATTAATTTCTGATATAATAATAATAATGATCATTTCAGTTTGAACCATAGGAAACTGCTGTACTTATAGGTAGAAACTAATGGATATTGACAATTCCTTCTTCTTGACTCTAATGCTAATAATAATAACTAGTTCTTATCTGGGACATCACACACAGAACATTTCATGTCACCCTCTCAAAAATAGCATGATATAATCTGGATTTATTCAAGACAAGAGATGATTAAACTAATGTTCAAAAAATGTAAAGCAAGTTGCTAAATGTTAGAGAACTACTAAATACCAAAACCAGATTTGTTGAAATCCTAACCTTCTTTGCTTGCTAATGTAAACCGTAGAAGGAAAGTCATGGACCTGTGTTCTACTCTGATTCTTCCTGTAACTGATAACTCTTGTTCTTTTAACAATGCTTTCATATTTATTTTCTATTTATTCTGGGAGCATGGGTACATTTTCTCACTGATTACATTGATTATTAGTAGACTAGGTTACTTGTTACTCTAATCTCGCATACTATTCCATAAAATAATTTCAGTAAAGATCTGTATAGATTGAAAAATAAAGGATAATAAACAGCAGACACTGCCATTGTATCACTTTCTTTATTAAAAGCTCTTGCTGAAAGTCTATGATACTGACATTCAGATGTGTTTTGGTTGCAAGTCCTTAGATTTGTTAAATGAATTTTTTTTTTTTTGCAAAATCTAATAAATAAAGCAGATTTGTTCAAGAGTTTGTGCTCTTATTGAAGTAGCCGAGAATGAACTTGAGCTATTGTTCCCATTTAACTCTATGTAATCTTCTCTGAAATCTTAACAATCCATTTTAAATTGTTCAATATTGCTACAGTCCACAGTTTCACATGTATAATAGCACTACTTAAAATTTCTATTTTATTTCCTTTAAATGTCAGAATTCAACATTAAGCTAGCTGAATGACCATGAATAAGTTTCATTTCAAAAGTTGCTCTGTATTTCATTATCTGTAAACATGGTTAAGAAACAAAAGTGTATAAGATCCTTCCAGCATAAAGAGGGGATGATGCTATGAATTGGAGGAATGATAGGAAGGGTCAAACAAACATTTAATACATACGAGTCATTTGGTCTATTTGATTTTCAGAATATTTATTGTAAGAAGAGTCTCTTTAAGATATAAGACCTATTAATTTCTCTGATTTTCCTGACATGGCACTGTTGAATAAGCACTAGGCTGAAAGGTCAGTTTAAACTGGAAGGTTGGTGGTTCAAATCCACCAGCCATTCCTTGGAAACCTTATACAGGGTCGTTATGAGTCAGAACTCAACAGCACTTAACAACAAGGAACAATAGAGATAAAAGAGCATGGAATTTCAGTACAAAATCTGTTACTGTCCCACATATAGAGTCCCCTTCTTGTAGCAAACGCTGACACCAGCATGGCAATGTAAGTAAGACATTCAGCACCGACTCTTCAGCACCGACTCTGCATTATTACAATTCCCTGAGGGATACAAAAAAACTTTCATCCCTGAATACAAAAAGAAATGTTTTCACAAAGCACATACTGTCATATACTCAAAGAACGCAGAGATTCAAGGTTAGTTATATTTTCAATAAACTGTTTTGCTTTGTTAGAAAACTTTCTTCCTTACCCTGAGAATGTTCTTCCTAGCATCTTTCAACAGGTTACATCATGTAAGTAATTCTAACTCTTTTGCACCATGAAAAAGCAAATTGAGAAATAAATTTAATTTGTAAAAGTTGAAACTCCTGGAAGAAGCATATTTTGATTGTTTATATTTGTTGAATCCAGTGATAAATACTCTGGTCCTCTTAGTAACAATATCTCTCACTCACTTTGAAACATCCTTGTAAGTAACCATATAATCATATGAATTTGACACTATTATATCATGCTTAATTTCACAAACATTGTTGTGTAACTTAATACTACAATGCTGATGTTGTCAGGGGCAATGGAGTCAGTTCTGACTCATAGTAACGCTGTATGTTGTTAAGTGCTGTCAAGTCGATTCCAACCCATAGCGACCCTGTATAGGGTTTCCAAGGAGCAGCTGATGAGCTTGAACCACCAACCTTTAAGTTAAAACAACTTTGCAGTCTGACACATTAGCCCACATCGCCACACCAGGACCCTATATAGGGTTTCTGAATCTTCAACTCTTTGCAGGAGTGAGAAAGTCTCGTCTTTCTCCTGTGGAGTGGCTGAGGGGTGTGAACCACTGACCCTGTGGTTACCAGTCCAGTGCTTATCTTACAGAGCTATCAGCATTTTAGAATTGTTGTTGTTATTGTTAAGTGCCCTCGAATTGGTTCTGACCCATATATATATACACACATACACACAAACACACACACACATATATATACACATATATATGTATATCTGTATAGGGTTTCCAAGGAGTGGCTGGTGAGCTTGTGGTTCAAACAAACTTTGCAGTCCAGGGGTTTAACCCACAGCCTCACTCAGAACTGAGTTCAACCCACTTTTTTCCTGTAAAGGGAAACAGTAAATTACTAAGCTTTCTTTTGGCCATACTGTCTCTTTTGCCTCTAATTAACTCTTCATTCCTTGTATGCTAAAGCAGCCATAATCAATAAAGACTTGTTTGAGTGTATTTATCAAAAATATTTTCCTACTAAAATATATAATAATATAACCTCTTTTAGTAATGACAGAGATACATGCCATGAGTTTAGTTATTAACAGGTTAATAGTATTAACCTATTATATGAGCCACATGTGATGCCACTGTTTCTCATAAATATCAAGGGATTAGTTTCTTAAAAAGTTCAATTATTTGGCACTTTACTTCTCTTCCTCATTAAACTTTCCAACTGCTGTGCAGTGGCACAACAGGGTCTTTGTCAGCTACTTAGAGGAGCTATTTGTCAATTGTTTTGCTTCAAGGATTGCCTCCTTTGTTGATGTTCTTTTACAGATTCAAAAAGTAGTTCAACAAAGACTAAAACTAAAAAGGAGAAATATGTAATTTTCATTCATGGGGTATTTTGTACAAGAGAAGAAAAATTTCCAGTTGCTTTAGTTTAAAACTTATCTTACTTAATTGAAAAATGAGAATAAATCCTTTATGGCCTTTCATTGGTAACCGGAAAATGACATAAAAATAGAAATACTATGAGAATGGAAATGTGTGGCAATTCTATAATTCTTGACATGCAGCATTAGACATGAAAAAACATTATGTAAGTATGCTGTTGAAAAGACCAAAATGTCAGACAACTTCCATTGTGATCTTCAATAATGGCAGGAGGGAAATTTGCTACTATTTATTAGAAAGAATTTTGGTTATCACTTCAACCTCTTCACTTCATACATGAAGTTGCAACCCAGGGAAATGAATTATCCAGATTCTTGAACAAATGCCAATAGAGATGAAAGTGTAAATATTGAAGTCTTGATGAGTGTTGTAGGGTAAGCACTGAACTACTAACCACAAGGTCAGTGATTCAAGCCTAACAGCTGCTCTCAGAAAACGCCATACAGGGTCTCTGTGAGTTAGAACTGGCTAAAAGGCACATAACACCACCACCACCAACAAATTGCCCCATATGATTTGACTCCAAATGTGATATGGATTCTGTTTTCCCCATACATTTTCCACGGCTCAGGAATGAGTCATTGTTTTTGTGCAAAGCTATATAGAAAGAGTTGTGAAAATAGACTGATTGAACATATAGAGCTGTCTAACTATTTTTATAGATATAGAATAGACACATACTTTTATTTCTATAAATTTATTCCTTCAGTCATGCATAGATTCCAGATTCCTAATAAACATTTATTTAATCTACCTCACCATTTATTGCTATATGATCATTTCTAAAAACCCTTTGCCCTTTTTCCTCTTCTGAAATTTTGCATGAATTTCCTACTAAAATATATAATAATATAATCTATTTTAGTAATGACAGAGATACATGTCATAACAACATCTTAAGTTAGTTCAAAAAGAAAATGAATATTTGTATATGAAAGAGGTATGGGTAGTTTGTGGATGTCTCTGGTGCTTAGTTTTCATAATTATAAAGCCTTGAACTTGAGGGGTGCCCCTGAGTGGCACAAGTGGTTAATATGCCAGGCTGCTAACAGAAAGGGTAAATGTTCTAGTCCACCAGAGAGAGGTACCTTAGGAGCCATTCATGGAAATTTACTTCTACAAAATCTGGCACTAAAAATCCTATGAATGCATAGGGTTGTATTCTGACACACTTGGGGTTGCCATGAGTCAAAGATAAATTAAAGAAACTAATACAAGACATACATAACAAAGTAGATTTTAAAACGTTACCTTTAAACAGAGTTGATAAGTTATGTTCTGTAAACAAAATCTAGCCAGAACCTTGCAATTTTTTTATGTTTTGCTGAAACACAATTATATATGTTGGTAAGTCAAAAAGTATTGCTACTATGGTTCATACATGCATGGATTTATTTCAAACAAAACATGTTTAAACACATCACTACAAACAATGGATGGTAGCAGACAAATTCCATCAATAACACATGTGTCTTGATCTCATTAGGGTGCCTTCAAAAATAGATTCAATCTAAACAATGGTGGTGGTATGCCGAGTCAGTTCCAACTTACAGCTACCCTGCATAGGGTTCCTGAAGCTGTAAATCTTTACAAGAGCAGAAAGTCTCATCTTTCTCCTGTAGAGTGACTGGTAGATTTGAGCTACTGACCTTGAGGTTAGCCACCCAGTTCGTAATCCACTACACTACATCTAAACTGAAAAAAAAAAAAAAAAAATTATGGTGTAAATTGAAGAATGCAGAATTACTCAGGGAAGGGTTGGAGAGATGGAAACACTACCATCAAAAGTGTGTAGATTTAGACAGAGGGTATGTAGACAAAAAATAGCTCTACATTTTGGCAACTGTTTAATAAAGGTTTCTTTGATTTTGTAGCAATACTTTTGATTTCTCCAACTAACTAAAATGGCAATGTCAGTCTTCATTACTATCAAATACTGGGACGATTGATGTGACCCATGAGATATATGGATACACTGAAGATTAATTTGCAACCATGCTTGATGGTGTTGGAAAGAGCACCAAAATTGTCTGTGGAAAACCTCACTTCAGTCTCTAGCTCTACCCCTTAAACAACACTCATTTGGTAAAAGTCATTTAACCTTACATTCACTGTAAAGTTGTACTAAACATCTGTCTTTCGCATTTAACAGTTGCTGTGAAGTTCAGAATAGATCATGTATATGGAAGAGTTTTACAAATAGTAAAGTGCTATAAAATTGGAAACCAAGTTGTGCTGAAAGTATGCCGAAGGAGAAACAAATGAACTGGGAATTGGCAGAGTTGAACTAGGTACTAATCCTGTTTCTGTATCTAATTAACGAGTGACTTTGGGTAAATTATTCCCTCTGGACCTTAGATTTCTCATCTGGAAAAACAATGGGGTTTGCTTTTGATGGTCTTATGTCCCTTTGGGAGGCCTGATGGTATTTCCATTTCTCTAACTTTTCACTAAAGAATTCTTCTCTCTGTTTTACACCACGGCAAAGTGGCAGTTTTAGCATCTTCAAGAGACTCAAATCATATTATTTTTCAATGTTCTTTGAGTTTGGGGAACAAAAAGAAGTCTGAAGGAGACAAGATCAGGGCTGTAGGGTGGGTTAGGTAAGATTTCCTAAGAGAATGCTCATAGGATAACCCTTACAAATCTCAAAAAATAAGTAGGTGCATATTGTGATTTAAATAGAATACTTGGCACAACTTTCCTGGCCTTTTTCTAACCAAGAAAGTTTAAATTTTTGTTAAACCTTCTATCTAATAAGTCCCCATCATCATCCGTTATCTTCAAAGAAATCTTCTTTGGAATCACAAAATATAGTCATCATAACTTTCTGAACAGACTTCTCTGGCTCACCAGGTCCCCTTAGAAGACAAATGGGACTTTTTTGTTTGTTTTTTTAAGCATTCTGATATTTTAAGACAAAGACAAGCATATTACTGAGAGAACCAGTCAGATGCTATCCACATATCGTAAGGACATATTTAAACACATTTTGTTTAGAATAAAAAATGACCCATGTGTATATAAACTGGAACCCTAGTAGTAATAATTTTTTTACTTACCCTGATAAATAAACTAAAAAGAAAAGTGACCTGTACTCCCATCTTTCAAGGATAAATATTGTGGAGTATATAGTAATTTTCAAAACGTATATTATTGATATTATATATCACTAAAGTAAGATTTGTAAAACATTGGTAATTTTCACTTTTTAAAATATTTAAATAGTATAGTGACATGTATACATTCATACTTCATTCTTTTCAAAAGTCACATAGTAATTCAGCATATAAGTAAATATCTAGTCATTTAAAATTTTTACAACATTAAAAAATTATTGAATGTTACGTGCCTTGGAGTCGGTTCTGACTCATAGCGAACCTGTACAGGGTTAACTCTTTAGGGTAGCAGAAAGCCTCATCTTTCTCCCATGGAACATCTGTTTTCTGACCTTACAGTTCACAGCCTGATTCATAACCACTACGCTCCTTTAATTCAATGATAACATTACTCATTTACCTTGTTTTAGAGTGGAGGGAAGTATACATTTTTTTTTTTTTTCCATTACAGTTTTTGCCGGCCTTATTTTCATCTACCTTCTACACAGCTTAGCTCAGATACTACCTTCACAGATACTACCTTTCCTAAACTCTCAGACTGGGTTTAGGCACACCTTTTCAATGACCATCATTGTCACACCAGTGGTGTTACTATTGGTGTTAGGTCCCCTTAAGCTTGTTCTGACTCACAGTACAACAGAATGAAACACTGCCCAGTCTAGGGTCATCCTCACAATTATTTCCATGTTTGACCACGTTGTTGAAGCCACAGTGCACTTCATCTCCTTAGAGACTGTCTGCTTTTCTCTGACTACCAAGCAGAATCCCTTTCTTCAGGGATTATTAACTCCTGACACCATGTCCAAAGTGCATAAAATGAAATCTCATCCTCCTCCTTTTCTAAGGAGTATTTTGGCTCTATTTTTTCCAATACAGCTTAAGTTCATTTCAGCAGTTTGTAGTATAGTTAATATTTTTTACCAACACTGTATATTTCATTTTCTTTATGCACATTTTACTTCTAAAATTCTAGTGCCACCTTATATTGAAGTTCAAAAAGAACAGGAACCATACATTATGCCCAAAGCCCGAGACATTCTGTAAAATAGCTTACTATTGAACTAAATGGAGTTTGGACATTCAACATAAATAAAATCTCAGAGTTTTCTAGGTATCAGCAGTTATTTGAAGAAAACTCTACACTATCAATTATTCTAGAATCCTAATGAGTATCTCCAACTTGTACCTAGTATCCTTCTAAAGTCCCATATGGTCACTTTCAACTTACAAACCCAATCTTTGAGCCTGTTATCTGTGTCCATCCCAACCTGATTCGGAAGAAGCCATCACCAAAACCAAGTTTACTGGTGAAGAATCTCCTTAAAGGTAATTCTTAAAGACTACCTCATCACTTTCTATCCATTTCACACTTAAACACAATGTCTAGTATTACTCTGACTAAGAATGAAAGCCCACAATGGGAAAGAGAGAAATAGCTTGCCCTCATGTATTTTCAAAAAGTATTATTACAAAATCACAAAATAAAACATAATCCACTGCCATTGATTCTGACTCATGGAAAATCCTATAGGGCAGAGTAGAATTACTCCATAGGGCTTCTGAGGTTGCAACTTTTTGCTGAAACAGAACTCTTTATCTTTTTCCAGCAGAATCTGGTGGGTTTGAACAACCAACCTTGTTGTTAATTGCCCATTGCTTAACCCTCTGCACCACTAAGGATCCATACAAAATCATATAATCTTTTACTAAACAAAATATCAAAATGTGAAGCTATCATATCTTGCCATACTGCCCATCAAGGCATATACACTTCTGAAGGCAGTGTCTCCATCCATCTAGCCCTTCCTCAAATTAATTCTCTATTCTTTGATTTACACTATATCAACACAACCATTTTGGCATACTCCAAGGACTTATATCAGGTTTCTTTTCAATAAACGTTTAGAACAAAAACAAGTCTGAAGGGTCAAGATCAAGGTTACAGGGGGATAGATAGAGTGCGGGTTTCCAATGAGATTCGCACAGAACAGCCCCTGCTACCCTAGGAGATTGAGCAGGGTCCTTGTCTGATGAAAAAACTTCCTCAGTGCAAACTTTCTGGTCCTTTTCTCACCAATGCACTTTTCAATTTTCTTAAGACTTCTTCCTAATAATTCCCTGTGATCGTCATATGCCCTTTAAGAAAATCTATCAAGATCAGCCCATATAGTCATTATAACCTTCTGAGCTAATCTGTCTGCTTTAAATTCATCTTTGAGGTCTTCTCAGCCTTCTTTAAAATGCTTAAATAATATAAAACCTGTTTTTTTTTTTGTTTGTTTTTAAATGTATGGACAGCATTAGCATAAGCTTGTTACAGAGCTTCAATGATGTGGAAAGATGTACACTTAAGTTTTGTTAAAATTTTGATATTAGACCTCAATCCAAAATAATTTTTCCATGGCAAAAAAAGTACTCTTTCTTCGGAAGGCACCCTAATTGAGGTAAGATAAGTGTACTACTGAAATTGCTTGTCTTCAGCTACCCACTGCTACAGAGACTTGCTGAAAGACGTTTTATTTCAAATAAACCAAAGCCAGTATGAACTGGACCCAAATAGCAATACTTTTTGACT
The DNA here is from genome assembly GCF_000296735.1 of Chrysochloris asiatica. Lineage (NCBI taxonomy): Eukaryota > Metazoa > Chordata > Mammalia > Afrosoricida > Chrysochloridae > Chrysochloris > Chrysochloris asiatica. Next base: position 33,305,809 of record NW_006408523.1, on the reverse strand, counting down.
TACCCTCATAACTCATAATAAAGCTGTATCCAGTAGTAGGGAAATCTACTTAATTATATTATAAACATTAAGAAATGGTACTAAAAGGAAATGGTTAATGCTCAACCATTTCAAGAAGTAGTATATGATCAAGAGCCAATGAAACTGAAGGAGGAAGGTGCATTGAAGGAATTGGCAAAGAACAAGGCACCAGGAATTGATGGAATAAAAATTTAAATCTTTCAAGAAAGTGAGGTGACACAGGAGGCACTCACTCATCTCTGCCAAGAAATTTGGAAGACAACTATCTGGCCAACTGATTGGAAGAGATCCATATTTGTGCCCATTCCAAAGAGAGGTGACCCAATGGAATGCAGAAATCATCGGACAATCTCTTTGATATCTCAAGTGAGTAAAGTTTTGCTAAAGGTAATACAGAAATGGCTACAATCATACATTGACAGAGAACTTCCAGAGGTTCAAGCTGGATTCAGAGGAGGCCATGCAATGAGGGACACCATGGCTGATGTCCGATGGATCATGGCTGAACACACAGAATATTAGAAAGATGTTTACCTATGCTTTAATGACTATGCAAAGGCTTTTGATTATGTGGATCATGACAAGCTATAGACAACATTGAGAAGTATGACTATTACAGAACACTTAATTGTGCTCATGAGGAATCTGTACCTGGACCAAGAAGCAGTTGTTTGAACATGGGAACACTGAATGGTTTAAAATTAAGAAACATGTGTGACAAGGTTGTATTATTTCACCATACTTATTCAACCTGTATGCTGAGCAAATAATCCAAGAAGCTGGGTTCTATGAAGAAAAACGTGGCATCAGAATTGGAGGAAGACTCATTAACAACCTGCTATATACAGATGATACAACCTTGCTTGCTGAAAATGAAGAGGACTTAAAATATTTACTGATGAAGATCAAAGAGCACAACCTTTGATATGGATTATATCTCAATGTCAAGGAAACAAAAATCCTCACCACTGGACCAATAAACAACATTCTTATCAACAGAGACAAGGTTGAAGTTGTCAAGGACTTCATTCTTCTTGGATCAACTATCAACACTCATGGAAGCATCAGTCAAGAAATCAGACGACTAATTGTATTAGGCAAATGTGCTGCACAAGACCTTTTTAAAGTGTTGAAGAGTAAAGATGTCAACTTGAAGATTAAGATGTGCCTGACCCAAGCCATGGTATTTTCAATAACCTCATATCCATGTGAAAGCTGGACAGTAAATATGGAAGACTGTGGAAGAATTGGTGCTTTTGAGTTATGGTGTTGGAGGAGAATATTGAAAGTGCTATGGGCTGCCAAAAGTACCAACAGATCCATGTTGGAAGAAGTGCAGCTAGAGTGCTCCTTGGAGGCCAGGATGGCCAAACTTTGTCTCTCATACTTGGACATATTGTCGGGAGGGACCAGTCGCTGGAGAAGGATATCATGTTTGGTAAAGTGGAGGGTCAGAGAAAAAGAGGAAGACCCCCATAACGAGATGGATTAGCCAAATAGCAACATCAATGGACTCCATCATGGCAACAGTAGTGAGGTTGGCCCAGGATCAGGCAGTGTTTTGTTCTGCTGTGCATAAAGTCGCTATAAGTTCTTACTGACTCAATGGCACCTAACAACACAAACATTAAGAATTCATTGATTGATATTAAAAATATATAAGTAAAACATTAAAAATTAATAAAAAAAAAACAAGAAGAAAATCTGTCCAACAAGAAAAGCTGTCCAACTGTCCAACAAGAAAATCCCTAGATATGAAACTTACATATCATTTACTATAAATCTTTTGGTCATTTAATTTTGTTACTATGATGTCATGGTCACCATAGGACATCTTCAAAATAATTAACAATCTGTATACTTTGGAGTCTTAGTTTGGCACTGTAGGATAAACACTGAACTGTTAACTGCAAGGTCAGTGTTTTACACCCACCAGGCACTCCTTTGAAACTCTATGTAGGGTCGTTATGAGTTGGAACTGACTTGACGGCACTTAAATACAACAGCAAAATGAGTGTCATTTCCAAATCAGTTATAAAAAATAGCAATGGACACCTACACCCGCGGATATTATAGGGCATAGGCATTGTTACCAAGGAACTGTCTCTTCCACTGGCATGAAGGTATAACTTCCTCCAGGAATAAAATGCATTAGTGCATGATTTCCCAGAATTCTTATCATTGTAAAGTGAATTTTGTTGAGTTACATTAAAAAAAAAACTGAAAGTTGTTTTTTGTTTGGTTATTTTTGTGTGTGACAATTTTCAATACATATAGGTTCATTTAATACATGAGGCAGTATCAACTTCCTTAGACTATAAGGTTCACAGACAGACCTTGGATTTTGGGGCACTCACCAAGTAATAAAGGTTCTACTGAAAGACTTTTCAGAAGAATGGAATATGTTGTTAAATTTTTATCTTCTTATCATGGTAGATATGAAATTATTCAGGACATATTTTTTAATTCGTTTCTAAATAGAGAAATGAGTTATCAGTTTAAAATGTCTTGGCATCATCAATGGAGAAGAGCCGAGAGCGGGACCCTACCCAGAGAAACAGAGATGCCTGAGATAGTGACAGAGATGATGATGTGGAGTGATGAAGCGACTGGGGACCTTGGACTCAGAGAGGAAAAGGGACTCTGGCTCGAAAACTGGGGGGAGGAAAGGGCAGTGTAGGGAGCGGGTTTCTGGGATATACCCTTTGGGTGGTTGATGATGTATAGAGGGGATTGGAACCATGGCAGTAAGATGATATAAGATGGAATGAATGTAAAACTAAAGTTCTCCCATGAAAACTATCATATAATTCACAATAAAACATTAAAAAAAAAATGTCTTGGCAAAGTAGCATCATCATGTTAATTAAGTCAGGGATGGATGCTCCATTAGGTACAGTTTTGAGGCTTCATGCACACCAAAACCATGGTCTGAATTTCCTACTAATTATTTTACCAATTGTTCTTAAAGCAATAGAAGCTCTACATATTTTAACTACAATATGTAAGAAACCCTTAGTTCTGTTACACACATTATCCAGAGTTCTACTCTAACCTTTAGCAGTTAAGGAGGGATGGGAGCAATAACAGGAGCTTAGGTGGCACAGTGGTTAAGTGTTCAGCTGCTAAGAGAAATTCACCAGCAACTCAGCAGGAGAAAAATGTGGAAATCTAACCCTGTAAAGATTAGTCTGAGAAACCACATGGGTTGAAGGGTTGGTATGGGTTGGTATCGACTCAACGGTAACAGGCTTGGTGTTTGAGTATGAGGAGGACAGTAATAATAAGAGATCCGATTATCTAGAGTGTCTTTTAAAATTGTACTTGGCTTTTAATTCTGAGAGTAGAGAAATGTGGCATATATTTTTATATGAATTTGATGGTTACACTCTCAAACACAGAATTTGTATTTTTGAGACCAAAAATTCATAACTTTTTTAAAAGTATCTAACATAACTGGGGTTACTGTGAACAACCATCAGAAATAATCATTTCCTACAACAGATATTTCACCTCTATTGCTCCCGTGAAAGTACCTGCTGTAGGCAACCATTATTTCTGATGGTTGTTCACAGTAACCCCAGTTATGTTTAGATACTTAAAAAAAAATGTTTTGAATTTTTGGTTTCAAAAATAAGAATTCTTTGAGAGTGTAACCATCAAATTCGTATAAAAATATGTGCCATATTTTTATACTTGTTTTTGTTTTTTTGTCTAGATTGAGCAATGATTTTTCAGAGATGAGTAAGGAACTAATTAAGACTAGCAATAATTATATATGCACCATGAAGTAGAACAAAACAAAATACAATAAAACAAAACAAAACACAATAAAACAAAACAAAAACAAGAACTGCTAACTGCTGTGAAGTATCAAACTCTGGTTAGGTAAAAAGGATTAGGCTCCAAGAAGACTTTTTTATTTTGTCCCATCTTTTCTTTGCTGAACTGTCTTAATTCAGCCAGTAAAATGGGGTAGCACCTTGTGGTAACCTTTTGAATATTTATATGATTTTACGTTTGGAAGAAACTTTCAACACAGAGAAAATACTTCAGAGACGATTTTTTTTGCTTGGTAGAAGCTGGAAATCTATGACCTTGCTGTTCTGTTAGCAAAAACCCCAGCTTTGTAAATTGAACTTCTTACATCTTAAGACAATTATGTTACCCAATGTTAGCTAAAGCAATAGGAATTTCTATGGCAGTATTTGAAGATATAGATTATGGCACCCAATGCTTGATTACTCAGAAATAAGGAATAAAACCATTCCAGACATTATTTATAAAACATGTTTTGTAGAGAAAATAACATCTCCAGGACTTAAAGGCATTAAGTAGTACAAAGTAACTGCTAAACCTTGTCAGATTTTCCAACAATATTAGTAGGAAAATCATTGCAAGAAATAAAATATCTTGATTCTAAGTACTTATAATGTCAAAACTGTTCCACATTCCAATTGAGAAGAGGTATACCTTGTCTTCATTAACCTAAATAGTGCTTGTGAGGCTTGGTATTATAACACTGAGGGTTGCCAGAACCGTAATTGTGTGTAGATCCTGAATTCCTGCCAGTTTGGGATGCAATCTCATTAGCATATTCATAAGTCACAGCCTTGTGCAGGTGCCAGAATGCTGCGCACTGTTTTGTGCCTATTTGCTGCAGCAAGAGAGGCAAATAGTAAATTGCCTTAAAAAAAAAAATGTCTACTATAAAACACAGCACTAATGCTATAAAATACTGCAAAGGATTTTAGCAATTATTCCATACCAACTGAAACATTTTTTCCTTCTGAGGAATGTAAATAATAAAGATGCTGAGTAGAGGAAATGCAGAGAACTTGTAAGAGCCAGAACTCAACAGGATTGCCTTGTTTTTCTAGGTTTTACATGTTATCCACCATTAACGGTCTCTCTAGGAGTGGAAAAGAGTTGAGTTTCCTTCTCTGACAAGCTACCTACTTACAGAAGGTCCAATTATCACAGGTTTTACTGTAATCTGTACATCGTTTTTTTCTATTGTTTGTTTGTTTTTCTTTTTGCATTAACTGAAGTACAAATAAGTGTTAGTTTTTTAAGTGAGATAATACTTTATAGACAAATATGATTCTAAGTTGAAGGAAAAACTTGGAATTAAGAAATTATTCTATGCATTAAAAGTAAATCCTTAACATATTTACTTTATTTCTATTAAGTGAAAAGCTAAATGATGATTCATAAAAAAGTAAAAACAGTATTCAACACCCATGCTTGTTGCAAGCAGCCATGTATATAAAATGATGATGCCCATATCTGCACACACATACACACACACCATAGTACTTTGATAATGGAAAAGACTGATTAAAATTTCATTGCATTCTCTTTATCCATTAATTCCAGAAAAGATTGTGTCTTATAAAGGTAAAACATGATACCATAAGTGGTTTGTAAGGTTTTAGATCCATTTCATACTTTTGGACACTAAAAACAAAACAAAACAAAAATCCTTATATATGTACACAAACTTTCGATACTGTGGTGTTTATGGAGTCAGTTAGACTAACATGTACATAAATTTTATAGAACAAACTGCTATGAAATCAAATCGGTCTGCTTGATAAATTCTGGTATTCTAATTTAAAGTCTACACTGCTCATCTGTCAGTTAGCTGTGCTATGGTGACTTGTGTGTTGCTGTGATGCTGGAAGCTATGCCATTGCTATTTTAAATATCAGCAGGGTGACCCATGTTAGACAGGTTTCAACTGAGCTTTCAGACTAAGACAGACTAGGAAGAAGAGGCAGACTATTTCTGAATGTCTAGCCAATGGAAGCCTTATGAATAGCAGTGGAACACTGTCAGATAGCAACACAATATTTAATATTGAAACATAATGAATAACACCAAAATATTGCCAGCTATAGTGCCAGAAAATGAAGTCCTCAGGTTGGAAGACACTCAAAATACGACTGGGGAGTACTTGCCTCATCATAGAAGAGATAACCATGATGAGAGAAATGAAGTAAAGCTTTCAGAACTTTTATTTTCTGATGGGGCACAACTTAAAATGAGGAGAAATATCTGTAAACATTCATTAATAATTAGAACATGAAATGTACGAAGTATGAATGTAGGTGAATTGGAAGTTGTCAAAAATGAAATGGAACACATAAAGATTGATATTCTAGGCACTAGTGAGCTGAAATTGATTGGCACTGGCCATTTTGAATCTGACAGTAACATGGATTACTATGCTGGGAATGACAAATTGAAGAGAAATGGTGTTGCATTCATCATTAAAAAGAGATTTGAAGATCTATCTTGAAGTATAATGATGTCTTTGATAGGAAACTATCTGTATGCCCACAAAGAAGACCATTTAATACCATTATTATTCAAATTTATGCACCAACCAATAATGCCAGTGATGATGAAGTTGAAGAATTCTACCAATTTCTTCAGTCTGAGTTGATCAAACATGCAATCAAGATGTATTGATAATTACTGAGGATGGGATTACAAAGGTTGGAAACAATGAGGAAGGATTAGTAATAGGAAAATGTGGCCTTGGTGGCAGAAACAATGCTGGATATCGCATGATAAAAATATTCAAGGACAATTACTTCTTCATTGCAAATAACTACTTAAATCAATATAAAAGATGACCATACACATAGACCTTACAAGGCTGAAACTGAAGAATATTAAAACAAGTGCGTTAGAGCCAAATTAAGACCTTTACCGTATTCTACCTGACTTAAGAGATCATCTCAAGAACAGATTTGATGCATTAGACACTAATGACCAGAAGAGTTGTGAGATGACATTAAGCACCCCATATAGGAAGAAACCAAAAGGTCATTAAAGTAACTAGGAAGAAAGAACAGACCAAAATGGGTGTCAGAAGAAACCCTTAAGCTTGCTTTCCTGCATAGAGATACAAAAGCAAATGGAAGAAATAAGGAGGTAAAAGAGATTAATAGAAAATTTCAAAGAGCAGTTCCGGAAGACAAAGTTAAATCCTAAAATGAATTGTGCAAAGACCTGGAATTAGAAAACCAAAAGCGAAGAAAATGCTAACCATTTTTTAAGTTAAAAGAACTAAAGAAAAATTCAAGCCTTGACTTGCAATATTAAAAGCTTCTATTGGCAAAATATTGAATGATGAAAAAACCATCAAAAGAAGATGAAAGAAACACAGAGTCACTGTACCAAAGAGAAATGGTCGATGTTCAACCATTTCAAGAGGTAGCATATGATCAACAACCAATGGTATGGAAGGAAGTGGTCCAATGTGCACTGAAGGCATTTGAAAGACTTCAAGAATTGATGGAATACAAATTGAAATCTTTCACCAAATTGATGCAGCTCTGGAGGCACTCACTCTTCTACGCCAACAAATTTGGAAGACAGTTACCTGGACAAATGATAGGAAGAGATCCATATTTGTGCCCATTCCACAGACAGGTGACTTAATGTAAAGAAGAAATCATTGGACAGTGTCATTAATATCACATGAAAGTAAAACTTTGCTAACGATCATTTTAAAAATGGCTGCAACAGTACATTGACAGGGAACTGCCATAGGCTCTAGCTAGATTCAGAAAATAGATTTGAATCCATGTTCTGGACATGGATTGAGGGAGACCACTGCTGATATCATATGTATCTTGACTAAAAGCAAGAATATCAGAAAGACGTTTACCTGTGCTCTATTGACTATGCAAAGGCTTTTGACTGTGTGGATCATGACAAGGTATGGATAACATTGTGAATAATGGGTATGGCAGAATACTTAATTTTGCTCATGAGGAACCTATATATAGACCAAGAGGCAATTTGAACAAAACAAGGAGACACTGAGGTTTTTAATCAAGAAAGGTGTGTGACATGGTTGTATTATTTCACCATACTTATTCAATCTGTAAACTGAGCAAATAATTTGAGAAACTGGATTATAAAAATAAGAATACGGCATCACTGATTAAATTCAAAGACCACAGCCTTCAGTATGGGTTGTACTTCAATGTAAAGAAAACAAACAAAAAAAAAAAATCCTCACCACTGGACCAATAAATAATATCATGATAAACAGAGAAAAGACTGAAGTTGTCAAAAGACTTCATTTTTCTTAAATCCACTATGAAGACTCATGAAATCAGCAGTCAAGAAATCAACCAATGTATTGCAATAGGCAAATCTGCTGCACAAGACCTCTTTAAAGTGTTCCAAAGCAACAATTTCAGTTTGAATATTAAGGTGCACCTGACCCAAGCCATGGTATTTTCAATATCCTCATATACATGTGAAATTTGGACAACGAATAAGGAAGACTAGAAGAATTTATGCATTAAGTATGGTGCTTGAGAAAATTATCAAAAGTACCATGGATTGCCAAAAAAAAAAAACAACCAAAAAAATACCCAACTAACCAGTCACTCCGCGGGAGAAAGATGAGGCTTTCTACTCCCGTAAAGATTTACACCCTCGGAAACCCTGTACAGGGTCGCTATGGGTCGGACCCGACTCGATGGCACTTAACAACAACAACAATTTGTGTTGGAACAAGTACAGCCAGAATAGAATATGATTCTTGGAAGTCAGGAGGGCAAGGCTTCATTTCTTATACTTCAGATGTATCATAGGAGGGACCAGTTGCTAGAGAAGAACATCATGCTCAGTAAAGTGGAGGGTCTGTAAAAAGAAGATGACCCCTGTCCAGATGGATTGGCATAGTATCAGCAGAATGAGTTCAAGTGTAACAGTGATTGTGGGGATGGCACAGGACAGCTCAGTGTTTCCTTCTGTGTGAGTATTGTTTCTAGGAGTCAGAACCATCTTGACAGCACCTAACAACAACAAAACACAAAGCATAGCATTGCTGCATTATTTTTTAAGTAAGAATATGTATTGTTAACCTTTGTATCTTGAAAATTTGCAGGTGTCTGTACTACAAAATGGCACTGTGGGTTAGACACTGAGAAGCTAACCACAGCTGGGTGGTTTATATCCATCATCTGCTGTCTATAGGGACAGATGAGGCTGTCTCTATAGAACGTCACTAAGAGTTGCCATCAACTCAAAGGAAGCGAGTTTGGTGTTTTGGTTTGGTACACACAGAACATTTAGAAAACCTCTATATCCTGTTGTGGCACCGTAGAACAAACACTGGACCGTTAACCTCAAAATTGCCTGTTTGAAACCCACCAGCCGCTCCTCAGAAACCCTAGGCAGGGTTTGTGATAAGTTGAAACTGACACAGTAGCTCTAACAACAACAAGAAGTCTTATTTAGATTTGTATGTTATAAAATATGTCTCCAGGCTGAAGCTGATTTTAAATATTATACTTCTATAAAACCATCCAGTGAAATAAGATTAGTAGGATTATTATTGAAAATTATTAAGAGTATTATAATTTTTGTTTGCACTTAAACATATAATGTATTTCAGTTTCTAATAAGCATTTGGATAGCCTGCAAAGATTCCAGAAAAAATTAAAGGGAAAACATCAAGATTGATGTTTCTTATTTTCCTTTTCATGTATAGACTCACATGTATTTGATTCTTTAGCATCTGTTTTACTTAGTTCCATTTATTTAGTCAACCCTCTAGTAAGTGCCTTTTACATGTGAAACACTGTCAAATAGTTTAAGAATAAAAGATAAACATGTGCCAGTCTCTAAAGAAGGTCACATTTTAGTGGGGGAGATAATCAAATAATTAGCAGATTTCAAAATAATAGAACACGTAGTATGATAGAAGTATACCTAGAGAGCTTTTCTCTTTATACTTACATCTCCTTGTTATAAATTTTATATTCTTAATTAGAAATGTTATGCTAGATATTGAAGATATTTATTTGGCAGACAAAAATGAGCAGTATAATTTAATCTTTCCTTATTCCTCAAGTGTTAGACACAGGACTACAGAAGAGGAAAAGCAGACCAGGGAACATCTTAAAATAATGCCAGTAACAGCTGTGGATTTTCTATTGGCAGTCAGCCAATTAGGTGTGAAAGACAGGAAGACTTGTGAACCTCAACGTTGGTGATCTTCAGAACTGGAATCTGTTATGCTCAAATAACTGAACATTAATGAGAAAGGATTCATTTTGATAACATTTTTTGAAAATTTTTCAAACCAAGGGATTGTTTCCTTCATTAATCTAACTGTATTTTCTGTCCATTGTTGACTGAATTCTTGGAATGAAAGCAAAATAGAAACACATTATCAACATTCTCTGACTCGTAAAATAGTGTCCCTCACTCGCTTCTGATCTCAGAATTAGCCATTATAAAACTCATGCTCTTTTCCATTTAAGGTTTGTTGTTAGTTGAGAAAATAAATCATAGTTCTAGTTTATAACTGATTCATCTGCCTTTCAGTGGAGTAGAAGGGTGAGGGGTGGTTTTACTCTCTCTCTCTGTCCGTTTGCTTTCACTCTCTCTTTTTCTCTTTCTCTCTCTCACACACAAAGACATGTTCACACACACCTTAACTCAGCCTTAACACAAACTAATGGGAAGGAAGTGGTCATAATTATCTGATGAGCATCACTTGTAAACAGGCACTCTGTGGATTTCATAAACCTCATCTGGTATATAGATTTTGCCCAATTTTATCACCAAATTACTTCAGAATTTTAGAAAACTGATTTAGCAAAATGCTATAAAATATGTGCCAGAGACCTTTTGTCTTAGACAAGAGGTATTCTTCCTTGAACAAATAGCTGATGAATAATATGTTTTATAAATTAAATTTAGATTTAGATTGATGCTTATCTCTATGGATGGTTAAATTATTATTTCTTGTCAAAATGGTCATGTTAAAAGGCAATATCAAGATAGGTCTACTAAAATAGGTTGCCAAATATTCATTATAAGTTGGAAAAAAGATATAAGCATTCATTTTTAGATGTAAAAGCTGTCTAAAGCACATAGATAGGCTTCTTTTTCATCAATTAATTATGCCATATATTGACCATTTAAAACAGATTCAAATTACATATAGATATTTTAAGATTCATCATTTTCAATATTTTCTTCTTGCTTATAAAAATTCCATTTTAAATTGGTAAATTAGCATCTCTGCTTTAGAGAAAATAATCTTTCAATTTTTCCCCTTGAGAAAACAGAATACTAATTCAAGATTGTCTCTATCAAATGTATTATCATAGTATACAGCCTTTATAAATAAAAAGGTACATTCTTTATGAGTAATATAAATATGAAACATGAATCTGTCACAACTCATTGGTTCTATCTCTTTATTATATTGGTTGACCTCTATGTGTTTTGATATCTGTTGCCACAAATTAAAATAAAACAAAATCTAAAAAAAAAAAAATTTCTACAAAATGAACAAAATACATAAAACGGAAGGACATGTGTACGCGATACACAGATGCTCTAATAATGTTTTAGAGTATTCACACAAACACACATATCTCTGCTTAGAAATAAAATATGTATTATCCAAAATTGCTCCCGAGTATAAATAAGGAGTCCTGGTGTTGCACTGTGGATTAATGCACCAGACTGTAAAGCCATTTGAACTGCAAGGTCGGTGGTTCAAGCTCACCAGCTGCTCCTCGGAAACCGTATACAGGGTCTCTATGGGTTGGAACCCACTCGATGGCACTTAACAACAACAATCAGAACTAAGGAGTCCTTGTGTGGCTCTATGGGTTAATCCTGTGGACCGACCACAAGGTGGTTTAAACCACAAGGTTTGAGGTTTAAGCTCACCAGCCGCTCCCTAGAAACCCTATACAGAGTAGCTATCAGCCAGACCAGACTCAGCTGTACTTAAAAAGAACAACATCAGAACTAAAATACTGTAGACTGCATTTGGACTCTTTATGGACTGTGTGCATCTCTAATGGTAATGTGGTGATCTTTTTGAGTCTGGATTGACAGCCTTTGGAGAAAGTATGTCCATGTAACAAATATTGAAAGCTGCTGGAAATTGTTGCTGTTGTTGATAAGTGTTGTTGAGTCAATTCCAACTCACAGCAACCCTGTACAGGGTTTTCAAGACTGCAAATCTTTGTCAGAGCAGAATTTACTCAAACCTTTGACCTTGTGGTTTGAAGTCCAGTGCTTACCCTAAAGAGCTACTGATAGTTTACAGAAAAAGGAAATATTGGGCATTTATAAGAGACACATGACTCCCTTACATTGAACCTTTTGAAATTCATTCAGTCAAGAATGCATCAAATTTATATTGAGCATCTACTCTGTTCCAATCATGAGGCTATACCCAGAAATTAAAATGTAATAGAACAGAGTCTAAAAAGGGTGACAGATTTACAATAAGCTAATTATAATGGAATTAGAAAAATGTATTAATAAAAATATTGAAAAGTACTATAATTGAGAAAAGAAACTGGTATTTTTATGTTTCCAACCTACCAAGCACCAACCAGATCACTTTATAATTTTGCATTTTTAATTTACTCACCAAAACCACTGAGTTACGTCAATATTATTATTTCAGTGTTTTAAGAAAATAAATCAAGATTCAAAGAACTTTTGAAAGTCCAAATACAGTTTTTGACCAACGACACAAAACAGAGTTAACCCAAAGCTAATGTATTTTTATATATTTTTTCCATTATACTTGAAAACTTTGACTGGAATGTTCACAAAGAATTTGATTTAAAAAGATGATATGTAATCTAGAGTTTGAGGGAAATGTTTGCCAGAGGTTTAAGATGTGGAAGAGCATTCCATGCCATAAAAGTGGCTTATGAAAAGATGGTAAGTGACAAATTTGTATACCGGTGAGTATTTTCTTTGTATTTCTAGCTGTGATCTGAATTAATTTGTGAAGGATAATTTTAAGAAGCGGACAGTAGTAGGCAGAGGTTCTTGAAGTTGTTTTGTTGTTTTCCCCTAAGAATGAGAATGGAATACATCTTTTTGTTGTTAAAAACTTAAGTCTCACAGAAGATTTACTAAAGATCAAGATAAGTATGGTCCAAGAAATAAAGTTTTTGCTGAAGTTACTACTAAAATAGGCTGGTATTAAGGCAACAAATGAAAAGACAGAGGGGTACGGAAGTATTGAAACATAATTCTGAAGAATTTAGTCCATGATTGGATATAGATATTGAAGGGGTGAGGAAAGGAAATGTTGAGCATCTTCCTTGTGAGACTGCAGAAACCTTGCAGCCATCATTAAAGCGTGACTTTAAAAAGGATTTTGTCCTAATTCTCTAGTGCTGCTATAATAGAAATATTAAGAATGCAGCTGTAATAAATAAATTTATTTTCTTGTAACTTAGAAACTAGCAGTCTGAATTCAAGGACTGCTATGACGGAAGGCTTTCTCTCATTATTGACTCTGCAGGAAGATCTTTGTCTCTCTTCAGGTTTTGTTCCTTGGTTTTCTGGGGATATTTAGGTATCTCGACTTTTATCTTTCCCTGGCTTCTCTGTGGCTAATTTGCTCATTGTATACTTCAGACACACCCTACATAAACATGGATTCATTACCATAACAAAAGAAAACCCATTTAAATAGCCTTAGATTCATAAATGTGTTGCTGTTAGGTGTTTTTTGTTAGGTGCCATCCATTCAGTTCCAACACACAGCAATACTATGCACAACTGAACAAAACACTACCCAGTTCTGTGCCACAGCCTTACAATTGGTGTTATGTTTGAGCCTACTGTTGCTCCCACTGTGTTAGTCTACCTCATTAGGGGTCTTACCCTTTTCTGCTATCCCTTCACTTTAACAAGCATGATGTCCTTATTAAAGGACTGGTCCTTTTTGACAACATGCCCAAAGAACGATTGATGAAGTATTGAAGTTGCTGCTTCTAAGGAGCATTCTGGCTGTTTTTTTTTTTTTTTTTTTTTTCTAAGACAGATTTGTTTCTTATTCTGGCAATCCATGGTACTTTCAATATTCAATATTCCTCTCCAGCACGATAATTCAAATGCATTGATTCTCCTATGCATTTATTCATTGTCCAACTTTCACATACCTGCTAGGTGATTTCACATGAAATCACTTCCACATGAAAATGTCATGGCCTGGGTCAGGGGCATCTTTGTCCTCAAACTGTTATCTTTGCTCTTTAACACTTTAAAGAGAGCTTTGCAGCAGATTTACCTAATGCTATATATATATATATATTTTTTTTTTTTTTTTTTTTTTTTTTTTTCTTGATGGCTTTTGGGAATCTAATCCAAAGCCAAACCAAGTACCCATTGATTTGATTTTGACTTATTGAAACACTACAGGATTTTAAAGGTTGTAAAGTTTTATGGGAGCAAACATCATCATCTTTCTCCTGAGGAGTAATTCATGGATTTGAACCACCTACTTTACCATTAGCAGCCCCAAGCATAACCCACAGTGCCACCAGCATTCCTTAGAGTCCATTCCAATTTATAGTGATACTTTGTGGCAGAGTAGAACTACACCATAGCATTTTTTAGGCTGTAATCTTTATGGAATCCCTGGTGTGGTGCTGTTGGATAAGCACTGGACTAGTAATCACAAGAACAGCAATTCAATTCTGCCAGTTGATCTCAGAAACCCTGTACAGGGTCGCTAAGAATCCAAACTGAGTTGATGGCACACAATAACAACAATCTTTATGGGAATAGATCACCAGGCATTTTTTTTCCCAAGGAACCTCTGGTGTGTCCAAACTATCAACTTTTAAATTAGCACCAAAGTGCTTAACTGTTGTGCCACCATAACTCTTTTCCATAAAATTGAGGTTAGGATTTGCAATACTTTTTTGGGGGAGGCATGTTTCAATTCAAAACAAATATGAAAGGGATATAATATTATTAAATCCATTTCAGCTGTACTTTATTCAAGAATATCATCCAGCACATATAAAATAAAATGCAAGGTGAAAGAAAAATAGACTCTGAAAAAAATGTAAGTATTTACACTATAGGCAAAGCAGAAGAATATATCAAAAGAGATTTAGAATGTTTCAAGAAAAAAAGAGAGCGCTCCCACAAGTCAAGATTAAAGAGTATTTTCATTGTAGTGTGGTCAAGAATATCACATGCCATTAAGAAGTTTAAAAAAAAGAAAAATTAAGACCAAAATTGGATTTAGCAAAGTGTCGTGTTTCTATAAGAGAATGGAGGCATGACAAATTTACTAAGCACTCTTAAGAAGTGGGATGGAAGCACAACCTTCATATAAAATGTTGAAAAGTAAATCAAGATTATTGAAGTAAAAGCAAGTATGGAAAATATTATATAAAGAAATGTGCCACCTCAGATACAATAGCAAATCTCTATTCACTAAAGAAAAAGGTGAAGGGGATAGTCAGGAATTGGAGGAGAAAACATATTACATTTCTGGTTACCTTCATAACTAACTCCTTTGTCAGGAGAGCAGAACTTGATGCTGCCTGGCTAACATAATTGAATGTTCTAATTAAAGATTCTTTGGTAGAATTTAACCAAAAGGTGAAAGAACACAGAAGAAAATTTTAAATTCTCAGACAAAGCCAGACTTACTGGAGCCATTGAGACTAAAGAGTTTCTAAAATGATTGCCTAGAGATAATCTTTAATCTTTAAAACTTAAACAAAAGATACCTCTTGAAGTTTTCTTTGAATCCATAGTTTATATTTATAAGTAAATTTTGTCTACATTGAGCATTGTGCTATTTCCAAGAAATATCTCAGTGAGAGCAAATTGACAACAGCAATTCAAAAGATTAGATGAAAATTTCCATGAACAGTGAGTTAAAGAAAATGGTAACAGAACAATTCAGAGAAGGGTGGTGAGAATATTTGCACAGCTTGAAAAATGCAATCAGTGTAAATGAGTTGTTCATGTAGAAATTGTTGAAATGGTGCGTGATTATATTTTCAGCAAAATACAAAAAATAAAAAAGAAGTTTGCATAGTAAAATCAGCAAATAGAAAAGTAGGTTTAGAGAGGAGAATAAAATAGGTCACTTTTTTGCTACATGCTTATTTTGTTTTCTGCTGGGAAATTAAAGCAAATTTGTCTCCTGTAGGGGGGAAAAAAATTGAGTTGCCATAAATGGGAAAGTTGAACAAGGAGAACAGAAATAAGGGAGTGATAGAGGGAGGTAAAGTAAGACACTGACATACAAGAGAAATGAAACTAAGCACTGTCAAGATAGTGCAGGGGTAAGATCCAATAATGCAGGTTATGAGATTATATAGTTTAAAAAAAAAACAAAAAAAAAAAAACAGGCAATTTCTTGCTTTAAATTCTATAGGAAAAACAGTCTTAGAGGAGAAACAGATGACCTATATTTGCCTGGTTGTTTGAAAGATGATTATCTGCAACAGCTAAAGCAGCTAAAGGGAACTGGAGGTAGAATAGAAGTCTTTAGGAGAATATGAAATAGTCATTATGGAGATATAGGACTAAGGAAAAATATGACACATTCTTATATAGTGAAACACTTGAAAATCAGAACTTGACATGAATTCCTTGTTTTTCCACTTCTTGAAAAGTCTGCCTTCTGACTACTTTTATATTACATTCTGCTAGTGGAAAAGGACTCCTGGTGTGGCACTGTAGGATCAGCAATGGACTGTGAATCACAAGGTCAGCCCTTCAAACCCACCAGCTGCTCCTCAGAAACCCTCTCCAGGTTTGCTATGAATCAAAACCAACGCCATAACATTCAACAACACAAAAACATTGATGGAAAGTATTTCAGTGTTCCTTCTCTGACAGGTTTCCACCTTACTCATGTTCTGAATTTCACAGATTTTACTGTAAATGTTACATGCAAAGTTAAAAGAGTATTGGTGCCTTTGGTGCCTACTCAGGTACAACAAAAATGGATTCTGTGTCTTGGCTCAGGGAGGTTGCTTCAATTGTGAAAAATTGTTCAATATCTAACTAGCATAACTACAGTAGGAAACATTCACATCTTTCTATTGCTTCCCAATTGATTAATAATCAAAATGCATCCACAAGATGATGGTGGTGGTTATGTACTGTGGAGTCGGTTCTGACTCATAGAAACCGTGTATAGGGTTTCTGAGGCAGTAAATCTTTATGGGAGCAGAAAGCCTCCTCTTTCTCCCACGGAATAGCTGGTAGTTTCAAACTGCTGACCTTGAGGTTCGCAGCTCAATTGTAACTACTACACTACCAAGCTCCTTATCCAGTTGTATATTCCCACATGGTTTACATGGAATCCAAATACAAGTGTGTTGTTGTTGCTGTGTGCCGTTGAGTCCAAGGAGTGGTGGTTGGGTTTGAAATGGCGACCTTGTGTTTTGCAGTCTAATGCTTATTCTATAGTACCACACTAGGACTCCAATATAAGTTTAGTATATACCAATTTCAGTTTAAATAGAAAATGATCTCTTACTTTCAACACATCTTACACAGTTATTCACCAACATCCTGCCTCTTTCTGACCTCACCAGTTTTCCCACTCCCCCTTCCTAACCAGGGACATCAGACTTCTTACACATGTGTGTGGGCATGATAAGATATTTTAGCCAGGGCATTAAGAGAAGTCTTCTTGAGGAAAGTGATATTTGAAGACAGGTTTGAAAGGTAACGGGAAGAGACCAGTGTAGCAAACTCTGTATGAAGATTTTTAGGCAGGGTTCTAAGAAGAGAGAGACAAGGTGTAAGAAGTCTGATGTGACTCAACCCATCAATCCTTCTACTTGGTATATATCCACAAGAAATAAAAGCTAGGACATAAGTAGACATATGCACACCTATGTTCATCACAGCACTATAATAACCAAAAGATACAGACAGCCTAAGTGGAAGACTGTATAAACAAACTTTGGTACATACACATAATGGAATACTATGCAACCTGAAGGATAAAGATAAATGTGCAAAACACCTTGTAATGTGGACAACCTGGAGGACATGATGCTGAGTGAATATCATAAAAGGACAGATGTTTCATGAGACCACTATTGTAAAAGTTGAAGAAATGGTTTGATGGTTACCAAGGGTGGCAGGGAAGGGAGAGAAATTCAATGGCTAGTGAGTAAACACGTGTTAGCTTGGGTGACGGGATGGACAATATATAAGAGGAGGGAGGACAATAGACAAGCAAAGTGAGGATGGCAAAAGGATAAAGATAGGTGAACATAAAGGGAGGTATGCAGCTGCACCAGGACTCCAATAATAATAATAGTAAAACCAGGTTTATTGATCAGAAAGACATTGGAGGAGGAACCTGATACTATAGATCTTGACCACCCTTCAGGTCTCAAAAGGAACTCACCCTAGTGGCCCAATTTCAGCCAAGCAGTATATAGGTGTGTGTGTGTGTGTGTGTGTGTGTGTGTGTGTGTGTGTGTTGGGGGTTGGGGGGGTACATAATACTAGCAATGTAGGCTTACCAGGGAATGGTTAATCATTCAAAACCAAAAGGACAACATATGCCTAAGGACAAAGTTGAGACAGGATAGGAAGGTGGGTGTAATGAAAATAGGAACTGCAGGGAAGAAGTTGGATAAAGATTGTTGCATAGAGGGGTTTGTAATCATTGAGCTGAAATAAAGTGTAGTATCTGTTAAATGTAAACCTGATGATCTTGTCTGTAAACCTTCACTAAATTCACAATAAAATGTTAAAAAAAAATACAAAATAAATAATATGGTTTAAAATTAAACCAAACCAAAACATTGTTAGCTAAATAAACAGACACACGCAATTAGCAAATTGAAAAGCAGTCACCACTTGAGAATGCTTCTGCTCTGTCAAGTCAACTCAATCACAAAAGTAATTCTGAAAAGGGTAGAAGAAGAGGGAGAAAAGGATAAGGATGAAAAATAACACTTGGCTACAGATTCCTTTTTTAGTATATAGCCTTTGGAAAATGTCTACACATAGACTGGAATAATAACCTACAATTGTAATCTTCAAAAGTTTTTTAAAAGTATAATTGAATTGATAGATCAATAAAAAGGAGTCCTGCCTTGGTGCAGTGGGTTAATGCGCCAGACTGCAAAGCCATTTGCAACGAAAGGCCGGCGGTTCAAGCTCAACAGCTGCTCCAGGGTTGCTATGGGTAAGAACCAACTCAACGGCACTTAACAACAACGACATTTACTTTTCTTCTCGAAAATTATGGAAAAACAGCTTAAGAAGAACAAATAATATATAAAATGTTTAAATGCTAAGATTTGACATTTTTGACTTATTTATAAGATACTCAGAATTAATTAATGATGTAGTTGTTGTTAAGTGTCATTGAGTCAATTCTGACTCATAGTATAGGGTTTCCTAAGAATGACTGAAGGGTTTGAACATCCAGCCTTGCAGTCAGCAGTCTAGAACTTATCGTACAGTGTCACACCAGGCCTTGAAATAATGATATGCCATTTAAATTTTGCTAAATTTCAACATCAGCTGTTTGGAGGATGAGCAACAGCATATTTCACTATATCAAGAGTGTATGTAGCAAAGTCAGGTTGTGAAAATGAAGTTGAAAGTCAATATTTATTTTAAAAAGCAACTATAGAGACATTTGATCTCATAATTGCATTCTGAAGACTGGTACAGAAAAGTAGAATCCTATTCATGTTTTCCACAGAAGGTTACAACCATGAAATTTAGTATCACAATAGATGTTCAATCAGGTTTTTAAAAACATTTATCAGCATTTCCTAGAAGCAAAATTTGACACTCATTGACAAAGTAGAGCTATCAACAATGGAGCCTAGAATACAGCTATTTCATCTGCATAGAAATGGTACTTAGTGCAAGGAGTATCCCCTGGGCAGTGGTTGGCTTTGGGATGGAGAGTGACATAAGGGTATCAAAGCTGCTGAAGCATTCAAAGACTGAAAGACTGTAAACAAAGTAAGTGCTTTAAGGAGAAACTGAAGCAGAATGTTAAGTGATTCAGCAGAGTTTTATGATGCCTGAAAATTCCTAAAGCAGACTAAGGAATCTCACACAGAAAGGAGATAGATTGTTTCTTCAATAATTATACAGACTATAACAACAGGTTCTGGAATATGGAGAAGACTCTTTGCAAGTTTGCATTTAGTTGTTGATTTAAATAGAAATCATAAAATGATACTAAATAGAACACCCTCAAATTAAAGCAATAGCAGTTAATAGTGGTTTACTGAACACTACATTTAGACATAAAACATGATCCTTACTCACATGTATCACATAGGACAAAGTAACAAGCTAGAAACTAGTACTGAGAATTACAGAGATAACAAATTGAGGGTATTTCAGTGTTATTTTCTAGACAATAAAAACTACTAGCCCATGGAAACATCACCTAAAGGAAGTGAGAACAGTAGATTACTAAAATCCCTTAAAATTTGATGAAGAACCCATTGGCGGTAAAAAGCAAGAAGTGGAAAGTTTTCCCCTCTATTACTTTAACCTGATGTGTCTTGATATTACACACTAGGCTCCTTTCCTTACATGCATTTCCGTCCTCCAAAGGAAAAATATGTCTATAAAGTACATTTTATTTCCCATTTCTACATTGTTATATTTGGCCATATTCTTAAATTGCAGCATATGGTGTAATAAATAAGAAACCAATAGATTTATATTTATCTCTTCTCATCAATCATTTTCAGGAGGTAATATATGCTCATATCACTAGTGCATTGATTTTTTTGTTCTTTGTTCTTTTAAATGATCACCTTCCTTTGCTATTAGTCAACATGTTGCTGTTGTTAAGTGCCATCGAGTCGGTTCCGACCCATAGAGAACCTGTATAGGGTTTCCTAGGAGTGACTGGTGAGCTTGAACCACTGACTTTGCAGTTCAAACAGGTTTGCAGTCTGGAGCATTAACCCACAGCACCACACCAGGACTCCATCGGTCAACATAAATGTGACTTATTAGGGAAAATAATATTACTATGAATTTTTTTCTTTAATGTTAGAAGTGGCTAATTGTCTTCTGCCAGTGCACAATTGTTTTTGTCAACATTTCTCAGATATTTGTTTTAAAGTTGTGTTATGTGATCACCACAATTGATACTCTGATACTGAATAGTTGGAACAAAGATACAACTCTTGTAAAGTTTCATGTTATTATAATCTGACCTATATGCTTTGGAAAATTATATAGGGATTGAGAAGTTTTAACAATTTTGGAATGTAGTATGAGGTAGCAATTGTCTTTGCTAGCTTGCCGAGGTAGCAAGAGAAAAAAACAAATACCAGCTTGCAGTCTTTTAGATAAGGCGTGTCCAGGAGTCCTGGTGTGGGGTTGTGGGTTAATGTGCTGGACTACTAAATCGGCTTGAACTGCAAGGTTGGTGGTTCAAGCTCACTGGTTGCTCCTTGAAAACTCTATACAGGGTTGCTATGGGTCGGAACTGACTAACCGGCACTTCACAATATCATACATCCTACATAGGGTAATTTCTGTTTAAACCATAAATTCTATTGATTAAACGAAACACAAATTAAACAAAAAAAAAATTGATTGGAGAAATAATGTTGTTGTTTAGTGATATAAGTAGGTTTCGACTCACAGAGAGGGTACCCTGTATAGGGTTTCCAAGGAGCAGCTAATGGATTTGAACCACCTACCAGAATGGCCAAACTTCATCTCTCATACTTCAGACATATTGTCAGGAGGGACCAGTCACTGGAGAAGGATATCATGTTTGGTAAGGTGGAGGGTCAGAGAAAAAGAGGAAGACCCCAGTGAGATAGTTTGGTAAAGTGGCAGCATTGATTGGCTCAAGCGTGAGCAACAATTGTGAGGTTCACCCAAGACCGGACAGTGTTTCATTTGGTTGTGTATAGGATCGCTATGAGCTGGTACTGACTCAATGGCACCTAATAACAACAACAACAACAACCTTGTAGCTCATATAGAATTTAAGGTCAAATATTTATCCTACAGTGCCACATCAGGACCTCTGCAATTTGAAATTTGAGTCCTGAAAAGATTTATCTAAACTATTGTTTTCAACAATTCTCCTGTTACTGCTTTATATTGATCTTACACCTACGTTTCAAAAGTGCAGTCACACATATTATGCCATTAAATAATTTTCTCAACAACCTTATGAGCTATTATCTGCATTTCCTAGATAAGGAAATGGAGGCTTCCTGGTATTGCACAACTTTCTGTTTTTTCAGTACCCTGCCCTTTTTAGTGCATTAAACACACTGATCCTCCTAATTAGATCATTCTTGGTTCATTCATATGCACAAAAAATTAGAGTAATCTCCAGCACACTTTGAATTTATACAAGTGTTTAATATTGAAATGAAGTCCTGGTGTGGTGCTGTGGGTTAATGTGCTGGACTGCAAAGTTGGTTTGAACTGCAAAGTCAGAGGTTCAAACTCATGAGCTGCTCCTCGGAAACCCTGTATAGGGTCTATGAGTCAGAACCAACTCATCAGCATTTGACAACAACATACATCCTACAGAGGATAAAAACAGTCATTACCTTAAGGTAACTGTGAAACCCAGATACATTAGATTTCCTTGTTCTATATACTCACTCCCTCTTACTCTTTATAGCGTTATCATAGCAATCTCAACTTAAATGTGTGTTAATTTGCCTAAAAACAAGAATCCTATATAGAATCTATCATGTTCAACATTGTATATCTGGTCCATAACACATATTTGTATGTCACTGCTTATTAATGAATGATGGTCACAAACATGAAATAATGAATTTTAAAACTCACCTCTCCTAGATTTTAACTCAACTTCTTTGCATGTTAACAAATGACTTATAGACCACTCTCCTCACCATCAAAAAATATATCCCCACTCTGCGAACCTCAGGATCAGCAGTTTGAAACTACCAGCTGTTCTGAGGGAGAAAGATGAGGCGTTTTGAGTCGGAACCAACTCCACAGCACACAACAACAACAACAACAACAACAATCTGTAAAGTTTCATGGAGTATATAAATCAGAATCAACTCCACAGCAACTAAGAAAAATAATGACAGTATAAATTATAGGTTACATTGAAAATATGCTAAAAACCCTTTGAGATTATTTAAATGCCATAATATTACGTCAAAAACTAATTTAAAAAATGTATTAGTAGTGCTCAGAACTTCTTCCTTGAAAGAAAAGGATGCATATAAATTTTTGCATTTTTAATCATATGTACTTATTTGTGGGTTTACATTTAAATATCTTACATATATTTTCTTAAAAATATTTACTCCCTAGTTCTATTGTTGTTGTTCAGCCACTGAGTGGCTTCTGACTCATATAAATCCTATATGGGGTTTCCTGGGAGTGATGGTGGATTTGAACTGCCAACCTGAAAGCCAGCAGGCCAGTGTTTATCCTACAGCAGCACACCAGGACTCCACCCTAGTTCCACAGCTTAAAAAAAAAAAAAAGAAAAGAAAAAGAAATGTTAAGCTTTTTAAATACAAATTACTCTATTGATAAATTATAAACTTTTCCATTTAATCTGCCAGCCTTCTTTCTCAAAAATTTAAGATAGTATGAACAATTGTCCTATGACATAGGTCAACATAGTGGGAGAGTGACGCAGTATCCGAACAGGGTAACAACACCTGCTAGTACTGAGACACACGTAGATTTTTCTACTTGTTTTAATGCTTTGTGTTTTTGAGTGTTTGTTTGACAAGCATATGGGAACAAGAATTTCTTGCATCTAGTCCAAATCCAAAACAAATAAAAAACACACAAAAATGAGAAAATACAGGATAACACACGGTTCTCTTACAACTGTCATTAAATTGAGTTGAAAATATTAGGGAAAAGTGGATTAATCTATTCTTCTTGGAACACATCAAGAACATATGCAAAAATTGCTAGTAAAAACTGATATTTTTATGATCAATAACTGGAACAACAACAACAACAACAAAAAATGAGAAATAAAAGAAGGATGTAGAATATGTGGCTAATTACCTCCAAGAAAAACTGCCATGTTTTTGCCATGGGAACTGAAGTGGATGATCACCGACTACCATGACTAAACTTTTTTGATCAAATACTCTATAGAAGAACACTCCCCATTAGGGGAAATGTAGGAATCAACCTTTAAATTCTCTTGTATTCCAGAATTCCTAGATTTATGAAGGTTGTATGAACTTCATAAACTACTGTCCTCACACAGTCTTTAAACCTTAAGCCAAAAGTTTCCTCTGAAATCTTCAAAACCAAACAATAATTTAGTAACGGAAAAGCTCATATTCTGTTTCTTAGAAACAAAACTATGGCTTAATATTGTCTTTTCTTGTGAAAAGACACAGTTGCTGGTGATTAAGCTAAGTTGCATCTAGGATTTGTTATGATCACTGAGGCATGCGATTCTGAATAAGAAAACAACCTGTACCATCCTGATCTGGATGATCCAAAAACCCTGTTTTGAGTCAGTCCCTTACAGGAGGAATCCAGATCTAAACTGGACTGTCCAAATGTCATCACAGATGTATAGACCTAGATGTTTTTACTGAGTGCCATCGAACCATTTCCAATTCATAGTGATCTTGTATAGGTTTTCTGAGGAGCATTTTGTGAGCTTGAACT
>NW_006408523.1:33260097-33281075 GCF_000296735.1 Chrysochloris asiatica | reverse complement strand
TGTTTAATGCCTCTGCTTTATCTCTTAGCTTATTGTGTAATAGCCAGGTCCAAGAGAAAACAGAATACCCAGTAAAAGCAATAATTTTATTATGAGTATGTAAGGTAGAGTATGGCATAAGTAATAAAACTACTTTCAAATCACTTGATTTTATCTTAAAGGGACAAATTGTAAATAAAGTATGGGTCAATTATATGAATACATAAATATACACGAGTATGTAAACACACACAAGCATCCAAACATACACAACCAAAAGTACCAAATAAGTTTTTAAAAATTCATTTTTAGAGAAAAAGAAAATAAATCTCTTCATTAAACATAAAAGCCTAATAACAAAATAAGCCCATTTGCTTATTTGTTTTCAAGTGGGAGCTATTATATTTTTTAAATATGTCTATTTTAACACCTAAGTAGTGTATACTGTGGCTGTGGCTGCGTGCCTTCGAGTCGGTTCTGACCTATAGCGACCCTGTACAGGGTTTCCGAGGGTGTAAATCCTTACGGGAGTAGAAAGCCTCATCTTTCTCCCGCGGAGCAGCTGGTAGTTTCGAACCGCTGATTTTAAGGTTCGCAGCCGGATTCGTAACCACTACGCTACCAGAGCTTATACTAGAAATACAAATTCTAGTTTCTCCTATCCCAAAGTGAATCCTTCAGAATGTATCAAACCAGATAGCAAGGTTGATTTCTGAACGTTCACAAAGATGCCATTCAGTGCAGCATCAAAGAGCTGAATGAATCCCAGCAGCCTCAGATCGAGGCAGTGAGTGGGCCATCAACTCCACAGGCACCTACTAAGTTGCAGTCCTGTATACACTAAAAGTACACTAAGATGCTTCTCTGACATCAGCTGATTAAACTACACAGGTACCCAGGAGCAATGCCTCTGACTTCAATGGTTCAAAAAAAAAAGGGGAGGAGGCAAGTTATAAAGGAGGTTATTTCCCTTTGATACTCAGGTAGGTAAACCAAGTCCCAAAGGGCATAATCTGGACTACTTTTTCCCTATTATATTATCTTAGCACCCACTTCATAGTCCCTCAGATATTGATCATAAAATGATAAAACCTCAGATTTTCAAATCATTTAGATTGTTGAGTATCACACATTATGTTCATGAAAAATCAACAGAAAGTTTTGTCAATATAAATTTTCTGGATTCCACCCTTAGATAATTTGACTTGATGTTAGGAATTTGTATTTTAAAATCCATCCTAGAGTTACTGGAATGGTAGGTGATCCGTGGAGCACATTTTGTGTGCTTAAACAACAATTTTCAAAACTCTGAAATCCTTTGACCACATATATAACAAAGGCTATAGTTTGAAATGAAGGGAGAAAGGAATAATCATTAGGAAGTTTATATGTACAATCTTAGATTTAATCTATTTTATGCCTCCTGCTGCTAACCTCATGGTCAGCAGTTTAAATCCACTAAACATTCTGAGGGAGAAAGAGATGTCACTTTATTTCCATCAAGATTACAAGCCTCAAAACCCTACATAGGGTAGCTATGAGTTGGAATCAACTCAATGGCATTGGATTTGGATTTTTGGTTTTGGTAAATTCTGAAGGAGCCTGATGGTGCAGTGGTTAAATCACTTTTAGCTGTAAAAAGTGGTTAAAAAATCAGTGGCTTGAAGCCATCTGTAACTTAGCAGGAGAAAGATGTAGCAATCTGCTTCCAAAACCTATGGAAGCTTTGGAAACCCAATGGGGCTGTTCTATAGGGTCATTATGAGTGAGAATTGACCCAACTGCCAGTGATGATGCTAGTGGGATACAGGGGTGTAACTATCAAAAGACTACAAAGCTAAAACTCTAGACTAATTTATTTTATGAACCTTCCCATGTGCTCTTATCAGAGTTGTTATTATCCAATTATAATGATGCTATGAATCATGTGATTTTGTCTTTACAAGATACAAGCAAGTGCTTTTGCTGTGGCTGGTATTTTTATAGCCATTAACTTTATCAAACTTTCTTATGTTTTAGCTATAGTATTGTGGGAGTTAGGACTTGTGAGTCTACATCAACATTTTTGAGAACCAAGTAGTAGTTAAAAGGAAAAGGAGAAAAATCAGAAAAGTCTTCTGTTTGGCTACCAATACTGTTATAACTAATAATGCTGTATTCAATATCAAACGATTTTACAAAACAATTTTGTTGATAATATTCATATAATTTAAGAATATTACATTTTGAACAATTTATAACTATATTTGTCACATATTATTATATTATTAAACTTGACAGTAAACATTGGTTGGTTACTATGTGGCATGGAGTCGGTTCTGACTCATAGTGACCCTGTATATGGTTTCTGAGGCTATAAACCTTTATGGAAGCAGAAAGCCTCTCCTGTCTCCTGCAGAGAACCTTGAGGTTAGCAGCCCAACTTGTAACCACTACGCTATCAGAGCTCCTTTATAGTAAACATTACTAATGATTAAATATGATATGGTATAAGAGGAGACCCCAGAGGTTGATAATACCATGGGTTACTACACTGGGTGATGGGAACTGTCGATGGCAATGGGTTTAGTTTGTATTTTGCTTTGTTTTGGGTAACTTCTATATCCTAAGTCACACACATCACTTCATTTTGGGAAAAGACAAAAGAAAAGTAAAAATAGTATCACTCTCGTTTGGTCATGATGGAACACAGCCAACATTAACAGCTTCAACAAAAGCCTCTCTTTTATATTAAAGTATTAAAATAATTTTGAAGAGGGAGTAATAAGGCTAAGCTGGTCTACAGTCAGTCTTAAGTAGGGGAAACTTATCTGCTGGGCATAGAAGACATGTTACGAAAGAAGTGCATTCCAGTTAGTGTCCAATGAAAATGTCTTTCAGAGAAAATGGTTTAAAACCTAACATTAATAATATTGTTTTAAAATCAACAGACACAGAAAAATGTTAATATGTGTTTTCATGGAGACAAGAGCCCACAAAGGCAACCATGTCCAAGGCTCGTTAAAGGCATGAAGTGGCTCCATCCCAAAGTCAGCTGTTACAATTGTCGTGGTTTTTACACCAACATGGGCTAATTCTTCCGTGGTTGATCTCTTCTTTCTCCAACTTACATAGTGAAAAAAGCCTGCAAACTAGTCATCATTTTGCACTTCCCACTAAGCTATTTGTCAAATTCCAGAGGAAAACAGGTATGATCCTAGCATAGCATCATATCCCTAGGATGTCTTTAGGAAATACTAATTAACTGACTGAAATCAGAAAAAAAAAAAATGCTGAAGTATTCACAGCCATATACATACTATTTGGGAAGTACATGGTTAGTTTATGACACAGGAAAGTCTAAAGAAGTTAATTCCCCCATTATTAAAAAATTGCTTATTGTGTAAATCTTTTAGACTCCACCATAGAACCTGCTCCACGTGTTCCATTAAAGATAAATTTGAATAAAAACCTAACAATTCTTCAGCATTCATTTGTTTGTGATTGTTTAATACTTAAAATGAGAGAAACATTTGTAGAAAATTCATTAGGTCACGAAGCTCTGAATTCAGGTTTGTGACATTCTGAACATACCATGTCATTTAAAAAAATTATATATCGTTGGTCATGAATTCTAATTCTTTGAATCTAGGTCAAAGTATTCATCTAAAATACTTAAAAATCTAAATTACATAAAGATATTAACCAAAGAGAACAATGAAAACTACAATAAAGGGCATGTGCTTGAATTAGTAATGATAACTTTAACCAAAGAACATTTTTATCTGCATATTCCTATTTCTTCTTATTCTACACAATTGCATTGTTGCCTGAAGGAATCTTGGACTATGACAGAATAGAGCTTTATTACCCTGAGGTCTTGAGTAAATTGGTTGGGAACTTAGGGAACTGGAGTAACTTGTTGCTAAGATTTTTATCCTTGCCCGTTTTCATTTCTTATGAGGATGAAGGAAGTTCAAGAACTGGCAATGAGAGTAGAAAAATAAGCCAATAAGATCATTTATTACATAATAACCAAATATAGAATTTTTAAAAACTGTATGATGATTAAAAATATCTGAAAATATACAAATTTTAAATATATTTAAAATGTATATATGATAGGAACACAGTTTTTTTTTTTTTTTAATAAAAATTACCCATACAAAGATTTTTAGAAAATTTTGTCTTGTTTGCTGTAGACTTGATTCGAACTCACAGTGACTCTAAAGAGAGAATTGAAGTGCCCATAGAGTTTGCTAGGCTGTAATTTTTGCAAGAACAGATAGCCATGTGGAGCCCCTGGAATGTTCATACTATCAGACTTTGGGTTAGCAGCCAAATGCTTAGCCTTTGCACCACAAAAGCTCCTAAAAAAAGGATTGCCTATGTAATATTTAAGTAGCTCTAGTAGCGTAGTGGTTACGAATCGGGCTGCTAGCCTCAAGGTCAGCAGTTCGAAACTACCAGCAGTTCCGCGGGAGAAAGATGAGGCTTTCTGCTCCCGTAAAGATTTACAGCCTTGGAAACCCTGTGTCGGGTCACTATGAGTCGGAACCGATTCCACGGCACGTAACAACAACAACAGTAGCATACTGGTTATGAATCGGGCTGCTAACCTCAGGGTCAACAGTTCGAAACTACCAGCAGTTCTGCCAGAGAAAGATGAGGCTTTCTGCTCCTATAAAGATTTACAGTATCAGAAACCCTGTACAGGGTCGCTAAGAGTTGGAACCGACTCTACGGCACATAACCACCACCATCATGTAATTTTTATTAAATTTTACTTTCACATATGTTCAAATCATGTTGTTGTTGTTGTTGTTGTTAAGTGCTATAAAGTCGGTTCAGTTTCTGCAGAGCAGCTGATGGGTTTGAATGGCCATCAGCTCAGTGCTACAGAGCCAGTTTTGTTTTGACTTTTTAATTTAGGACATCTGTTGTTGTTGTTGTTGTTGTTGTTGTTGTTGTTGTTGTTAAGTGCCGTCGGGTTGATTACGACCCATAGGGACCCTGTATAGGGTTTCCAAGGAGCAGCTGGTGAGCTTGAACTTGCAATTCAAATGACTTTTCAGTCTGACGAATTAGCCCACAGCGCCACACCAGGTCTCCTTAGGAAATACAGCAAACATCAAATAGTGTTGTGCACATTGACAAAAAGTAAAACATAAATATATAATAAAAATAGGTTGTATTAGTAACAAATCATGAATAATCATGTAATCTATTTGAGTTTCTTTAAAATTTTCTAGTGGAATATCTACAAGTCATAATTAATGGAAATTTTATGCATGATAAATGAATAATTGATATTAGTCTTTTCTAGTGGTACTCCTGCAGCAGACTCCTGGTGTGGCACAGTAGGATCAGCACTGGACTGTGAACCACAAGATCAGCAGTTCAAACCCACCAGCTGCTCCTCAGAAACCCTATACAGGGTGCTATGAGTCAGAAACAACTCAACAACACTAACTAGAGCAACATGTGATATAATCCAGCCACTTCATTTATATTAAATTCTCTGTATTTTATGCTTAGTTCATGCAAGCTATTGCAAAGCAATGTTGTTTCATGGCCATGCTATTATTTGATAAGACTATATACTGCCAAAATAACTATAAATATACTATCAATCATAGAGAAAATCAATGGTACACAGTACCCCATGCTTTTCTTTGTATAAAGAATGTCTGTTCTTTGATCTGAGTCAAAGTGTTTGCTGTTTATATAACTCTGAGAAGTAAATAGAATAGACAATTCTGCAGCTGTTTCTATGTTGAGAGAATATTGTGATTTCAAGACATCTTGTTTGGTTCTCTCACAGCTTCGTGTCCCTAGATTTGCTCTTAGTCAATCATTTTACCACCTTGGCAGACAGTCAGTTCCCTCCTTGCCAATCTTGGGTTCCTGAAACCCTCCTTACTAGATGTCTTTGTTGGTGCTTTCCTCTAATCAAGCTCAGCTGATTGACACTACTATAAATGCGTGTGAAATAACTTACTTTGGGCTTCACAAGACCTGTTGTGAACCCTTAATACTCCTTGTCAATCATTCTTTCTAGCAGTAATCCACAATCTAAAACACTTTAAACTCCCAATCTTTTCCAGGACCTCCATTATCATCATATCCGTTCCCTTTAAGTTTACTGAAGTTATTAAAGTTATTATATTTGGACCCATTCTCTATGCACAAGCTCTGTGGCTTGGCTTTTCAGTTTCACTCCTTCTTTCCTATCTCTGAAGCAAAAGTTATTCTGTGTTTAGAAAAATTACACTTTTTTTTTTTAACTTCACCTTGCATAGTTACTAATTAACTGCTGTCCTCTGTCTATATCCTCCTGATCACTTTACATATTTATTTACTCCTGGTAATTTTCACTCATTCCTTTGACTCATTCTTTATCTGTCAATCAATCCTCAGACTTATCTGTGGCCTCGAAATTCTATTTTCGGTCTGTATAAAGAACTGTCTAGGGTTTGTTTCTTTAAACATTTCTAGAAACTACATCTTGACCTTTTTTTTTTTCTCTATATATTCACTTCATTTATGTTCTCATCTGGCTTTATGACATTAAACACCATCTGAGTTGTGTTGATTATTAAGTTTATAGTTCTAGCCTGAATCTCTTTCCTGAAATCTAAGCTCATACCATCTGCATAGTTGATAATTCTACTTGGTTATTTATTAGACACCCCACCATATACCGTACACAATGGACCTCCTGGTACTGCTCCCTCAAATTATTTACATAACAGCTTCCATTATCATAGAATGGGACAATTTGTCCTGACATAGGCTAATGTCCTGGTGTGGCACTATTTGATAAGCACTGCCCCGCAAAGTCAGTTTGAACAGCAAGGCTGGTAGTTCAAATTCACCAGTCAGTCCTCAGAAACCCTAAACAGGGTTGCTATGAGTCAGAACTGACTTGATAACACTTAAGAACAACAACAATGTCTTATATATGATTCCTGATTCTTAACTTTCTCTCACAATTACATGTCCAATCTGTAAGATTTTATTGGCTCTACATAAAAATAAACAAGCAAAAAATTAAATCTAGAATCTGTCCTCTTTTCCCACCTACACTGCTTCCACCATGGGAAACCATTGTTACATATCATGTCTCGGTCACATTATTGCAATAACTTCTTAAATGTTTTTACTGTTTCTGCTCTCCCTCTCCATTTTACTACTTCATACGCCTCACCTATTTCCTTGTATGGTTATGGATGAAGAGATCAGGCATATGGGTAAGAATGAGCAAAGGGATTGGAAGTAAATGACCGGTGATAGAGTAAGTAACAGGAAGTCAGTGGTATTTTGGAAAACAATTGTATTTGAAGAAAGGAAAACAATTACTTGTTCCAAAGCTATTGATAAGTTGTATCAGATATTGAAAGTCACTGGCAACCTTAGAAAGAACAGTTTCAGAGGCGTGGTGATGAAAGAAGACTAACGGAGTAAACAGTGAAGTAAATCACTCAATATGGCTCTTCTAGCCATAGTCTTTACAATTCTCATTTTATGAATTGGTTGTTGTTATTGTGAAGTGTTACTGAGTTGATTCTGACTCATAGTGACCCTGCATTGGTTTTCGAGGAGTGGCTGGTGAGTTTGAACCACCGACTTTGTGTTTCAAACCGCTTTTGGTCCAGTGCTTATCCTACAGTGCCACACCAGGAATCCAATGAATGGGTTGTTGTTGTTGTTGTGAAGTGCTGTCGAGTCGGTTCTGACCCATAGCTACCCTGTATAGGGTTTCCGAGAAGCAGGCAGTGAACTTGAACTGCCGAATGAATGGGTAGGACTATGCAAATGTGAGATGCTTGTGGTTCACCAATGGGATTGAATAGCTTTCTAATACTGTAAATAAACTACAGTTTAAGGAGCTTTGGTAGCATAGTGACTACAAGTCGGGCTGCTAACTTCAAGGTCAGCAGTTGGAAATTACCAGCTGCTCCACAGGAGAAAGATGAGGCTTTTGGTGTCCGTAAAGAATTACAGCTTCGGAAACCCTATACAGGGAGACTATGAGTTGTAACTGACTCCACAGCAGATAACCATCACCACTGCCACCAAGATGTGACCCTGAGAATAACATGCATGAAATCTTAGCATGGGGATTGATGATTTTTTTTTTTTTTTTTTTTTTTTTTTTTATCATCCCAGAGGCAACAAGGCCGATTCATCTTGTCAAAATCACAAAAGAAGAGCCAGGAGTGGGGCAGACCAGCAGCAGACAGAACAGTAGGATTTCTGGCAGCAAGAAAGCTGAGTTCCTTTGGACAGAAGATTTGTACGCTAACTGAAGTCCCTGCTGGCATTTACCGCAAAGCTAAAAGAGCTTTGCGACACTTGCTTGAGTAGAACAGGAGTCAAGTCCTGAGAGATGCCAAACTCCTGTGTGTGCCTGAAGGAGCTGCTTAAAGAAGTATGTCCTGGTTGAAGAGCTGTATCCTGAGCATTTCTGGTCCTGATTTGTAAATTGGTTATTTCCTTAATAAACCTCATAACTGTGAGTGCTGTCTATGAGCTCTGTATGGTCATTGCAACTAATTATTAAACCTAGCAGAGAAGTAGAGAATACAGTAGGAGGAATGGTTAGTTTCTGAATCGGGAAAAAGGATGGAGAGTGAAGGTATGTCTTGACCTCAGCCTCATAGGAATTAGCCTTGGGCTGTTGGTTTGATTCTACTCTTCCCTGATAAAGTTAGAGGGGGTCACACACTGCCCTCATGCCATTTCTGCAGACTGGTTTAGAGAAATGCATAATTCAAGAAAGATAAATTGGAGACAGCAAAGTACAAAAACTCACAAGGAATTTTGTTGTCAAGGAGAATTAAGGACATAGTGTCAAGAAAGGAAGAGAAGGCTCATAAAATTATGTTTTTTTAATAGAGGAAATTATAAAAACAATAAATGCTTTATTCTCAAATATTGCAAATATGATAAACTTAAGTTCAAATATAGTAATAATGATATCAAGATGCAAACATACAAACAAATATTAGATAGTTGCTGAGTCTACTTATGAACAACCAAAATCCTCATGGGATTGGTTTCTTGGTTTGGAGTTTTAGTGCCATTCCAGTTAATTGGCCTAATAATATGTTTAGTTCTTCTATTCTATCTTCTAATTCTTTGCTTAGTGCCAGGATTTTGTTGTTGTTTTTGTTAAATGCCATAGAGTTGGTTCTGACCCACAGAGACCTTGTATGGGGGTTCTAAGGAGCAGCTGGTGAGCTTGAACCACTCACCTTGTAGAACAATACAACTTTGCAGTCCACCGCATTAACCCACTGCACCAAGGCACAACAATCAGACTCTATTAGCCTAGAACAACAGAGGAAGAAAGAAAACTAGGAATAAGAGGAAAATGTGGAAGACGTGGCAAATTCCCTCCATGAATTTCCTCCTTTCTTAAGAGATACTAGAACTGGTTAATGCCCAGCTACCATTCTTGAACATTTTGATCAAAGATTCCATGGAATTCTGATCAAAAGGAGGAAAATGAAGACTATACTTCCAAATTCTCAAGGAACACAGCCTTCTTACCAGATGTTCCTCAGTAGAAAAATGAGGCTTTCTGCTTCCATAAAGATTTGTTGTTGTTATGTGTCGTGGAGTCGGTACCAACTCACATCGACCCTATATACAGGGTTTCTGAGGCTATAAATCTTTATGGGAGTAGAAAGCCTCATCTTTCTTCCATGTAACAGCGGGTAGTTTTGAACTGCTGACCATGAGATTAGCACCCCGATTCGTAACCACTAAGCTACCAGAGCTCCTTCCCGTCAAGATTTACAGCCTTGGAAATCCTCTGCAGGGTTGCTACAAGTCGGAACTGACTCTAGGGCACATAACCACCACCACAGAATTCCTGGAGTAATGAAAGTTGGATGAACAACTGAAAATTTTGTCCTGAGATAATCTGCATATTTTAGGCAGATAATCTGCCCTGAGATAAAAATTTGAACTGCATATCTCCTATAATGCCACACCAGGACTCTGTAAAATCAAATATAGTTATATTTAACTAGTAGAAAATGTCTGCCTTCCGCGTTATGCTCATTTAAAAACTATGTATGTGAGATAAAAATAATAGCAACAGCCCAAAGATTAGGGTCAGTGAATTCATGTTAATGGTTAAGGAATAACTTAGAAAAGGAGGGTGTGAGTAGTTATGCAACTCAAACAATATGTAATCGGTGTATCTCTGGCTGTGTATATCCTCAACAACAGAATACATAAATTTGTATAGAACAAACCATCAAAAATAGACTTTGTTTTAGGTAATCACAATTTTCTCTTGAGAAAAAGTCTTACTAAAAGTATAAAACTCTAGTACATTTATGATTTTTTTCCTTTTCAAAATATTGATCAACCTATATATATTTCTCAAAAAATAAATCATACTGTAAATAATGAGGTGGATGGTGGTGGTGGTGGTGGTGCTGTTATGTGCCGTGGAGTCAGTTCCAACTCATAGCGATGCTGTAACAGGGTTTCCGAGACTGTAAATCTTTACAGGACCAGAAAGCCTCATCTTTTTCCCGCAGAACAGCTGGTAGTTTTGCAATGCTGATGGTGAGATTAGCAGCCCAATTCATAACCACTATGCTACCAGAGCTCCTTAACTACATGGGTAGTAACTATAAGGTTGTAATGGCAACCCTGTATAGGGTTTCTGAGGAGTGGCTGGTGTTTTTGAACTCGTATTGACCTTGTCCAGTGTTTATTCTACAATGCCACACCAAGATAGTATTCCAGAACACTTAATTGTTCCCACGAGGAATCTATACCTGGACCAAGAAGCAGTTGTTCGAACAGAACATGGGAACTCTGAATGTTTTAAAATTAAGGTGTGTGACAAGGTTGTATTCTTTCACCATACTTATTCAACCTGTATGCTGAGTAAATAATACGAGAAGCTGGGTTCTATGAAGAATATCATGGCATCAGGATTGGAGGAAGACTCATTAACAACCTGTGATATGCAGATGATACAACCTTGTTTGCTGAAAGTGAAGAGGACTTGAAACATTTACTGATGAAGATCAAAGAGCACACCCTTCGGTATGGATTACATCTCAATGTCAAGAAAACAAAAATCCTAACCACTGGACCAATAAATAACATTCTTATCAATGGCAAAAAGACTGAAGTTGTCAAGGACTTCATTCTTCTTGGATCAACTATCAACACTGGCGGAAGCAGCAGTCAAGAGATCAGAGGACTATTGCATTAGGCAAATCTGCTCCACAAGAAGAAGAATTGATGCCTTTGAATTATGGTGTTGGAGGAGAATACTAAAAGTGCTATGGGCTGCCAAAAGAACCAATAGATCTGTTTTGAAAGAAGTGCAGCCAGAGTGCTCCGTAGAGGCCAAGATGGCCAAACTTCGTGTCTCATACTTTGGACATATTGTTAGGAGGGAACAGTCACTGGAGATGGACATCATGTTTGGTAAGATGGAGGATCAGAGAAAAAGAGGAAGACCTCAAACGAGATGGATTGGCATGGTGGCAGCATCGATGGACTCAAGTGTGGCCACAGTAGTGAGGTTGGCCCAGGATCGGACATTATTTCGTTCTGCTGTGCATAAGGTTGCTGTGAGTCGGTGCTGACTCAAAGGCACCTAACAACAATAACAACATAATTAAAAATCATATTTAAGGATTGTTTTTTTGTGTGCCATTCAGTTGATTCTGACTCCTAGTGATTCTATAAGACAGACTAGAACTGCTTTAATGTTTATGGAAGCAGTTTTTCACCCATGGAAAGGCTGATATGGAGAGTTTAACCACTGCTCCACCAGGGATCCTTATAATTCAACATCAATCAACGGAGATACAAGCGTGTGTTATGATGGTATAACACATGTATTATATTTTTTCACATTTTAATAAACAAATCATCTGTTTTGCAGAGATAAACTCTGAAAAGTTTTCAGATAATAAATTATAAACTAATAGTAACTTAGAGAACTGTGGTTGTTAAGTGTTTTTGAGTGAGTTCTGATTCATAGTGACACTGTATAGGGTTTCTGAGGAGTGATTGGTGAGTTTGAACTACCGATCTTGCAGTTCAAACCGACATTGCAGTCCAGTGCTTATTCTATAGTGTCACACCAGGATTCCAGGACTTCAACTGATGCATTAAGATCACGAATGAATATATACTTGTATATCTCAATTGGATTTATTCAGTCTAGTACTATTGATTAGACTCTGACTCTAGGCAAGCCCATGCATGTCTCAGAGTAGAATTGTATTCCATAAGGTTTTCAAATGGCTGATTTTTTTAAAAGTAAACTTACAGTTTTTTTTTTTCTTTTATAACATACTTAAAATTTAAAAAATACATTATCAAAAAAGGTTAGTGGAAAAAAACATTACATCTAATATCTAGTTATCATTCCAGTAAATAAAGAAATAAATACAATGCACGTTGGGGAAAACATTTATCTTTCTAAACATTGGTTCTTAGATTACTAGACTGGGGAAAGAACCCTCATTGCACACATCTAACCTATTATTGCCCAGTTAATTGGTCAGTGGTAAAAATTAAAGGGAGTAAAAGAATACATATTTTGTATCATATATACAATTGGATATGCATTAGCCATTTAATGAAAAAAAAAATTAAAGGATGAGTTCATTACAATGAACCTTTACAAAAATGACTTCATTTCAACTCTGCCCTCCATCCCCCACCCTTAGTCTCGGAAGAAGGTCTACCATGAAGCTATTTGGGGAGGGGAAAATGCTATTTTTGCAGATGATGTGTTCTAGTGAAGGCCTGAAGAAAATAGCCATTCTAAAAAGGCTGCATTAGATATTCCCTTGGAGAATAATATGGTTATTCTTGAAACACTGCTAAGAAAATAACTATAATAAATCTGATTTAGAAAGGATAATTAAGTTAGAATTATTCAGTTCCAAGAAGTGGTTAAGGAAATATAGTCTATCAATGTAAAATCTTGTTACTAGCAAATCACTCCTTTATATCACAAGTGTATGACCTAGAAAGTTATAGCTTCAGTAAACTCATGAGCCCGTGTATTTACTGCTATTACTTACTTAACCCTGTAATTGAATCTGAGTACCAGAAAAAAAATCTATTCATAAGAGAATGGATGTCAATTAAGTTTATAGATTAAACTTCTCAATTTATGGGAAGCATAGGATTCAAAGGCTGGTGTAATTCTATTAACTTATGAATCAATTAAGAAAGAAACTCCAGAAAATCATTTAAGTAGTTTTTATCTCATTTCATGTGATTCATATTCTAGGGTTCGATGAAATATGCGTTGAACATTTATTGGCCTAAAATAATATACTGCATATATTCTTTAGAAAATTAAATTTCTGTTTGATAGCTTTAGATCAAGAAGCACTAGTAGCAAAATTGTTAGCCCTTGACTGCTAATGAGAAGGTAGACGGTTTGAACTCACCAGTCCCTGTTTTGCAGAGGAAAAGATTTAACTTTCCTGTTTTCCTTTTTCTTTTTTTTTTTTTTTGGTAGTTCCATTGGCATTTATCTAGATTTGCCTGGGAAATATTTGATGTCAAATATATGCCATATTTTCTTATTAATTAGAGTCAAACCATGTGTTTTTATTCAGAAAACAGGGCACCCATATTCCTAGATCTTTCTGAACAGTGATCAGATGTAAAGTGGTTATTTTAGTATATAGGTACTTCTTTATCTATTAAACCAAAAAGAGAGATAGAGTGATTCCGATGGGTCTAGATAGAAAGATAACCACAGTGATTTAAGAAGAAGCCGTTGATGTTAAGTAAATGAAAACGCTACACTTCTTGAAGATTATATCCTCTACAATTTTTAACAAATACAAAAGCCATTCAATTTCTGAAGTGTATTTCAAACTAATAATTTTTAGAATCTGTGTCTGTATTTTGGTGACAAATCTATTGTCATTTGCTTAACATATTAATAGTTTCTGCACTAAAAGTTCTGCGGTACTGGGAACGCCTGATATTAAGACAAACCATGATGGTTGGCATATGTTGATGATCTCAAAAGAAAATTTCTTATTTAATAATTGATTCTAAATAGGGTACACATTGAAATGATTATCATAACCACTTTCTCTTCATTGATTCCTACCAGTATTATTATAACAAAAACATGATGTTCAAGACAATTAAAATAGGTGTCATTTTGTAATAAATAGAAGGTTAAAGTAATATATTGAACTACATTAATAAAATGTAGAAATGCCACTCCTAGGAAGGTGTATAAATTTAATCTTTCCTAAACATGGTTTTTCTGTTAGTCCCAGTAGGTTTACAGTCCAATAGTAAGTCAATTTTAGCTTAAGCTACTCTCATCTCCTTTTCTCCATTTATTTCATTAGTTAAGAATCATACTTTACAAATTTTATCTCACATAGACTTTTACTCATGAAAACTACATAGTGATCTCATTTTAACAACCAACGAAGCATACAATGCCCTCCAATACTAAGCTTCTTTTAAAGAAGTTTAACTCCAATTATACCACAAAAAGTATTATGACTACTGATCACATCTATTTAAAATTGAGTCTATTTCCTGTTCCACCATTTTCTCTTCATTGATTCCTATCGGCACTATTATAACAAAGATTTTTCATTGGCATGAAGTTTGTTTCCTCATCTAATTTTATTCTCTGGCTCAAGACACCTTTTGTAATGGTTAGGGTTCTGTGTCAACATGACTACACCAGGATTTCCAGAGGTTTAGCATTTGCGATGTGCTTGTTCCTATGGTGATGGAACCTAATACAGACATAGTTAACTCTGTGATGATTGACTATGAGCAGCCATTCCATTGAAATGATGCTTCTTTGGGGGTGTCACCTGTTCCCAATATAATGGATACATGGAAAAGGATTTCTCTATCTTCTATTGAGTACTTGTGATTCTACAACTGTAAGATATTTCATTGATAATAAACTTCTGTCTTTATATAGGCATATATATGTTTAGGAGTGTGGCACTGTGGGCTAATGTGTCAGACTGCAAAATTATTTGAACTAAAATGTTGGTGGTTCAAGCTCATCAGATGCTCCTTGGAAACCCTATACAGGGTCACTATGCGTTGGAATTGACTCGATGGCACTTAACAACAAGTTTCATTGGTTTTGTTTCTCTAGAAAACCTGGCCTAAGACATGTGGTACAGAGAGAGTGGGGTTCTAGAGAAACAAAATCATAAAGGATGAATTTTCTAAATTAGTTCTCAGGTCTGACTAATTTTAAACGTATTGATACAGAGTGGAGGCCTGTCTGACCTCCACACGGTAGGATTGGCCTTGGGCTGATTTTGAGTTTGGTCCTCTTCTCCCTTTGTGGAATCAGAGGAACTCAGACATGGTCCCTACTTGGTTTAAGCAGTGGCAATGGCTTAAGATCTATGGAGTTATGAGATTTTGTAAGAGAAAGAACAAAAGGGGATGGAATAAAATGTTTCAGTTGAGGGGAGAGCAGCTTCTGGAATTGCCTGGAGTTGATGTCACATTGGATAAAAAAGATAGCTGATCTGTGGCCAGAGTCTACTGGAATCTACCCTGCCAGAGGCCCAAAGCCAAATGCATATGAATGGGCTTAGTCCTAGGGAGAAGAAGAGATTGAACTTGAGTGTTTTAAAAGATTATGTGTTCTATAAAACAAAGAAGTGACTGGTTTACAAGCTTTCAGGAAGGAGCCTATATCCAGAGGGTGCAGAGAAAGGTAGCATCTTCACTGAGTAGTATCCAATCTGTCTGGGTGGGGCTGATGAATGGAGATGAGGATAGCACTCATGTGGCACAATAGTGGATAATTGCTATCAGGACTGACTGTGAGAGTTGGAAATGTAAAGGTAGACATTTTGTAGAAAAAGGAGGGGCATGATTAACTTTGCAGTGCAGGAGTGGAGGTCCCTGGGATCATCAAGAGAGTAGGACCCAGTGCATGTCCCTACCCAGAGAAACAGTGATGCCAGAGATGGAAGTAGAGACAATGAGGTAGAGAGATGGAGTAGCTGGGGATTCTAGACCCAGATAGGGAGGGGGGTTGTGTTCTGACGACCGGGGGTGGGAGTGGGGTGGGGAGGAGCAGCCTTGTGGTGTATACCCTTTGGTTGGTTGATGATGCATGGTGGAGATTGTAACCATGACAATGGAATAATATAAGATAGAATGACTGTAAAGCTAATGTTCTCCTATATAAACTATCAAATAATTCACAATAAAACTTTTTTTTTTTTTAAAGGTTGTGTGTTTGACTGCCTTATGGTTATTGGTTTCTTCTAACTATGATTATAAAATAGGTATACATGTGTGATAGAAATAAGTATTGGATGTGATGATTACAGAGAGCTTGTAATCCCACCTTCAGAATATATTTGACTGGATTTGCTAAAAGAGGATTTAGAAGTTGCCCAGAAAGACAGGCCTCTTGGTTTAAACCTTTGTAGTATATGGGACCTTAGGTGGAATCCAGAACCCCATCTAGAACCTTCAAAGTTGGGACATCTGCATTTGAAAAGACATGTAGACCAACTCAGAAAGCTGGGAGAAAGGGAGATTCCTGCAGGAAAAAAAGCAGACAGTTTGGTGATTTTTAGTTTTGGAGGCATCAAGGCAAGGAAAGTTGTCCCATCGGAACAACAACAACAACAACAAAAAACCTTCTAAGGACTGAAAATAAAAGGGAATCTGCATGCTATCTGTTTGCTAGTGACCATCTGAGTCCATGTGTGAGTGGAATTGAGGGAAATACAGCAATGAAGACAACAGGCTGAGTTTGGATATGTTCTATTTGCACCTGTTGACCTCAATATAAAAGGAAAGGGAAGGCTGACTAGTCTAAAGTTAAGGAGTTGTGTGAACTCCTGAGCCCACTCACACTGACCCAATGGTCTAGGTTGAGAATGAAAGGGTCAGCTAGTGTGAAGGGCAGGAAGGTGTGGACTCTCAAATTTGCAGCTGGTACCCATTTGACTGTGTGGCACTGTGGGTTAATGCGCTGGACTGAAAAGTTGGTTTGAATTGCAAAGGTTGGCAGTTCAAGCTCACCAACCACTCCTCAGAAACCATATTCAGGGTAGGAACCGACTCAACAGCTCTTAACAACAACAACCCATTTGAACTAGCTTGAGTGGCTAGGGCTGAGCTGACCAAAACTACTTTACCAGCTGAAGGTAAAGATGTTTGCCAACACAACCAGCAACTGATACATATATATGTATATATATGTATTACTTCTGGTGTGGCACTGTGGATTGGCACTGGACTGTAAATCACAAAGTCAGTAGTTCAAACCTACCAGCTGCTACTTGGCAAACCTATACAGGATAAAGAGTC
The DNA here is from genome assembly GCF_000296735.1 of Chrysochloris asiatica. Lineage (NCBI taxonomy): Eukaryota > Metazoa > Chordata > Mammalia > Afrosoricida > Chrysochloridae > Chrysochloris > Chrysochloris asiatica. The sequence continues at coordinate 33,263,759 of NW_006408523.1, read as the reverse complement.
ACTATGAAGAACTGATTCAATGGAACTTAACAATAAAACTAATTAAAGAAGCTTTTCTTGAGTTTTCTTTCTTTTCCCTTATTAGTCCATTTCTCAGGAAAGATAAGTGATATAGGCTCGCAAATATTAACTATCACAATATTTGCAGATAAAACACCAGATAATTTGATAAAAATCAGAGACTATAAAAATACCAGAGTTAACTAAAGGAACAGTGCTTACTTGTGGTGTATACATATGAAACCATGTCATTCGGTGTCACTGTACTTGGGTAATAAAGACAGTTTTGAACAGCTGCCTTGAGAAAGTCAAAAAGCAAAGTAGTTAGCTTAGACTTTTAGCTTTGTAAGTATGCTCTGGTTACAAGTCAAGGTCAGCAGTTTGAAACTACGAGCCATTCTGCAGGAGACAGAGGAGGCTCTCTGGTCCCATAAAGATTTGCAGCCTCAGAAACCCTATGCAGGGTGGCTATCAGTCAGAACCAAGTCCACAGCACGCCACCACCAGCACCAAATATATGGCATATGGAAATTGGATTTAGGGGAAATGTCTACTATTGTTATAACTATCTACAGGGGTGATTTTATAAATAATAATACATTTCTTCTAAAACACTACACAAAAATTTTTTATATAGGCAATTTGATTTTATCTTATCTGACAGTGTTGCCCTGGGTGGTACACACACACACATCCCCACACACTCCTAGTGACACCGCTGTAGATACTATTATGTATCTACATCATGTAGATACTACATCATATAGATACTAACTCATAGTGACCCTGTTTAGGGTTTCAGAGGCTTTTACATCTTTGCAGGAGCAGAGAGCCTCATCTTTCTCCTGTAGAGCAGCTGTCAGGCTTGAACTATGAACCATGTGGTTCACAGTCTAGGGCTCATCATATATAGACACCATGCTCTCAGTCCTTCCTGATAACATGTCTTAAGTGAATAAATTGCACCAAAGTGTACATTTTTCTCCTGCCAGAACTAAAGGAGCTGAAATGTGGCATGGTAGGTTAATGCGCTGGACTGAAACATCATTTTGAACCACAAGATCGACAGTTCAAGCTCACCGACTACTCCTTGGAAACCTTATACAAGGCCACTGTGGATTGGAACCGACTTCATGGCAGTTAACAACAAAAACAAGAATATAATAATAAAAGCAAGTATTATTACATTGCATTTACCAGCTGGAGCATTGTTCCATCACATGATATGTCATTGGAAGTGTTTTTAAAAAGTCACAATTCTGAAAATCATTCATAGCATCACTGTAAAGGGATGTGATTCTATTTTATTTTGTGTTAATAAAAAAATATAATGAGATAACTTAAAAAGGACAAATACAAATGAATCCTTGAACACCAATAGTTGTTGCCTGGATAAAGGCAGTTCGATTTTCTGTCAAAGAATATAGAGTACTAAGGAAGAGACAGAGATTGATCCTCAAAGGAGACCTTGCTAACACAATGCGTAAAGAACTAAGCCCTTAAAAAAAATAGAAGTAAACCTCTTCACTCACTATATAGATTGCCAATTTAGAACAGGAGTCCTGGTGCGGCGCTGTGGGATAAAGCACTGGATTGCAAGGTTGGTTTGAATCACAAGGTTGGCAGTTGAAACTCATCAACCAATCCTTGGAAACCCTATACAGGTTTTTTATTTGTTGGAGCCTCCTTGGTGGTACTAACAACAACAATTTATAATAAGTACTTGGCTTAGGGATTCTAAAGAAGTATATGGTATCTTTGTTATTATTAGGTGCTGAGGTAGTGTCAACTAATAGTGAATCTATTATACAAAAACTTAGATTTATCCAGTGTGGTGCTGTAGAATCAGGTTAGAAGATCAAACCACAAGGTTACAAGTTCAAACCCACCAGCTTCTCCTTGGAAACTCTATATAGGGTCTCTAGGAGTTAGAACCATCTCCATGGCTTAGAATATCAACATAGGATTTACCAGAAGTGGCTGGTGGGTTTGAACCACAGACCTTGCAGTTAGCAGTCCAGTGCTTATCCTACAGCACCACACCAGGACTCCAAGGAAAGTATACAGGGAAAGTTATTTAAAGGTCTCAGGGTAAAATTTGAAACTCAAAAGTATATCTCACCACCACGGAGCTATCAGTTTGTCATACTGTAGTGGTTTGTGTGTTGCTGTGATGCCTAGGCCACTGGTGTTTAAATGCCAGCAAGGTCACCTATGATGGACAGATCTCAGCAGAGTTTCCAGAGTAAGACAAACTAGGAAGAAGCAGAGGTGGACGACTTCTGAATATTTAGCCACTAAAAACCTTAAATTCTGGTTAGATACACTGTCAGAAGATGAAAATGTTATGAATAGCACAAGAATATTATCAGACATAGTGCCAAAGGTTGAGATCCTCAGCTTAGAAGGCACTCAAAATACAAATGGAGACGACTTGCTCCCTCAAAGTTAGAACTGATGGTGTATGCCTTTATTTGCTAATGGGGCACAAGTCAAAATGAGGAGCGACAGCTGAAAACATTCATTAATCATCAACAAATGGAAAGTATGGAGGAGACTTGTTGTTAAATGCCATTAAGATGGTTTGGACCCATAGTGACCCTGTAGTGGGTTTCCTAGTAGCAGCTGTTGCGTTTGAACTGCCGACCTTGCGGTTCAAACTGACTTTGCAGTGCAGCTCATTAACCTGCAGTGCCACACCAGGACACATGAGTATGAAGTATGAATCTAGGAAAACTGGAAATTGTCAAAAGTGAAATGGACCGTATAAAGATTGATATCATAGGCATTAGTAAACTGAAATGACATGGTAGTAGCCATTTTGAATCTGACGATTTGTTATGCTGGTAACAAAAAAATTCAAGAGGAATAGCGTCACTTTCATCATTAAAAAGAACATTTCAAGATCTATCTGGAAGTAAAACACTGTGTTCCAAAGGATAATATCCATACGCCTACAAGGAAGACTACTTAATATCACTATTATACAAATTTATGCACCAAACACTGAAACCAGTAATGACGAAATTAAAGAATTCTGCCAATTTCTCCAGTCTGAAATTGATAAAACATGATATCAAGATGCATTGATAACTATTGGTGAATGGAATAAAGTTTGGAAACAAAGAGGAGGGATTATTAGTTGGAAATGATGGTCTTGGTGATAAAAATTATGCTGGAGAATGCATGATGGAATTTTGCAAGATCAGTAACTTATTCAATGCAAATGCCATTTTTAAATTAAATAAAAGATGACTATATATGGACTTCATATATTGGGAGAATACAGTTATCAAATTGACTTTGTCTGTGGGAACAAATGATGGAAAAGCACAATATCATCAACCAAAACAAGATCAGGGGCTGACTGTGGATAGATCATCAATTGTCATATGCAAATTCAGGTTGAAGATGAAGAAAATTAACAAAGCCCACAAGATCCAAAATGTTACCTTGAACATATCTTACCTGAATTTATAGACCATCGCAAGTATACATTTGATGCATTCAATACTAATGTCAGAAGACCAAAAAAACTATGGTGTGAAATAAAATAAAAAATCATACATTAAGAAAACAAAATTTCATTAAAATACAGAGGGAAAAAAACAACAAAATACACATCAGGAAAGACTCTGAAAATTGCTCTCCATCTCACAGAT
>NW_006408523.1:33244865-33255207 GCF_000296735.1 Chrysochloris asiatica | reverse complement strand
TTACAGCCTCGGAAACCCTGTATTGGGTCGCTATGAGTCGGAACCGACTCCACAGCACATATCAACAACATAGAAGAATTGATACATTTGAGTTATGATATTAGAGAAGAATATTAAAAATACCACAGACTGCTTAGAGAACAAACAAATCTGTGTTGGAAGATGTACAGTCAGAATGTTCCTTGGAAGCAAAGATGGTGAGATTTAATCTCTCATACTTTGGATATATTATTCAAAGTCATTTAAGCTCGCCAAAGAAAGAACCATCAAATCTGGTGATATAACAGCTGAAATGATCTAAAGAGAAAAAAACTGAGGACACATACCTTCAAGCAGACTGATAGTCACATAGGAATCCCATGTAAAACAGAAAAAAAGAGACTATTTTACAGAAATGTTGCTTTTGTTGTTGTTAAGTGTGTTGAGCTGGTTCTGACCCATAGTGACCCTGTGTAAGGAGCAGCTCGTGAGCTTGAACCACCAACTTTGCAGTTCAAACAGCTTGGCAGTGTGGCACATTAACCCACAGCACCACACCAGGACTCCACTTAAAGAACTAATGGTTAAAAGTTTCCCAAATCTGTTGGAATACAGGAACATACATATTCAAACTCTAAAAACCCTTAGTAGGATAAATTCAGAGATCTACAATGAGACCCATTATAGTAAAATTGTTCAAAGACAAAAGACACAGAGATAATCTAGAATCAGCAAAAGATCATCAACTTTTCCTAAACAAGTGGTTTTCACTAAGTTTAACAATCAACTACTCATCATATACCATGGAGACTCATAAGACAAGTCATTTCAACCCTGTATCTTTACTGGAGTAGATAGGTAGTCGCTTGTTTTTCTCATGAAGTGACTGGTGGCTTTGAACTGCTGACCTTAAGGTTAGCAGCCAATTCCTAGCCCACATTGCCACCAGGACTCCTTAGGATAGACGTGTAGAACAAATTAATGGGATTGGGGGCTCAGATATAAAGCCATATACTTTTAGTCAATTTATTTTTGACAATAGTGCCAATACTATACAAAGAGGAAAGAAATATCTCTTCAACAGAGTGCTGGGACAACTGGATTTCAACTATGTTTCAACATATACAGAAGTGAACTCAAAATGGATGAATGATCTAAATATAAGAGATAAAAATCTTAGAAGAAAATGTAAGACTAAATTTTAATGACCTTGGAATTTGTAATGGACTTTGGAATATCACACCAAAAGCATAAGTACCAACAACAAAAAATATGAATTGAACTTTATCAAAATTGAAAAAAAAAAAAAAACTTTTTTGTGTATCAAAACACATTGTAAAGAAAGTTAAAAAAAAAACATCCTTCAGATAGAAATTATTTGCAAATCAATATCTGATGTGTTTAGTATTCAAAATATGCAATGAGCACATGCAACTCAACAACAAAAAGATAATTAACCCAATCAAAAATAGAATTAAAATAGACATTTCTATAAAGAAGATATACAGGTAACTCACAAGCATATGAAAAGATGCTCAAAATTCTTAGTCATTAAGAAAATGCAAATCAGAACCACAATAAGACACCACTTCACAAACATTATTGTGAAGTGCCATGGAGATAGTGACCACGTATAGGTTTTCCCTGGAGTAACTGGTGGATTTGAACCACCCACCTTGTAGTTAGCAGTCCAGTGATTATCTTACAGACCCACATCAAGACTTTCCACTAGGATGGCTATAAATTAAAAAAAGAAAAGAACAAGTATTGGCCAGGATGTGAAGAAAATAGAACTATCATGAATTGCTGATTCGTTGTAAAATGAATCAGCCAGTATGGAAAACACTTCTGTGGTTCCTCAAAAAGTTAAAATATAGAATTATCATTTGACCCAACAATTCTATTTCTAGGTAAATAGTGAAAAACTTGAGAAGAAAGACTCATATTTGAACACCATTGTTAATAGCATCTTTATTCACACATCTAAAAGGTGGACACAACCCAAGGGCTGTTCACTAACAGGTGAAATGGCAAGGGAAATATGGTATCTGATGTGTTTAGTGTTCAGAGTATATACAGTGGAATATTATTTGGCCATAAAGAGAAATGTAGCTCTGATGCATATTACAACATGGATGAAAGCATTATGCTACATAAAATCAGTCAGAACAAAAGGACAAATACTGCATAATTTCACTTCTTTGGCCTATTTAGAATGTTGTTGCTAGTTGCCCTTGAGTCTGTACTGACTTTTAGCGAACCTATTTTCAAGAAATCAAAGCACTGTCCAGTCCTGCTCGAACCTCAGTTGTTGGTATGTTTGAGCCCATTGCTGCAGCCAATATGTTACTCCATTTTGCTAGGGGTCTTCCTGGAACAAGCAAATTCAAAGAGACTGGAAGTAGATTAGAGGTTGCCAAGGATTAGGAGAAGAGGGAAATGGGAGTTACTGCTTAACGGTTGCAGAGTATCTGTTTGCATTGACTTAAAATGTTGGTAATAGTGGTGATGTTTTTATCTCATTATAAATATAATTAGTGCTACTGAAATGCATACTAAAATGTACACTGAAATATACATGTAAAGTGGCTAAAATGGCAAGTTTATGTTTTATGTGTTTCATCACAATTTTGTAAAGTTGTAAATGATTTTTTTGTCTCATATGTAAGAGATATTTTCCAATAAATTTTTTAAAGTTAGGGACTTAGGTAAGGAGTGTAGGGGCTCTGTAGCATAAGCACTGGACTGTGAACCACAAGGTTAACGGTTCAAGTCCACCAGCCACTCTTCAGGAGAAAGATGAGGCTTTCTGCTTCCAAAAAGATACATAGCCTCAGAAACTCTATACAGGGACACTATGGGTTGGAACTGACTCCATGGCACTTAACAACAACAGGGACTTAAGCATACTCACAAAGTTCCACAAACCCTTAATATAACATATGTACAGGTCTGCAGTAGTAACTCCATAGTCATAGACCAACATGTATACTTCATATACCTTTGTGTCTTGTTATTGTTTATTTCTTACCTACTGTCAACAGCAATATGACATCTCAAAATAATTGATTGACATGAAGTATGACCATATTGTGAGAAAATGAAATCAGAATGTGTATTTGAAGATGTGTATCACAACTTCAAAGTCTTGGTATGGCATGTACGATAAGCACTAGATTGCTAACCACAAAGTGGGTGGTTCAAACCCACCAGTCACACCTTGGAAACACTATTCAGGATTTGAGTCTACAACTTCAGTAAGACTGAGTTTCCTTGTTCCTGATCTTGTCTGTGTACTATATTATGAGAACTCAAACTCTCCACTTATCAGCCCACTAATACTGACTCTGGGATCCAGCAGAATGTGTAATTGTGGTGGTGGTGGTAGTGTTCCATAGAGTCATTTTGGCTCATAGGGTTTCTAAGGCTGTAAATCTTAACAGGAGCAGAAAGCCTCATCTTTTCCCGTACTGAACAGCTGGGAGTTTCAAACTGATAACCTTTAGGTTAGCTATAGAGGATGAGAATAAGGGGTTATTAGTAACCATAGCAAAACGCAATAGAAATCAGGGCCATCTGTCAATGCAACCATCTTTTCTATCAAGAAATTAATTTCTGTTTCTGTCACTCTCTAACATTTGCAACCTGAAGAAAAACTGTACCTACTACGGATCCTATTTTTAACCCCAATTAAATATGACTGAAACCTCAGTCCTCTTTGTTCAACTGATAACCAAAATGTTGTCTCAAAACTTTGATAGCCACACTTGAAATGAATAGTACAAAGCTTGTTGTTCTTGTTAAGGTAATTAATTATCCAAACTATAAACAATTTGAAAACATTGAGTGAACATTCTCCCTCATTTACTCCACCCTTCTTATTCTTTCTACCTACTTTACAGAGAAATATGCTGTGACTATAATGCAAATTTCAAACTAAACGCCAGAAAAAATGAAGTGTTTTGGGTGGCTTACAAATAATTTCTGAATTCAAAACCTGTAGATAGGTAACTAGTTTAGTCTAGTTTCTAATGTGTATTCCAAATCCGTAATTATAATTGACAATTCCAAAACAATATCTTGCTTATTAGGCAAGTGTCTACTTGGTATAATTTGTAGCTATAAGAAAACATAATCCATACCACAAAATGCTGAATCATTGAAAGTATTTCCATATTAGGGAATTATCTGTTCATAAAGAAGAAAATGAGTGCTGGTTTGTTTTGTCACATTTTTCAGGATATAAAATTCTTTTTTTACTAAAACATTCACAAGACATTATAAATTATATTGTTACACAGTCTGCACCTTTAGATTTTTATTTTTTATTAAAATGTTGACTTTAAAGTCATGACTATGTCTTTTATATAAAATTACTTTTGTTGTTAAGTGATGTCGAATTGTTTCCAACTCATAGTGATCCTGTATGGTGTTTCCAAGGAGCTGCTGGTGAGTTTGAACTGCCGAAATTGCATTTCAAACAACCTTACAGTCCAGTGTTTATGGTTCCCAAATATCTGCAGGTCACAGTCTACTTGGGGCTTCTATTTATTTTGTTTTAACTCTGTGACCTAAAATTCCTGATATTAATCATAGTTTTAGATTTTTACAGCTTCACTATCACGTTGAATGATGGAAACAGATTCCAGCCACTGACTGTTAAAACGGTTGTTTGAAAACTCCTTTAGGATAAGAAGTTTGCTTCCGTTCACCTGCTTTGAGGAGATCCCTAGATTCTGCTTTCATGATATTCATTTCTTGTTTGGATGTATAATAAATTAAGCTGTCATTATCTTGAAATGGATACAGGTGTTTCTCTAAACATGCAAGCAATAGACTGTCTCTTGAGAACTGTTTTGAGAAGCACTGTCAATTTACTTATCTCTTAGTGTCGAAACAACTTCTTCCTTGAAAACATAAGGAGTCTGTATTTTTTCTCTTTGTTTAGGAGACCTCTCAATTGTCATTTACCAACTATGTTGAGTGAAGTTGTGTTTGAAATTCCTCTCAAATTCTCTTCAGAAATCAGTTCATGTGGAACTTCAGAAAGATCACTGTGACTTCTAAGTGCAGACAACGAGAACATCTACACCTACTCCTTCGATATGCCTTAGTGATTGTCAATTGGCTTTCATACTAATGCACAGAAGGAAAGTGGCTGCAAGAGGCAATTTATTTGGTGAACTACAATTGGGCAAATAATAGGCTCCTCCTTGCCTCTTTCCCCTTATCACAGTTTCTCTTAAATGTCACAGCTGATTTCAGATAAGGATCAAGGCAGTTAAAATTGAGAAAAATTTGATGACCATTTAGTAGTTAACATTCAAATAACTGACTGAATTGGAATTCATTTTTAATCCCAGACTTATGTGCCAAAATCTCAAGCTGATCTGGATAACGTGTATAATCTTTTTCTATGAAGAAATGAAATATGCCCAGGCAACAACTTGTACACTATATTTATATATAAAATATACAATATCCAAGACCTTCACCTAAAATTCAGTTCAGTCAACTTCTAGGACCGAAAAAATACTCTAGCTTATAAATTTAACTCATACCATCCCTTATTTATATTAAAACCTATTTTTTTCACTTACTGCAAAATTTCATTTCTGTCTAATCTATTCTTCATATACTAAGAGACTACCATTAATCTTTTCCACTTGTTCCTATCCATTTGACTGATTCTTCCTCTTTTTCTTCTCTAGTTATTTTTCTACTGGATAATTATTATTTGAGATCATGTAAAGCACTGTCATTACTATGTCTCTACCTGAACGGACTGCCAATAACTGGTTCAGTATCATATTTGTCTTTTCATTAAATTATGTAAGCACAAATTGTACAAACGCATACACACTTATTGTTGTTGTTGTTAAGTGCCATCGAGTCGGTTCTGACCCATAATGACCCTGTATAGGGTGTTCCAGGAGCAGCTGTTGTGCTTGAACTGCCAATCTTGTGGTTCAAACTGACTTTGCAGTCCAGTGCATTAACCCACAGCACCACACCAGCACTCCACAAATACACACTATCCTCTGCAATTATAAAATCAGTATCCCCTAACTCAGCTGGGGTTTAGATCTCCCTCATAATTCACTCCATCTGTACATTCAATTCATGGAAAACAAGATAATTATGGATACTGTATTAATGAAAACTAGGTTTACGTATATTTTTGTCTCCCAAATTCTAAATGATATTTAGTCACAACACCAATGTACCCTTTCTCAATAAAGACCAATTCATTCTCATGTGTCCTAATTCCTTTTTCCTTTAAGAATCTGATTAATCAGTCATCATACCCAATTTAGTCACCTTCAAAGTTTTCCTCTATCATTTATATTTTAATCCATTGAATATATTTATATTTATCCATTTTTAAAATAAAAATTGTCCTTAGATCATATTTTACTGTTACTCAATTTCCACCAAAAAAATCACATTCATAATAATTTCTTATATTCACTTTCACAGCTTGAATATACTACCCAACACCCTGGCATTTGACTTCTTTCCCCTAAAAAGTCCTTTCACTGAGTTTTTTATTCTACTTGACAAACATAAAGAATATGTGCTCATCTGTTGTATTAAAAGCCACACTTACTTCAACCCTCACTTAAGACAATGAGGAATCAAGACAAGAAGATTTAAAACTGAAGGATGGCAGAGGGTGAGCTAGCCTGTCTTCTATGGTTTGATGGAGCAGAACTGACATTCCAGCCTTGGGCAACATTCCCCTAAAGTACTTTTTAAACAGTAAGTAATTTTATTCTTACTTGAACACTATTGCTTTAGTATATCCTGTTGTTTGCAGCTGAACTAGATGAATAAACCAGATTATTTGGACTGTTTTGAAAGACTGGGAAATCTAGCAACTCAACACCACATTTCTACATGAGAGCAACTGGCCAGAGCAGAGCATTATAAGTGGTCAATATTCTGTATTGTCTACTTCTCTGAAGTTGTTTCTTTAATAATTAATTCCATTTGCATTTGAATATAAAAAATGAAACAAGGAACAATTCAATTCCACAAACATAACATTCTATGCTCTTTATAATTTGGTGACTATCTCTCGACACTATTTTTCTGTTTGTTTTTTCCTTCATCTAAACAAACTTCTTGTTGTTGCTGTTAAGTGCCATCAAGTCAGTTCTGACTCATAGCAACCATGTATAGAGTTTCCGAGGAATGTCTGATGAGCTTCAATGGCTACCTTGCAGTTCAAACCCACCTTGCAGTCCAGCACATTAACCCATAGTGCCACACCAGGGTTCCTTATATTTCTCTATATACTAGTTCCTTTCTAAACTTTCTTTCTTGGGTTGTGCATTAGTTGTTACCTTGTAAACCCCTAATTCCAAGAGTAAACCTGTGATACAGGACAATCTCCTGTGAAGAACAGTCTTCAGTATTTCTTCTTACAAAAGGCCTACCCATTCTTAAATGTTAGTTTACAAGTCCATTTTCCATTCTTGAAATGTCTTGAGAATATCTATTACCACATTATTTAAAACTAATTTTTCGTAAATGGTAGATTAAATATTCTATGTAAATCATGTTCTACCTAAGAAATTTGTAGAGCTTTGTTTTTAAAAACATCATTTTATAACCTCAAAAACTGTGAACCATGAAGTTTGTTGTTTTGTTGTTGTTAGATGCCATTGAGTCACTTCCCACTCTTAGCGACCTTATATACAACAAAACAGAGGCCAGTTTTAAGGTCATGTGCCATCCTAGTAACTGTTGTTATATATGAGTCCTTTGTTGTGTCAATCCATCTCAGCAGGGTCTTCCTCTTTTTCACTGACACTTCCTTCACTTTATCAAGCATGATGTAACTTTAAGAAGATACAAAAAATCTCCTTTAACAAGCACCCCGATTATTTTTGCACCAGTGATCTGGCAACCACCTTTTGACAGAAAATGTCTTATACTGTTAGCTGAGAGCGTGTCTATTTTATTTAGTGTATTATCCTCAACATCTAGAGCACAGCCTTGTGTTCAATAAATGCTTGTTAACAGGAGTGTCTTTAAGCACTTTGGGGAAGCAGGAACTTCTGCAGGTCATGGGGTGAATTTAATAAAACACATCTAAAGAATTCAGAGCTGGAAGGCAAAGTGACTAAATATACCAGGCTATCAGTACAGAATTTGGTTGCTATTGCTTATATAAAGCAAAAATGTGAGCATTTAGAGAGCATACAACCCTCTACCATGACGAACAGTACAAACCTGATGATTCACTTTAAGGTTGTTGATGTTGTTAGGTGCCATTAAGTCTGTACCGACTCATCACGACCTTATGCACAGCAGAACAAAACACTGCCCGATCCTGGGCCAACCTCACTATTGTTTCCACACTTGAGCCCATCGATGCTGCTACTTGGACAATCCATCTCATTATGGGGTCTTCCTCTTTTTCTCTGACCCTCCACCTTACCAAACATGATATCCTTCTCCAGTGATTGGTCCCTCCTGACAATATGTCAAAAGTGTGAAGGATGAAGTTTGGCTATCCAGGCCTCCAAGGAGCACTCTAGCTACACTTCTTCCAACATGGATCTGTTTGTTCTTTTGGCAGCCCATGGCACTTTCAATATTCTTCTCAAACACCATAACTCAATGCATCAATTATTCTATGGTCTTCCTTATTTACTATCCAGCTTTCACATGCAGATGAGGTGATTTAAAATACTGTGGCTTTGGTCAGGCACACCTTAGTCCTCAAGCTGACATGTTTGCTCTTCAACACTTTAAAAAAGTCTTGTGCAGCAGATTTGCCTAATGCAATACATTGTTTGATTTCTTGATGGCTGCTTCCATGAGTGTTGATAGTTGATCCAAGAAGAATGAAGTCCTTGACAAATTCAATCTTTTCTCCATTGATAAGAATGTTGTTTATTGGTCCAGTGGTGAGGATTTTTGTTTTCTTTACATTGAGATGTAATCCATACCAAAGGCTCTTTGATCTTCAACAATAAATGTTTTAAGTCCTCTTCACTTTTAGCAAGCAAGGTTGTATCATCTGCATATCGCAGGTTGTTAATGAGTCTTCCTCCAATCTTGATGCCATGTTTTCCTTCCTAGAATCCACCTTCTCAGATTATTTGCTCAGCATACAGGTTGAATAAGTATGGTGAACAAATACAACCCTGTCTCATGCCTTTCTTAATTTTAAACCATTCAGTGTTCCCATGTTCTCTTTGAACAACTGCCTCTTGATCCATGTACACATTCCTCATGAGCACAATTAAGTGTTCCAGAATACTCATACTTCGCAATGTTGTCCATAGCTTGTCACGATCCACACAATCGAAAGCCTTTGCGTAGTCAATAAAGCAAAGGTAAACATCTTTCTGATATTCTTTGATTTCAGCCAAGATCCATTGGACATCACTCTGAGGTAGTGTCTATTTACTTATGTTGTTGTTAAGCACCATCAAATCAATTTCTATTAAAAGCAATCCTTCATAGGGTTTCTGAGAAGCAGCTGGTGAGCTTGAACTGCCGACTTTGTGGTTCAAACTGACCTTGCAGACTAGCATTTTAATTCGTAACACCATCCCAGGATGCCAAATTACTTTTAATCGAAATCAAATATCTATGAGTATCTGTGAACGTAAAAACACACTCTGTGTATATTGTCTAAATAATTCTATTGCATGATCTTGTAAACTATTTACAAAATATGACATATTCATTTTGCTTTGGGATCCTAAATGTAAGGCTATTAAGTTTTACAGCTTAATTATGGGCCATATTTTGAGTTGACAGATATTTAAATTGATTACTTAAATAATAAATGGCTATTTTAGCATTTCTGATTTTGTATGTCCTTATCACTCTAGAAATTCTTCTTAGTGGTTTAAATTTCTAAAATTCACATTAAAAAAATGTTTATAACAACTCATAGCCCAGAACTTTGGGAGCATTATGCATACTTTTTTCTTTTATAGACATACAATTGATTACCTCAGAATTTTTTTAGTGAAATAAAATTTTTAAATAAGATAATCTATATTAATGTAGGAGTCCTGGTGTGGTGCTGTGGGTTAATGCACCAGACTGCAAAGCCACTTGAACTGCAAGGTTGTTCAAGCTCACCAGCCGCTCCTTGGAAACCCTATTCAGGATCCCTATAGGTCAGAACCATCGATGGCACTTAACAACAACATATTAATGTAAGAAACTGTTTTCTGAGCAGATGGAACATACTAAGTTTTCTGTTTATAATCACTACTGAACAGTTTTCCTCTTTTCCAAAGAATGGGGATAGAATTTTACGATTCAATTTTGTGCAATGTTTATCAGGACTAATTGTGATCATCACAACTATAAACTCAGAAGATGTGTA
>NW_006408523.1:33242955-33243761 GCF_000296735.1 Chrysochloris asiatica | reverse complement strand
CCAAAAAATGGCAGGAGAGAATCTCAGAGCAAAGGTGGGCAAAACACTTTGTCAGTTTTGCTTTGTTCTGATTTACTTTTTTATGGTATCTGTTCATTGCTCCCCACCCCCCATTGTTTGCACACCTCTATTCTGGTGACTGGGGGGTGCTTGAGCGAGTGGAAAATACCCACCCTTACCACTGGTGGGTTCTTCTGCCCCACATGCACACAAATACTCTCAGCCCAGGAGACATCCCTGAGCAGTTTTTTTTATAATACAGAAAAAGCCAGAACAAGGGGTTTGGAGAAGGAAAGAGAGCTTAAAATAAAAACAAAAAAAACAAAAAAAAAACCAGGCTGAAAATTAAATTAAACCCTGAATTATAGCATAACAACCAACAATGGCATCTTGAAATCTATCAGAGAGTGTTGAAGGCAAGAAGCTGAAAGAGGACATTAAAGTCATACTCATACTAGGCTACAGATTTTTTTTTTTTTTACTTCTCTCCCTTTTCTGTGATTATAGACTATAGTATCCAGTCTAGTTGTTGTTGTTATTTTTCTTCTTGTTTTTCTATTTTCTGTTACTGTTTTGCTGTTTTATGCTCCCCCTTATACTTTTGGGGGACTCTTTCTCTTCCTATATTACCCAAGAATAGACAGCAACTGCTGCTATATAGTCAAGCTACAATCACACTCTATAAAACACCAAAATCCAGGCAAGAACCAGTACCAACTGCCATATGCCAGGGAGACAGTCAACATCTGTGAAAGTTACTCTGAGTTAAGCAATAAGAAGAGTGAAAAGGGAAGCCCACATCCTGA
>NW_006408523.1:33229508-33236398 GCF_000296735.1 Chrysochloris asiatica | reverse complement strand
CGTCTCTGGGTCCAAAGTCCCCAGTGGCTCCATTTCCCCAAGTCATCTTCTCTGCCTCCATCACTGGCATCACTGCTTCTCTGGGTAGGGTTCGGTTTGCCGCTCTTCTCCTTTCATGGTCCCAGGAACCTCCGCTCCTGGACTGCAAGGTTAATCACTCCCGTCCCTTTGCAACAAAATGTCTACCTTTACATTTCCAGCCCTCACAACCAATCCTGATAACAATTATTCACTATTGTATCACAAGAGGCTTATCCGCATCTCCTTTCATCAGCCCCAACTAGGCAGAATGGATACTACTCTGTAGATTCTACCATGCCCTCTGGATCTAGGTTCTCTCTTGAAAGCTTGTAGGCCAGTAACTTCTTGCCTCTGTAGCCTGCCATTCTGGGTAGCCAATGTCCAAGTTGCCCATCCCTGTCCTCTCCATGTGCGGAGGAGGTGGGAATGACCTTTGCTGTGAAGATTTGTTCACTCTTTTGAGCTACTGCATCCATAGGTGTGTGTCAAGTTCATCAAAGTGCATCCGATTATTCTTTTTTTCCTCTTCTTTCTTCTTCTGGTTCAGCTCTGATCATCCAGCCATTGAAGCCAGGTCAAGTGGGTATTATCGGCAAGTGTGGGTGTACTTATGCATGTGCCCTCTCTTCTTATCAGCCTGACGCTTCACTCCCCACTCTAGTCCTCTGTGGCTATGTCAATGACTCTGGGTCCAAGAGTCCTCTGGACTTGGCACACTGCTGGCCAACCAGGTCTCCATCCAGATTCACAGGAGTCTATTGAGCATTTTAGGGCTCAACTCACAGCTTCATTGCTGTTTTTCCCTCACTTCCCCTTATCGGTCACCAATCAGTGCGTTGAGTCTTAGTCTTAGAAGGCGGTTTGCCCTGAGGGGGACCTGACCACTTGGCCTTGATGTCTCCTAGGAGAGCCACTTATTGAACTTGACCTACACCTATGGAGGCAGTAAGCTCAAAAGTGGGAACAAATCTTTTCAGCAAGGATCATTCCCACCCTCTCCATACACAGAGTAGTCAGGGATGGGCACCTTGGACATTGGCTACCCAAAATGGTGGTGCTACAAAGGCACGAAGTGACTGGCTTATACATTTTCAAGAGAGAGGCTAGATCCAAAGGGCATGGAGGAAGGTAGAATCTCCACTGAGTAGTGTCCAATATGTCTGGGCAGGGCTGATGAAAGGAGATGCGGATAGGCCTCTTGTGATACAATAGTGAATAATTGTTATCAGGACTGGTTGTGAGGGTTGGAAATGTAAAGGTAGATGTTTTAGGGCAAAGGGAAGGAAATGATTAACTTTGCAGACTAGGAGCGGAGGTCCCTACGACTATCAAGTGTGAAGAGCAGAGAACAGGATGCTACCCAGAGAAGCAGTGACACCAGAGATGGAGGCAGAGATAATGATGTGAAGAGATGGAGCAGCTGGGGACTTTAGACCCAGTGACAGAGATGGGCTGTGTGCTGACAACTGGGGGGCAGGCTTGCAGGGTATACCCTTTGGTTGGTTGATGATGCATGGAGGGGATTGTAACCATGGCAATCAAACAATATATGATAGAATGAATGTATGTGAATGTTCTCCCATATAAACTACCACATAATTCACAATAAAACATAAAAAAAAAAAAAACACCAAACAACACCTGCCTGAACATTAACATTTGTTCCTTAGTAACCATTTTGATTTGAGAGACACATACCTACAGTTGTAGCATGTCATGTCATTCTAAGGAATAACCATTCTTCAGCCATAGATCAAGCTGCTATTTGTCAGTACAGACTGTTTCTTGTCTTTTTATAGCATTTGACATTGGTAAGGCTTCTTTGTAACTTTTTCTAATAATTTTTGTACCTCTCCCTTTTGTTCATGCCCTTGCCAGACTCCACTACATACTCTAAATGACATATGCACTTGGGTTTTCATTTTCCTTCTTAATAGACCTTGAAATTTCCTCCTTAATGCCAATAATTAGTCAAACTGAGGGTTCCCATTAACTGTGCACGTTTCCTGACTAATGTTTCAGGGTGATGTATTTCAACTCAGGACATAGTTGTAGAATACTGTAATAAGTATTTTCAAGTTAGCATCCTCTTAAACAATTAGAGGATTTTCTTCATTCTTGAGGCTGGTTTTCAAAAAGATAACTAGATTATATTGATAGGTAGGTAGGTAGGTAGGTAGGTAGATAGATAGATAGATAGATAGATAGATAGATAGATAGATAGGTAGGTAGGTAGGTAGGTAGATAGATAGATAGATAGATAGATAGATAGATAGATAGATAGATAGATAGATAGATAGTAGATAGATAGATAGATAGATAGATAGATAGATAGATAGATAGATATGAAATTCTGGTGTGGCCCCATAGGATAAGCACTTGACCTGAAGGTTGGTTTGAACTGCAAGGTTGGCAGTTCAAATTTACCTGCTGCTCACGGAAACCATACATAGAGTTGCTATGAATGGGAACTGGCTAGATAACACTTAACAGCAGCAACAACATATATACACAAAACAATACAGTGGGCCTGTTTAGCTGTCATACAGAACCACCTAACAGCATGATTTCAGGTTTGATTTAAAATTCAAAATTACCAGTAATATGATAGACTATATGAAGTCAAATTCTGAAATCAACATGAGCTGCATAAAAATATGCATATATCACACATTTTTTTCAGAATAAACTTAGTCAATTGAACAAATAACCTTTGCAAAAGATTTAAACTGTCATTAATGTAGAAAATTCTAACGATAAAATTCTAATGGTATATTATATTGACTGCTGAAGTAATATGATTATCATCTTTAGTTCCATGGAAGTATATAGTCAAAGCTACATTATCTTTTCTTACATCTGACTAATACAAATTCATTTCATCTCTCTAAAATAATTGGGATAATAGTTTCAAGCTTTCCTAATGCAGAAGGCCAAAATTACTATATTTCCCTCTCTGCCTTTTTGCGTATCCACAGAACAGACACTTGAAGGGGAGAAATGATCTCAGCTGCAACACTCATACTGCCCTGCTGGGGTGAGAATCAGATTTGATTTTGTCTTAAAGTGATATCAGTCACAGAGTGTCAGAGGAGTAGAAAGATGCAAGCTGTGCTTACAACACAAAGGCAAAGGAGGTCCATTATTTGGTTATCCTCAGCTCTTTTTATCCCTGCAGCATGCACTGAAGTATTTCTCCACCTCCTACTCAAAGAGGTAATGAGCATCTTACCTAGTGGGCTCATTTCTTCCTTAAATGAGAGTTCTTTTTTATTTTCCCCAAAACATTCATAGTTTCAGTAGAAGCTCTTTTACAATAATATAAATAAAGATATGTTTAATATCTATAAATATGGATAATTTAGAAAATTCACTAAGCATTTAAATTATATCACTTCTTAAAATTTTAAGAGAAATGTGAATCACAGAGCTTATTTTTTTTCAGCCAAATAAAGAAGAATCCTCTGTGCAGTGATCCATGGAAACTGCTCACCTGGCATACACCCAATCTTGATCTTCATTGCTGATATGCAACTATCAAAATATTTTAGAACAATTATTATAATAAAAAGAAGAATCCTTGAAGATTTAATAATTCAGTATATTATTAAAACTTGTAATAAGGTTGTTCCTGTACTAACATCCAGAAATATATGTGTTTGTTTTATATCCCGAAATCTAGAAAATAAAATCCAAAGATACCAAGTTAAATTTATTTACAAAACGAATAAAGGTCATTAAAATTTCTTAAATTATGAAAGCTTTTTAAGATCAATATGTTTTGAAGCTCCTTATGTGAAAGCGATTAACTGTGATTCTTGTTACAATACAAAAGATGTTATAAATTGCAAAATATTTTTATAAAAGTTCATCAATGTTGGATAACTAATCCCTTTTAGCTTAAAGCAATTTGGGAACAAGACTGTATTGTATTCAGAATAAAACAAATGATTCCAAGTAAACCTTTTTGAAAAATTTATGTTTCAAAATCTTCTAAGTAATTAAAATCTTAATTTCAAACTTGTTTGACCCTAATTTAAGCAATCTAAATTATGCATTTCAGAGAGTATAACATTCATAAGAGTCCTAAATCTTAACAGATAGTTTTAGTAAATGTAGAGTAAACATTCTGCCTCATTCTTAGACTATGAAATTTCTGTGTGTGAAGAAAACGTTCCTCAAAAAATCCAGTAAAATGTATTTAAAAAATTTCATGTTTGTAAGTACAGTTCTTTTGCTGAATTGTAGCATGATGCCTTGCATGTTTTACTGAAAATATAATTTTACATAAATTTATTTTGTAACATGGAATCCTGGAGTGGTGCTGTGGGTTAATGTACCAGACTGAAAAGTCATTTGAACTGCAAGGTTGGTGGTTCAAGCTCACCAGC
The DNA here is from genome assembly GCF_000296735.1 of Chrysochloris asiatica. Taxonomy (NCBI): domain Eukaryota; kingdom Metazoa; phylum Chordata; class Mammalia; order Afrosoricida; family Chrysochloridae; genus Chrysochloris; species Chrysochloris asiatica. The sequence continues at coordinate 33,231,986 of NW_006408523.1, read as the reverse complement.
TGCTCCTCAGAAACCCTATCTAGGGTCGCTATAGGTCAGAAGCGACTCAATGACACTTAACAACAACAACATATTATTGTAGGAAAGTGTTTTCTGAGCAGATGGAACATACTAAGTTTTCAGGTTATAACCCCTACTGAACAGTTTTCCTCTTTTCCAGAGGTAGATGAAAGGAAAGTGATAAAAACGTGAAGATGTTTGGAATCAACTAATCCAATGGACTAATTGAACATGTGAACATCAGTCATCCGGACTCTGAGAACAGAAGAACCAAGTGGTGTCCAGGTACCACTACCCACTGCTCAGAAAGGGACGACATTAGTGGATCCCATATAGAGTGGGAGAAAATGTGGAACAAAAATCAAAATTATTTAAAAGACCAGAGTTACTGATCAGGAAGAGACTGGAGGAACTTGAAACTATGGCTCTTGATCACCCTTCAGCTTTGGAAAGGTGCTCGCTCTTGTGGCCCACTTTCCAGCCAAGCAGGAGACAGGTATATAGGGTAACAACAACACTAGTAAGGTATGCTCACATTGGAATGGTCACTTATTCAAGATCAAAAGAGCTATAGTTACCTAAGGACAAAGTTCAGAAGGGATAAGAAAGAGGGTGGAATGGAGATGAAAACCACAGTGAGAAAATGGGAAAACTATTGTTACATGGATGGGATTGCAATCATTGAGATGAAACAAAGTATAGGATTTGTTGAATGTGGAGTTGATGATCTTCTCCGTAAACCTTCACTTAATTCACAATAAAAATGTTAAAAAAAAAAAAAAGTCACCATGCTATAGACATATGAAACAATGATACTAATCAGCTGTATGATATTTGTTTTATTAGTAATTTATTTGATAGGTTTATAAAGTCAATTTGTAAGAAAGAGAATTCACTAAAGTGAGATTGACTAGGAAAACTGAAAATTATGAACCATTGTAACCAATTAATCGTATTCCTATGAAACTGAGCTACATGGGTGCACATTACAGGACTGGATTAGTAAAAAGTTTATTCAATGGAGTACTCTCTACTATTTATTTTTGAAGCAAGAGCTATTTTGAACCACTAGGCCATTTAGAAGTGATCTCTTCTTAGGCTTCAACATAGGGCACATGTAAAGATCAGACATGTTCTTCATGAGAAATGACACACAGAGTTGGAAAAGCTAAATTGTGTAAATTCAGAGGCTTCTCTTTTTGTTTTATCATTACTTTCCTCCTGAATTATTTGTTTTTTTTCACAGAAGTAAATGTCTCTAAACCTATTATTTTAGACTATTAAGATTTCAGTCCTTCAGAGCCTAAATGATTTTTGTTTTTGTGTTTATATTAAATTAGATATATTAAGCAATTATCTCTTCTTTCCTACATATCTCTAAATAGGTAATCTACAAAAGACAAACAGGGATGGTATGGACAACAGAAATAGTAGTAATGGGCTGAGGTCAAATAAGTATGGACAATATAACATATAAGGATAATTCAAAAATTTAATGGAAAAAGTATTCAAAACATAATAGAATTTTTCATGAATTTTATTAACTTTTCTCTTATTCTTTTCTTTAAGAGAGTCATACAATTTGATGGAATCTGTGAAATTCCCTGGCAAAGACTCTTATTTAAGTCATTTAATGGCATATTTTCCCAAATTTTCCAAACTGAGGCAATATTTTTAAAGTCCATATTATTTTATACCTCTTGTGCTGGAATCTTAGACCAAAGCTCTGAAATGATCTGAATCAACACAGATTGTTGTCAAGTGCCATGTAGCTGGTTCCAACTTATAGTGACCCTGAATAGGGTTCCTGGACAGTGGTTTGTGGGTTTGAACTGCTGACCTTTTGGTTAGCAGTTCAGTACTTACCCTACAGCACCACATGAGGACTCTAGGCTAGTTTGAAGTAATTCATGGGAGGGAAACATGTTTTCCATCCTAAGCAAGAGTATTTTCACATCTTAGAGTGCTTCACTTTTGGCCTTGGAATGCAAAGTGCATTGCTGATTACATGGATTGCTAGTGTTCTAACAGTTACACTACTACAACATAGATAAACCAGAAATAGATCATTGTTCCAAGTAAAGGTATATGAGGGTAAATAAAAAAAAGTATTTCTACAAAATCACAGAAGCTTTTATTAAATAAAGAGATCAAAATATGAAGATATGGTTTCTACCATAATTCCCAAAAATAGAAACAAGCTAAGCACCCATCAATGAATGAATGGATAAACAACCGTGATTCACACACTCAGTATAATAATATGCAACATTAAAGAGTAATGATTAATCTGCAAAACACCGCATAACATGGATGAAAAACCTGGAGAAGGTTAGGAGGAAAATATGCTGAGTGAAATTAAAATTAAAATTAAAAAGGAGAAATATTGTATAACATGACTGTTACAAAAGTCAAGGGAAATTTCACATACAGTAAGAAGCATTATTTGATGGTTACCATGGATGGGAGAGGAAGGGG
>NW_006408523.1:33205255-33227187 GCF_000296735.1 Chrysochloris asiatica | reverse complement strand
GACTCTATGATATATAACAACAATAAATAGTAGAACAATAGGGGGCAAAGATATAAAAATTTCTTACTCATAACCAATCACTTTAGGGTTCAGTTAATAAGTTTGGGACCTTAGTACTATAGTCTCAGGGACCTCTAGGTCAATTGGTACAACATCAGCTACAAAAAACAATTCTACATTCTGCTACAGTGAGTAGTGATTAGGGTCTTAAAAGTTTGCAAGTAGCCATCTAAGATGTAACTATTGGTATATCTCTGTCCAAAGCAAAGGAGAGTTAAGAAAAATCAAAGACAAATAGACCATGTGAACTACAACTTGAGACCATAAGAACTCCATGGTACCTAAATACCACCAACAACCACTCTGATAGAAACCACAATTGAGGGTCCTGGAAAGAGCAGGAGAAAAATGTAGAAGAAAATTCACAATCATATAAAAGACCTGATTTATTGATGTGATAGAAAATTATGGAAGCTCTGAGGTTATGGTTCGCAGACACACTTCAAACTATTCAGCTAAATAATAAACAGTCCTAGTGTTTCGTTCTGTTGTGATAGGGTCGCTATGAATCAGTATGAGTCGGCACTGACTCGATGGCACCTAACAATAATAAAGTGAACACCACCATAAGAAACATACTCCTCAGAACAATCAACTATACAAAAAGGCAGCATTTTCTCAATAACAAAGTACAAAATGCAGGAAAGGGCAGTAAAAAAGGATGAGTGGAAATGAGGAACCATGAGAGGAAGTGGGAAAGATGTTGTTGCAGTGAGTGTGTTGGAACTAATGCCATGATAATTTGACAAATTTCAATGACTCCACCCTGAAAAGAAAGTAGAGCGTTTAAACCTGACCATAAGTGCAATTTTCAATTCTACATAAATAGCCATCAATAATCCATCTAATGATACAGCAGTTTTATCCCTAGACTCTCTTTGATCTGCATACTCATGTTAGACAGTTAACCCAACACCCCTCTTGTTGTTAGTGAGGATGAGTTATTTCCTACTCACAGAGACCCTGTATAGGGTTTCCAAGGAGTGGCTGGTTGGTTTGAACTTACGATCTTGTGATTAGTAGTTTAGTGTCTATTCTATAGCACCGTACCAGGACACCAAAATCTCCCTTAGAATATCAAAATAATGCCACACTATTTTGTTCTTTAAACTTTCACCAAAACCATATCAAAAGTTAAAAAAAAAAAAAACTCCAAAGAACAAAAAAAACACACAAAATAAGTAGTACCTATGAGATACAATTGTTTTGAGACTAATGTAAAATGGCTTAAGAAATAAATGGCCTCCAGAACTCCTATACAGGGTCGCTATGGGTTGAAACCAACTCAACAGCATTTAAACAACATATACTGTTGCTATGAACCAGAATCGACTTAACACCACTTAGCAACAACAACAACAAATTAATAGTTAAGAGTTCTGATATGATATAATAGGATAAGTACTGGTCTGCTAATCACAAGGTTGGTGACTAGATGGCCCTCAACAATAACAACTTTAATAGCTAATGATTCCTAAAAATTCACAAAAACTCCTTTAAGCATGTGTACTGTGTTAACTCACTTAATATTCACAATATTGGTATAAGGTTGTTGTTTATTGCTATCCAATCAATTCTGACTCAGAGCAGCCCTGTATAGGGTTTCTGAGGAGCAGCTGGTGAGTCTAAACTGTTGCCCTTGTGGTTCCCAGTTCAGTGCTAATCCTATAGCACCACACCAGGAGTTCATGGTATAAGTTAGCTACTGTTATTGTAATTTTGGTTTTACAGGTGAGAAATTCAGTGCAAAATTAGGTTAATAAAATGTTAAGTTCACACAGTTGATAGCTGCCAGAGCTAGGACTAGAAATGATACTGTCTAGTTCTAAAGATGGAAACTTTAACCACTCCCAAAATCTTGTTTCAAAGGTATTTAATTTAGGGTTAGTCTTATTCAATGAAGATATTATCCCTGGCATAATATATACTCATAATTCTATTGTGATAAAATTCCTTAGGATAATTAAACATATATTTTAAATGAATGGAATAAGCTAAGCAAATATTATACACATATTTTGCTATGTGGAAATTATATATGCATATATAGAATTTCTGACATCCATTTTGGTCTTTTCCTTCTTTCTTGTCTTCTTAATGATATTTTTCGTTCTTCTTGTATGATGTTCTTGATGTCACAACTCTTCTGGTCTTTGGGCATTTGTGTCTAATTAATTAAATCTGTTCTTGATACGATCTCTAAATTAAAGAACTCTAGTAGCATAGTGGTTGAGAATTGGTTTGTTAACCTCAAGGTCAGCAGTTCAAAACTACCAGAGGTTCTGCAAGAGAAAGATTAAGCTTTCTGCTCTTGTAAAGATTTGCAGCCTCAGAAACCCTGTACAGGGTTGCTATGAGTCGGAACTGACGCCATGGGACATAACCAACCAACCAATGTTCAAGATTATATATTGGCTGTCCTGGACTTGTTTTATTTTTCTTCAACTTCAGTCTGAACTTGCATTTGAACCACTGTTGGTCTATTCCACAGTCTGCCCCTGGCCTTGTTTTGCTGATGATACAGAGCTTTTCTACCATTTCTTTCCACAGATGTAGTCAATTTGATTCCTGTGTATTCCATCTAATGAGGACCATGTGTATAGTCATCTTTTATGTTGTTTTAAAAGGTATTTACAATGAAGAAATCATTGGTCTTGCAGAAAATATTGAAGATTTCAAAGACTTAATTTTGTTCAAATCAATCATCAACACTCATGGAACAACAATCAGGAAATCAGATGACCAATTTTTTTAGGCAAATCTGTTGCACAAGACCTTTTAAAGTGTTCAAGAGCAACATCAGTTTGAGGACTAAGATGCACTTGACCCAAGCCATGGATTTTTTTAACAATCTCATATGCATGTGAACATTGAACAATAAACAGTGAAGATGGTAGAAGAATTGATATATTTGAATTATGGTGTTGAAGGAGCTGCCGGAACAACAAATAAATCCCTGCTGGAAGAAGTACAGAATGTTCCTTAGAAGCCAGGATGGCCAGACTTCCTCTTCATATTTCAGACATATTATGAGGAAGCACCAGTCCCTGGATAAGAACATCTAGCCTGGTAAAGTGGATGGTCAGTGAAGAAGAGAAAGACCCCCGATGAGATGACAGCATTGGGCTCAAGAATAGCAATGATTGTGAGGTTGATGTTGTGAATAAGGTCAGTATGAGTCGGTGCTAACTCAATGACACCTAACAACCACAACATAGAATTTGCACATAGCAAAATATTTTGAACATAATTTTTACTGAATATGTCCAAAAAATCCAATTTGAGCTTTACTAGATGACCCAGAATTAATTTAGTCTAGAAGTTTGCAAATTACCTCCCAAGGGCCAGATCAGGCCTACTGCCTCTTCTTAAGCTTCTTCCAACCTAAGAATGATTCTTCACATTTTTAAATATTTGAAGAAAAGTTTTCAAAGAACAATAATCTGTAACACCACAAAAATAAATGAAATTCAAATTTCGGTGTCCATAAATAAACTTACATGTAGTCAATACAAATTTTTGAGATTAATTTTCTGTCTTGTTATATAAGTTCCTCCAAATATCTTTAGTTTTGCTTCTTAGCCTAAAAAATCTAAAAGATTTACCATTAGGCTTTATAGAAAAAGTTTGCTAACTGATTGATTCTAGTCAAACAGAATAATTTTAGATATAATTGAGACTCTCTAGAATTAAAAGTTTTGTCTACGATCGCAAAACTAGTTAGACGAGACCATGATTTAGAATCAAAACCTGCTGACCATGGGTTATTTTTATAGACCCTATACATAGCTCCAGGAGTGTGGCGGCTCCCTAAGATTAGCACTGGATTGCAAACCACAAATTCCACTATTCAATCCCACCAGCCGCTCTTCAGAAGAAAGATGAGGCTTTCTGCTCCTGCAGAGATTTAACTCAGAAACCCTATACAGGGCTGCTATGAATTGGAATTGACTCTAAGGCTCTTAAGCACAACATACACAATTCTCCTCCACTGTCTATCTGTTTGTTATTTTGTGGTAATTTGCATATTGCTATGAAGCAAGAAGCTATACTCCTGGTGTTTCACTATTCCCAGGGATATCTATATTGTACTGGTTTCAGTGGAAACTGCAGACTTAGGAAGGGAGGTCTCCAAAAGTTAGTCAATGAAAGCCTTATGGATCATAACAGAATACTGTGTGAAGAGTACTGAAAGAGGAGCAACCCAGATGGGAATACATTCAAAATATGATACAATAACCACAATGGTGCTCTCAAACAAACCAACAATTATGATGATGGAGCTGAACTAGGTAACATTTCATTCATCCATATATAAGGTTGCCATGAGTCACAGCCAACTTAATGGCAACTAACAACATAAATGATCCCAAGTTCTTAGAATTTGGTGGCATCAAGAAGCTCTACTGGGAGAAAACTAATCAGAGTCTGTATTCAAATTTTAGCTTTCCTCTTAAGAATACAGTGGGTATTTACAACACAGAATTACACTTACACAGAAAGAACTAAAGCCATTCAGAGCTTTATGAAGAGGGAAAACTAACCTTGTACAATGCCTAAAACTAATATTTGAATTGCAACATTATTGAAACGAAATGAAAAGTAATCACAATTTACTTAGAAGATTAACTTCAATTACACTTAGGTTGTTAGGGATTAGAGACAGTAATAGTGAGCTGCATGGTGTGCATGGATAAATGATTCTATGAAGAAAAAAAAATGTGTTTTTTATTTTTTATTTTTACTAGTATGCTGTTTAAGTCCCAAATGATGTATAGAATTTTTAAGAGACAGTCAGACCACAAGCGTTTTGGACAAGCAAGAATAAAGTAAAAGCTTCTAAAGCTGATCCCAACCTTGACTAACTACCATAAAAATGTCCTGGATCCTCATTCTTGTATACTATTGATAACTAACATTATTCTTTCTCTGCCAGAAATCCTTTCTCAGCAAAATTTACTGTAATGGTGACTAGAGAAACCATTTATATATAATCATTGTACAGAAAGGTTCACTTTATTCCTTTCACTGCCCAGTGGTAACGAATGACATTGTACTGTCCCTTTTATCTCCTTTTCCAAACACATGCAATATAGAGAAATGTATCCAAAAGAAAAAAACTAGTGAGATATTGTCTCTGACTTCATCCATTCTAAGGTTTGTTTTGTTTGACTAATGGTAATGAATGAAACTGGTTGCTTCATTCTCATATTAGATATATGCTTATTAAAATAAAGCGCTTAAGTATTTCGATTTAAGATCTGCATTGTAATCTTAGCTAATAAGTTGTTTTGTTGTTTTTCCTTGCCTTTTTGTCTGATTCAAATTTATTTTCAGAAAAGAATATTTTATTGTTTTATATATTGTCTTCTGGTTTAGGGGTAAATGTAAATTTAGGTAGAGAAGCTATACATATTTCATAAATTTTCTACATTAATTGTGTCTATTATCCTTTACATTTGATTTTCAAAAATCAACACTGAAAGGAGTACAGCATTTAAACAGCAGGACTAAAGAATGTTTATTATTAATTTATTTTTTAATTCTATAAGCATAGCCATCAATAAGGAAGGTCTTTATTCATTGATCCTAATAAAACCTGCTTCTTTAGGTGTCTCATCTCAGTAAGAGATACCCCATCAGCCTACTTGATTAAGTGAAAAAACAAAAAGAATTTTCCCATTCCCTCTCCCAATGTCTGCTCCAATAGGAGAATTCTGTAAGGCTGCAGCAATATAGCTCACCTGTCCACTTCTGCCCTGCACTCCTACTACAATTTTCCAATATACCATCACGTTTTTGCCAAACTCTACAACAGTAGCTCTTTTCCTTTCACTTTTCCACCCTTAGCAAAGAAGTCAAAATAGTCATCTGAATACACTACTTACATCACGTCACTCTTCTACTTTAAACTTTCTGTCTTACGATAACCTAATCGTTTGTTTTCTTTCCTCTTTGCCTAAATTCATATACCGGTCACTATGGTTTTCTTTCTTACTTTCTGTTGGTGTTCGGTACCATCAAGTGTGTTCCAATTCATAATGACACTCTGACATAACAGAATATAATACTGCCCCTTCATGCGTCGTCCTCACAATGTTGTTATGTTTGAGCCCATTGTTGCTGCCACTGTGTCAATCCATCTTGTTGAGGGTTGTCATCTGTTTCAGTGACCCTCAATTTTACCAAGTATGATGCCTTTCTTCAAGGACTGGTCCTTTCTGACAACGTGTCCAAAGTACAAGAGACAAAGTCTTGTCATTCTGCCTTCTAAGGAGTATTCTGGCTGTACATATTCCAAAATCTGTTCGTTCTTTTAGCAGTCCAGAGTACTTTCAATATTCTTCACTAGAACCATAGTTCAAAAGCATTGATTCTTTCTTTTCTTCCATGCTTACTCTCCAATTTTCATTTGTGCGTGTTGCTGTTGATAAGTGTTGTCGAGTTGGTTACAACTCATAGCAACCTTGTATAGGGTTCCTGAGAAGTGGCTGGTAAGTTTGAATTATCGATCTTGCAGTTCAAAATGACCTTGCGGTCCAGTGCTTATCCTGTAACACCACACCAGGACTCCGCTCACATATAAGGCAATTGAAAATACTATGCATGGATTGGGTCAGTCATACCTGAATCCTCAAAATAACCTCTTTGAACATTAGCACCTTAAAGAGGTCTTTTGCAGCCAATCTATCTAATACAATACATTCTTTGATTTACAAACTACTGCTTCCATAAGCATTGATTGTGGAACCAAGCAAAATGAAGTCTTTGACAACATCAATCTTTTCTCTATTTATCATTTTATGCATTGTCCAGTTGGGAGGGTTGTAGTTTTCTTTACACTGAGGTGCAATCCATACTGAAGGCTGGAGTCTTTGATCATCATCCGTATTTCAAGTCATCTTCCTTCCAAAAAGCAGGGCTGTGTCATGTAGATATTGCAGGTTGTTAATGAGCCTTCCACCAAACCTGATGCCACATTCTTCATAATATAATCCAGTTTCTCAGATTACCGGTTCAGAAAGCAGATTGAGCATGTATGGTGAAAAGATACAATCCTGGTGCACAAGTTTCCTGATTTTAAACCACTCATTATTCCCTTGTTCTATTCGAACTGCCTTTGGCTATATGTACAGGAAGGTTCCTTATAAGCAAAATTGAGTATTCTGGAATTCCCAATATTTGCAAAGTTTCCCAAAACTTGTCATGAGCCACACAATCAGAAAGTGTTTGCATAGTCTATAAAGCACAATTAAACTACTTTCTGGTATTCTCTGCTTTTAACCAAGTTCCATCTGACTTCAGCAATGATGTTCCTCATTTCATGTCCTTTTCTGAATCTGGCCTGATTTTCTAGAACTCACTGTCATGTACTGCTGAAATGATTTTTAAATTATCACTATCAACATTTTACTTACATGTGATATTAATTACACAGTTTGATAATTTCCACATTTCACTGGATCACCGTTATTAGAATGGGCACAAATATTGATCTCTTGCAATCGAATGGCCAAGAAGCTGTCTTCCAAATTTCTTGAATAGGCAAGTGGGCACTTCAAGTCTTCGGAATAATACACCCATTTATATATCCTGAAGGACCAAGCTGTTGGTGATAGGATAATATTGATATGTCTATATGGAAGTCCAGGTAATATGACTATTGTTCAAATTTATACACCAAGCACTAATGTCAAAAATAAGAAAAATGAAGAATTTTTGCCAGCTTCTACAACTTGAAATTGATATATGCAACTAAAATACAGAAGTTAAAAAAGAAAGAAGAAAGATGAGCAGGTGGAAAATATGGCCATGGTATTAGAAACAACAAAGGGAATAGCATGACAGAATTTTGCAAGACCAATAAACTACTCATTGAAAATATCTTTTTCACAAGAACATAAAACATGTGGATCTTTCTGGATGGAATACACATGAATCAAATTGAATATATTTGTGGAAATAGTCCATGGAGAAGTTTAGTATAATCAGCCAAAAAAAATGTGAGGGAATGGCTGTGAACAGACTATCAATAATTCATGTGCCAGTTCACCTTAAAGCTAAAGGAGATTAAAACACGTCCATGAGAGCCAAAGTAAAATGGTAAGTATATCTCACCTGAATGAAGACTGTCTCAAAAAATATTTGTCATACTAAACACTAACGATTGAAGATCAGATGAGTTGTGGTATGATAAGAAGAATGTAATACATAAAAAATCAAAAAGTAATTAAAAAGACAAGAAAGAAAGAAAAGACCAAATTGGATGTCAGAAAAAACTCTGAAACCTGCTCTTGAACAAAGACTAGCTAAGGTGAATGAGATACAGGATAAAGCAAAATAACTAAAGAGAATATTTTAAAGTGTGCATTGATAAGAGAAAGAAAAATATTAAGATGAAATGTGCACAGACCTGGAGTTAGAAAAATGAAAGGGAAAAACACACTTGGCAAGTGTGTTGAAAGAACACACATTTCTTTCAACCTGAAAGAACTGAAAAAAAAATTCAAGCTTTGAGTTGCAATTTTGAAGGATTCTAAGGAAAAAATACTGAACAGCACAATATTTTTTCTGAAGTATAATAAGAAGATGAAAGAAATGCATAGTCACTGTACCAAATAAATAAATAAATAAATAAATAATTGCCTGACATACAGCCATTGCAGGAGGTAGCATAAGAACAATGGATGGTATTGAAGAAGTAAACCCAAGTTCCAATGAAGGCATTAACAAAACAACAAAGCTCCAGGACTTGACCAACTGCCAGTTGTGATGTTTTAACAAATGAATGTAACACTGGAAGTACTACCTCATCTAGGTCAAGAAATTTGGAATACAGATACCTAGACAACTGACTGAAATAGATAGAACCATGTATGTGTCCATTGCAGAGTTTATGCAACAAAATGCAGATATTACCAAGCAATATAATTTGTATCCTATACATTTAAAATTTTACGGAAAGCAATTTAAAATGGTTGCTGCAGTACACTGACAGAGAACTGCCAGTAATTCAAACTATTGAGAAGAGGACATGGAAAAAAAAGGTATCATTGCTGACATCAGATGTATCTTTGCTGAAAGCAGAAAATATCAGAAAGATGTTAGTCTATGCAAAAGATGTCTTATTGCCTATGCAAAATATTTGACTGTGTGGATCATAGTATGAACAACATTTCAAAGAATGGGGAATTGCAAAACACTTATTTTGTATCATGCAGAAACTGCACATAGGGTAAGAGGCAATCATTACACTACAATAAGGGCATACAGTAAATTTTAAGATCAGGAAAAGTGTATGTCAGGATTGTAAATTACTATTTCACTACTCTTATTCTACCTGTATGCTGAGCATTTAATCTCAGAAAGTACACTATAAGTAACAGAACTCAACATCAGGATTGGAGGAATACTCATCAACAAATTATGATAATCAGATGATACTATCTTGTGTGATAAAAGTGAAGCAGACCTGGGAAGCACTCACTGATGAAAATTAAAGAGTACAGCATTAAGTAACATTAGCAGAACAAATACAATGATCCTTACAACTGGACCAATAAGCAACAGCATAATACAGTCTTAAAGTTTCAAAGATTTCAATTTACTCAGGTCCACAATCAATGATTATGGAAGCAGTAATCAAGAAATCAAATGAGGTATTGGGCAAGTCTGCTACAAAAGAGCTCTTCAAAGTAAAGACAAAGGTGCACATGGCCTAAGGTCTTTTCCATTGCCATAGCATTTTCAACTGCCTCATATCTATGCAAAAACTGGACAGTGAATAAAGAAGACTGAAGAACAATTTATATATTTGAATTAATGTATCTGTGGACAATATTGAATCTACCATGCATGGACTGCCAGAAGAATGAATAAATGTATCATTGAAGAACTAGAACCAGAATGCATCTTAGAAGTGAAGCTGGTAAGACTTTGTCTCACATACTTTGAACACAATCAGTCTCTGAAGAAGGATATTGTGGGTCAGAGAAAAAGAGGAAAATCCTCAATACAAGAAATTGTCACCATGGGTAGAACAACGGGCTCAGGCATAGAAATGATTGAGAAAATGGTGCATGTAGGACTTGGCTTTGTTTATTCTGTTGTATATAAGGAGCTCTGGTAGCATAGTGGTTTTGAATCAGTCTGGGAACCGCAGGGTCATTAGTTCAAAACTACTAGCTGTTCCATGGGAGAAAGATGAGGGTTTCTGCTCTCGTAAAGATTTACAGCCTTGGAAACCCTGTACAGGGTCACTATGAGTTGGGCACATAACCACCACATATAGGGTTATCATGAGTTAGAAATGACTGGATTCTATCTCACAACAACATAACAACAGTCAAAATAGTCCATAATCATTGAATATAACAGTGTATGCAATATGTATAATAAAAAAGGAACATGGTTTTAAAGTACCTCTTTTTTTTTAAATTTCATACCAGTTAAAGGTATTATGGAAGTCCTGATGTGGCACTGTGGGTTAATGCACTGGACTGTGAGGTCTGTTTGAACCAGTGTTGGTGGTTTAAGTTCACCAGTCGTTCCTCAGAAACCCTATTCAAGGTCGCTATGAGTCAGAACCGACTCAATGGCACTTAACAACAAATGTATTATGAGCTAAAAGTCTGCATGTGTAAATTAAATGTGTTATGCACTCTAGTTTATAGATTTAATTACTCATCAAGTAAGTTAATTTGGATTAAAAGTATGTAAATTTAGTGGACACAGGTTTAACTATTCCTGCCAACATACCAGCGAAAATGATGCATGTTATAAAAAGCTTATGGTGTAGTTTCTGTGCTCCTATCAGTGATGTCATCATCATGCAAATAACATTCAAAAGTATACTGATCTGACTTTGTTGCTAACTTGATGTTATAAATTTTAAGTTATAATAGTAACACGACATTCCATGTAATTCATTTGTTGGGGATTATTACTGTGTCCAGCTGTTAGTGACTTGGCTTCAAGACTGGCTCCTCATGGTAGCACATTACAAGGTGCAATACCCTCCTGGAATATCCTGCTTGTTATATCTTAATGTTGAATTATACAAAATACCACCTGCAACATGAAATCTGATCTACCCATTCTGGTGAAAAATATAAAAGTAATTCAATTAAAGTTTTGCTGAGAAACCAAAGCTATAGCATTTTCTGACACACACACATACAACAAATATATAAGAACAAATGCTCTCACTTAAAGCATGTGTTAAGACATTGGAGAAACATTTAGTCAGTCAACAAGCAGAGGATTTAATAGCGTTAAAATTTTTGCCTTTATAATTTTAATCCCTTTAGATTTATTTGATAATGAATTAAAGCCAATATATATCCATTATTTGTTGTTGTTGTTAAGTGCTGTCGAGTCATTTCGGATTAATAGCAAACCTGTATAGGGTTTCCAAGGAGTAGCTGTTGGGTTTAAACCACCAACCTTGTGTTTAGCAGCCCAGCTCTGATCCTACAACACCACATACCAAGACGGTTCATTAAGATACATTTCTAATTCCAAGACAGCAATGCCATACCTAACTATTCTGTGAATAAAACAAAAGTCAACACCATTGCCATGAAACCAATTCCAACTCATAGTGACCTGTGTGTTAACAGAATATAACTAAGCCCCATGGAATTTCTTGACTGTGATCTTGATTCAAGTTGATTATCACGCCTTTCTTCCTAGTACCACCAGATGGGTTTGAGCCACCAAATTTTGTTTAATAGTTGAGTGCAAACATTTTTGGACATCCAAGAACCTATTAGGTGTATATACTTCCAAAAGACACACTGGCACTGATGCTAAACATGAACAATTAAGTAGTTAACAGAATTCATAATTGAACCAGATTCACTACTAAAATCTAAAATTGTAGATAGATGAATAAATAATAATTTTATACCTATATATATCATTCCACAAATTATGCAACATAATACTTTAGGTATAATGACATAGTTATAGCGTATTATTTATCATTATATAAATCTTTATCATAATAAATAAAAATGCCTGGACCAAAACATGTGGCTTACACTGCACTGCAAATACATTGTTACTGCTTTAAGTGTCTTTGCTATTTTGTGATCCTATGGTAGCGTAGTGGTTACGAATTGGGCTGTGAACCTTAAAGGTCAGCAGTTCGAAACTACCAGCCGTTCCACGGGAGAAAGATGAGGCATTCTGCTCCCGTAAAGATTTACAGCCTCGGAAACCCTGTGCAGGGTCGCTATGAGTCGGAACCAACTCCACGGCACTTAACAACAACAATAACAACATTAGCTTACTAGACAAAGCATTCTATGCACGTGCATGTAATATTATTTGAATAATATGTCTCGTAAAAATGAGCATGCATATTTACATTTCATAAGCAGCTCAAAATGTTAAGCAAAATATTGATTGAAAATGAAAAGTGCGTAATTGATGACACTGAATCAGGTAGGAGCCATTGTGGTTCATGGTAACTGTGACCCTTTCCCATTTACTACCCCACTCCACCCCTCTTCTCTAAGAGACAGAGAGACAAAAAGGCTTCTGTTGAGTGCTATAGATTGACCATTTCTCATCTATAGTTAAGGCACTTTTCATGTTTCACTACATATTGACTTTTTCTATCGATATGCTGCAGCTGAGCATATTTCTTTCCTATGTTTTTCTGCCAAGAAAAGAAACAGTGTAAGAGGCAAAAGGACTAAGGAAGAGGTGTGAGTAAATATCTGCCTGTACTTACTGTCTCTGGTTGATCAGTCTTACCTTTGACCTTGTGCATTTAGACAATGTTACTAAGTAATTGAAAATTACATTTTACTGTGCACGAATTGCCAATTAGATTATTAACTTTATAAATTATAAAAGTATGTAGAATATCATATTAAAACTTCTATAGTCTATTTTATTCATATAAACAGCAAAAATCAAAGGCAAGTAACCAAGATATCCTATTCCGGGCATCTTATAACTGCTTAAAATATTTAAATCTTTTTTTTAAGCTATTCTTAGTTATCAAGTAATTCAAAGTAAAATTTTAACAGTCATTCACATGTTAAGTTCTTTCTTTTTAGAATGTTTTGATAAGACAACACTAATAAAGTTATCAAAATGTAAGCATTATTCCCATTTTACCAAAAAAGAAATGAAAATGAAAGTAGCAATGTAATCTAATACCTCTTCCATTTTAAAACATTATTTTAAGAGTTTCAGGTGTCTGGATAATATTTAATAAAACAGAAGTGATAAATCAACTTTTAAAAATTGCTAAAAATCTAAATTAGTTGAAAGAAACACATTTTTCTAATTGCACCTTTTAAAGAAAGCCAAATATGAAGCTGTTGTTGTTGAGTGTCATTGATCATTGAGCCAGTTGTAACCCTCTATAGGGTTTCCAAGGACTGGTGGGTTTGAACCAATGACGTTGTAGTTAATAGTCCAGTGCACATCCTACAGCACCACATCAGAATTCTTCTACAATCTTTAATGATGTGTATATCTCACTTCATATATGTTAAACTCCTTGAAGTTAAAATACTATATTTTTTTTTCATCACTATTGTCAATTGAGTGTTTAGGTGCTAACCTATGAAAAACACTCTATATTTTTAAATTATTCTTATCCCAGGAGTTTTGTGGGAGCTTTTGGAAAAACAAAAAATGCAAGTAGATCTTAAGTAGTTAATCATTTACTATAATATATATGTAACGAATAAATAAAAGGAATTGTTGTTGTTGTTAAGTGCCGTTGAGTCGATCCCGACCCATAGCAACCCTGTATAGGGTTTCCAAGGAGCAACTGGTGAGCTTGAACCACCAACCTTGCAGTTCAAATGGCTTTGCAGTCTGGAGCATTAACCCACAGTGCCACACCAGGACTCCAAAAGGAGAGGGGCAATTAATTGAATAATTGAGGTCTGAAAACCAACCAATAGACTGAAATTGCAAGCCAACTTAGGCCAAAAGGTTGTTACTAGGCTTTAACAATCGAAAATAACTTTTTCAGTGATCCATTTCATTTCAAAAGCCTAGTTCTTAACTCCATTTTCTAAAATCCAGTACAATTTTGGAAGAGCACAATAGAATCAAGCCCTGTGTTAGTTTGTATAATAATAGATTTTTGGAAACTCTGGAGATGAAAGAAAATGCCAGGGGATTATATGAAACATTATGGTTTTGGCAACATCAAAACAGCTCATAAAACTTAAAAAACAGAGTATTTATTTACTTTATCTGTTCATATCAGAGATCATCATAAAAAATAAATAATATACTGCATTTTGAATAGATTCAAATAAAAAATACAGTGATTCTAAAATAAAATATAGTGATTATAAAAGAGATGAATTGGAAACCACTTAAAATTCCATCAGCACATTATACAAACGCACTTTCTTGTTCACCCTTGAAAATTCATCAGTCACTCTGCATATACCAAATATATACCAAATTGGGGGAAAAATTAATAAAGGGTTCTTAGATTCATCAATATAATTTCATCACATAATAAAATGATGAACAATTCTAATATCTAATATAAATACTGTAAAGAAAATATATCCAATTATGTTAATGTTATATCATCTATTCCAGCTTTCTTTTAGATAAACGTGTAAAAATGGTCAAACAATACATTTCTATGGCAACAACTTAAATTCTAGGATATTATTAGTTACAGCAGCAAAGAAGCTACTACTTTCTTTAAGCCATGAAGCTAAACAGGATATTTTCTTTTTTTCTTCTTTTTAGATCTGGCACAACTACCATCTCATTTTTTTGATGAACTGAAGAATAATTAAACCAGATGCAAGAACTCTCACTGAATGCACATGTTTACTACAGTTTTAGAGGCATGACATAGTGCTAAGTCACAGAAAAAAGAAAAAATAAGAAACTATGTATTTTTAAATGAAAGTGATTAAGTGAGATTTTATGTATCTTTCAAATAGCATATGTATGTGTATATTTATATATCTATATGCATATATACACATATATATATATGACAGAGATGCTTTATTAAAATGAATAAAACATTGTATGTTTAAATAATTAATGCTCTTATATACAAAATATCATTGGTTACATGTTCCCATTACTCATGTTTTATTCTTCCATGTTGAATTTTAATTTTGCATTTATTAAAATACTCAGATAACCCTCATAATTTTAGAATCAATATAGAACTAATATTTAGATTTACTGATTGGGTTGTTTATAATTCATAAATTGATAAAGCACACATATAATTTTTCTAATATGCTGTCTTATATACTCTTGAAGAAGAAAGTAAAATTAGCTGCTCTGAATAAAGGACATTTATCTTCTGTTGCAGGACATATTGAAAATATAAATGACCACTGACACGGAATTGAGAAGATACTACTTGGGTCACTAAATGTGTTCTGCAGTCTTGTTACCATATGTATTATTTTAAAGATAGTTGTATTTAAGGGACAGGTAAATATATTTGTTATTGTTGTTAAGTGCTATAGAATCTATTCCAACTCACAGCAATCCTATATAGGGTTTACACTGGTGTGTTTGAACTGCCAACCTTGGTCCAGTGCTTACCCTACAGTAATACAACATGACTCCAGATAAAAAAAAGAAAGAAAGAAAAAAACACATACGTTATTGCTAAATGCTGATGAGCTACTTAAAACTCATAGAGACCTGGTGTAGGGTTTCTAAAGGATGGCTGGTGGGTGTGAACCACTAACCTTAAAGTTAGTAGTCCAGTGCTTAATTCTACAGTAACAAACCAGGATTCTCTTTCACTTTCAATGTAAACTATATTTAAATATGTTGTTACTATTAAGTGCCACTGAGTTGGTTTCATCTCACACAGATACTGTATAGGGTTTCTGAGGAGCCACTGATGA
Source organism: Chrysochloris asiatica (assembly GCF_000296735.1). Taxonomy (NCBI): domain Eukaryota; kingdom Metazoa; phylum Chordata; class Mammalia; order Afrosoricida; family Chrysochloridae; genus Chrysochloris; species Chrysochloris asiatica. The sequence goes on along the minus strand of NW_006408523.1, from coordinate 33,211,243 downwards.
GTTTGAACCTCTGACCTTTCAGCTCAAAGCTACATAGTGCCACACCAGGGCTCTATTATACTTAAATATAATATCACACACACACACACACACACACATTATGTTTACATACAGTCACATGTATATGTAAATATATATGACTAATTTATTCCAAGAATGGGGTTTTGAAGTACGTAGGAAACTGGATTTAAATCTCACTCCACTATGATTATGGCTTTTAGATTTTGCTTACTCTCTTTAAGCTTCAATTTCCCCTTCTGTAAATGGAACTGCAACGTCTTATTAAATTACCCTTTTGTTGTTAGGCTTAAATAAAATAATTATGGGAAACATTTAGTTCATGTCTGACACAGAATGACTATTCAGTTATAATAGCCTCTAGTTTGAAAACAAGTTTGCCTAGTTAACATCAGCACTGGACTGCAAACCACAATGTTGGCAGTTCAAACCCACTAGTTGCTCCTAGGAAACTGTAGACATGGTGGCTGTGAGTCAGGATCCACTTGACGGCATTTAACTACATTGTAGGAGTACTCGTGTGGCCCTGGAGCATTAGCACTGGACTGAAAGGTCGGAGTTTCAAATTCACCAGCTGCTCCTCGGAAACCCTATACAGGGTCACTATGAGTCAGAACCAACCCAATGGCACTACATTGTAATTTTCTTTTAATTAGGATCAAAGATGAACTGGAACATTTTCATCATTTTCTATGAGAGATACTTGTGTTTTGACCTACAGAGTGTCTCAATTTTTAAAATTACTGTCATGTCCCATTAGAGTCCTGGTGTGGTGCTGTGGGTTAATGCTATGGGCCGCAAAGTCGGTTTGAACTTCAAGGCCGTCAAGTAAAGCTCACCATCTGCTCCTTGGGAACTCTATACAGGCTCTCTATAAGTTGGAATAAACTCAACAGCACTTAACAACAACAACAACTACAGCAACAACAATATCTTGTTCCATGAGATACTGTCCATGATGCCAACATCTACCAGAGTCACATTGCCATCTTTTTTTTTCCTTTTTCTTTTCTTTTTTTTTTTTTTTGTTCCATGAGATACTGTCCATGATGCCAACATCTACCAGAGTCACATTGCCATCTTTTTTTTTCCTTTTTCAGGTTATCATTTTATTTTAAATATGACTCTCTCCTTCCCTCAGTTATTCCATTAGAAGTTCTTCTGTCTTTGGTGCACCAGAAACCCACTTGTACTTTTCCTCAAAAGAAGTTAATCTTGTGTCACTTGTCAGAGGATAGTAGTTGACAATTTTACCACCATGAAATGCAGTCCATAAAAAAAATTAAGAAAATGATAAATGACTTTAGGAATAGTCACGGCTTATAATAAAATATTTTCTTTTTAATGTGTCAAAATAAATAACATATTTTAGAATATCATATTATTATACTGGGAAATACTTCCCTTTCAAGTATTTGTTCTAGAAATTAAATCTACTAACAACTTCTCTGGGGGGCTTTCACTAGTTGATCTGTTATAATATTATAATATAGATAAACTAGTGAAATGTAATACTTTTAATATCTATATGAATCTGTGGTCTGCAGTCCTTTAGCAAGAATGGATATGTGGTGGAATGCTGATTCCATCAACATGTGTGGTTTTGCATGCTTGTTGAGCCTAAATACTGATCAAGTAGACTTGCCTAGAGATCCCAGGGGAATAGTATTGAGGCAGGAGTTAGAGTGGCTCATAAATTCAAACAGTTCAATGCTTTTCTTTTAAATTACTGGCCCATAACTCGAAATCCGGATGATGGAAGAGAAACACTTCTTTAGGATAATGATTGATTTCCATAAAGATGAGTGCTTTAACAAATTTCAATATGCAGTTGCAGGGGCGGGCAGGGTGGGTGGGCACTAATTAGTTTTACCATTTTCAGCAGATGTTAAATTCAAAATACCAGCAGCATTTCAAACGCTAGTCATTAGGGCTGTCTTTCATTGAAGAGTGCTGACCAATGAAATCTCCACTCAGTTTAATGAGACCAATCTAGGCAGAGTCAATTAAATCAAATCTCTACTCACATCCTTAATATATCTGCAATGTGTGCAGCACCAGCAGAATCAGCAGCGATGGATTTCCAGTATTAATAAAGGGACTCACTGCCGCATTCAGAGAGGGACAAAAAAAAAAAAAAAAAAAGCGGGGGTGGGAGTGGGTATCAGTTGGGGAAAGACCTTACTTGAAGGCAAAGTTGGATTCCTGGAGACAGAAGGTTTTTATTAGGAACCTTATAGTTAGAAGAGGGGGGCTGTGTAAGTAAATGGTGAAAAAGCTAGTAAGGCCATTAGGAAAGGAACCACAGTGTAGATCAAGGAGAGTCCCACCCCCAACCATTTCCCTCCCCCACCATCCCTTCCACTGCAAATCAAATTTACCAGTTGCAAATATGAAGCTGGAAAAATGTAAGGACCCAAAGTTGAAAACAATTTCACTTTAATACTGAAAAAATATGCCATTATAAAATCCTCGAATAGAATTAGTAAGTTTCACGTGCTTCCTCTTTTCTTAATTCTTTCTTTATAAGTAAGATTTACACCAGCACAGAATTGCTACCGTAAGATCGCAGCCTAAGCACTAGAGTGACATTAATTGGTCATGCTTAACTGCCTCAAAATCTTTTCTTAGATATATAGCTACACTGATACTATAATAGAAATCATGAGTACTTATTTTACATTCAGATGAAAGGCATTATTGGATATGTATAGAAAAATATTCCCCTCAAAAATAAAATAAAACATCAGCATCAAAATAAAAGAACCCAAAACAACCCGTAAAAACTTCGCTCAGCAAAATACATTTTTAACTCATAAAATGGACTGATGACTAGCCATGCAAATGTCTTAAATAAAACCTTTACATTGTTTTATTATTTTTCACAGTAAACGTACGCTCTGAACTGCCTACCTATCACAAATAATGGCGAAATGGCACTTTCTGATTATACTGTATCTTGTTTATAAAAAGTTTGATACGATGGGACTTATCAGGTAAGAGGGTGGGTGCTGTGAACAAGACGCCTTCTCCAGTCACCGGGGAGGGCAGCGTCCCTGAAGCGTGTGGATTCCATGCGAGCCATGCAGCACTTTTGTTTTTGTCTCTTTTGTTTGTTGGTTGGTTTGTGTCAGAAGTCAAAGTTATTTATTTACAATACATTCATGCCTTCGTGCAACTGCCCATCCCTGCATAGTCAACAGGGAGCCATCACGCCCCCTCCTCACGCGTTAATCCACAGGGGAAAAATAGATATTTATCGCTCTATATAGATATGGTTATATGTATATATGTATAGAATCGAATCGCAGCAGCCCACCCTTGGGCCCCTCGGTTGACAGTGAGGGCAGAGTCATTTCCTTGAACAGGACTCTTGCTGCTTTCTCCCTAAGAGAGAGCTGGCTGTACTCATCCAGCTTGCCACAGTCTGCGCTTTGTTTCCAAATCGGATCTTAGTGGTCAGACCCTCTCAGTGAAGTGAGTTCATAATTATTTATTTACTTATGTCCATCAAGCCTTAAGGACCACTAGACTGGGTCAGGGTTCCTTTAGCCCCTTGCATGCCGGCCACACTGAAGGTCTGTAGCCTTCCAGCTCCCCTCCCCCGTCCCGGTTGGGGTCTTAGTCTGAGAGCGAATGGGAGCCACAGTCATACACCCTATGGGCCCCATCAGCGTTGTAAGGCCCATTGTGCCAGTAGGAAGAGTCACAGACTGTCTGTAAGGAATTGATTTCGGACGCGGAAGAGTTGGCGTCCCTTCTCTTGGACCGCTTTCGGTTCCTCAGGATAAATACGAGCATGCCCACCACAGTGAAGGCAGAGGTGACAAAAACCAGCAGCAGTCCCGGGACCAGAACAGAGATGGATACTCTACTGGTGTCTAGGTAGGAATTGGAGTGCGTCCCAGTCTCCACCAACCCAGTGCTGTTTTTACTGTGCGAAGTTAACGTGGGCGAGATCCTCGCGTACAGCTGAGGACAGATCTCATCGTTGGATAGAAGCATGAAATCCTTTCTAAAGAAGTTCACCGGCGTCTCACACTTGAGGTCGCTCATCAGCACTTCGGATCCCAGGCGTTCTGCCCATTGTTTGAAAGGCACAATAGTGCAAGAGCATTCCCAGGGGTTCCCGTGGAGGTCTATCTGGATGATGGAGGTTAACTGGTCTAGCACGCCTGCTACCGGGAGGTACATGAAGTAATTGTTGTGCAGGCTGAGCTTAGAGAGTGAGACCCCAGCGAACACGTCCACGGGTAGGGATCTCAGCAAGTTGTTGTTGAGAATGAGAATCCTCAGTTTGGGCATGGCATTAAAAGTGCCTGAGAGAATAAGTTGGATCGCGTTGTACTCCACGTTCAGATACTCAAGGTTCTGCAGCCCGGTGAATTTCTCCCTGGACAGCGTGTCCAGGTAGTTACTATCCATGTAAAGCCACCTGAGGTCCAAAAGGTTCTTGAAAGTATTGTTCTCCACAGTGGCGATGTTATTGTTGCCTAGATCCAACAAAATGAGGTTCTTGTAATCCACAAAGTGTGATTTTCGGATGCTATGGATCTTGTTATCTCGCAGGAAAAGCTCCTGAACGTTGGAGAGCTTAGGCTTTAAATCAGCTAAGCTGCTCACGTTCCGGTTGTTGCAGTTCATCTTTAAACCCGAACCTGGGATGTGGTCGCAGCTGCAGCCCCCAGGGCAGGGCAAGCCGCTGGCTGGGGATTTGTTTCTGGCGTTGCCGGCCGCTATTGCTGCTGTCGGTCTGATCTTGATCTGCCAATTGCCTGGGATCTTTGTACCTCCGTTCGGAACAGACCCTGGAGTGGCCTGATCTTCTTGTCCATTTGTCTTGAAAGGAGTTGGAAGGGGACCAGGAGCGAAGGTCTCTTCTTGGGCTGGGGGAGCCGGGAGACTAGAATCCACTCGGTTTTTCAAAGGACATAAATCCTGTTCGGTGGTTTCATTGAGATCTTTACCCTGCAGTCTGGTGGGGGCTTCGCAGACCACTCGGCCGATCAAAGCATTTTTGGGAATGTTTTCGAGCCATTCTTTCAGGGAGAGCAGATCACAGGTGCAGTCCCAAGGGTTATCCTCCAGCAGGATCTCGGCAATGCCAGGTATTTGCTCCAAGACCTCTTCATATGGCAGGGTTTTCAGCCTGTTTCCCCGGAGGTCCAAGTGGGTGATGGGCACATACTGGAACACGTTGGCAGGTAAAGTGCTGATTAGATTGTCATTTAAAATGAGCACCTCCAGCTTGTTCAAGTCCTGGAAAGCCCCCGGGTCTATATCCCGTAATAAATTAAAATCAGCCTGGAGATATTCCAGATCGTCTAGCCCCAGAAAAGTCTGCTTTCGGAAAGACTTGATCTTGTTGTTGTTAATATGCAGCCTTTTCACCAGCTGCAATCCCAGAAAAGCCCCGGGAACGATTTCATGCAAGCCATTGTTTTCCATGTGCAAACTAACCGCATTATAAAAGTTGGCGAACTCATTAGGGAAAAGTCGAGTTAGGGAATTGCCATGCAGAAATAAATGATAAAACTGGGAAGTCGGGGCGGTGAAACGCTGCAGACTTGTAAAGCCCTTTTTTTCACAGTCTACGTGTAGGTCCCCTTCTATCTCATTGCAGGAACAGACCTTCTCTTTGCAAACGTCCCCTGTAACGTTTCCAGCGGCAAAACAAAGAGACGTCTCCAGCAACAGAATCCAAAGCAGCATTTTTAAAGCGAGCAATTCATTCCCGATCTCATCACAAAGTACCAGCAACCATCCTGCTCGCCACAGACACAATTCAAGTTCATTTAGTGCTCCAGTGTCCGAACCCAGGCAAGGAAAGAAAAGGGTTTGGGGGGGGTGGGGGTGGATTCCTTCCTCCCTAACCCCCCCGCACTGCAACAGCCCAGACGCCAGTCAATAATTATATCCACAAACTATCCAGGCACGTAGTGCAAGGCAAGCAAAAAAAAAAAAAAAAAA
>NW_006408523.1:33198046-33205155 GCF_000296735.1 Chrysochloris asiatica | reverse complement strand
CCCGCCTCCCCTTCCCCTTTCAAAACACCAAAAAGAAGTTAAATATATACATATAAATTAGAAATGCACTCTTACAGGATCTTGTCTAGTGGTCTTCACTGATCAGAAAAGGAACAAAGCTAGTAATTAGAAGCAAGTACATGTTAGAAAAATAAGCAGAGGTTTTGCAGTGTAGTACAGGCGCACTGCCTGTGCATGGCTGTGCGTCGGACTGACCTTGCCTCTCTGATACGAAGCAGGATTTCGTCGGCTTCTGGTGTTGAGGCTGCCGATGGAGTTCCTGCTGTGGCTGCCGGATGCCCAGAGTACCCCCTCCCCCGAGTGCTGTCCAGTCCCCCGGTGCTGAAATCACGCCCTGACCGAGGGACTCACGCTGCCGAACCAATGGCGCTGGAAATTTTCCGCAATCGCTGCGTTTTGTAGCTGTCCATTCTTTTCCTTTCCTCTCCTTCAGTCCTGCTTAGCCTTTTTTTTTTTTTTTTCCTTTCTGGGCCCCCGCTCTCTTTTACTAGCTCTTCTTTTCTTGTTCTTCTCTTTCTTCTGCTCTTTCAGAATCCTAGGAAAGGGGGCGGAGGGAGGGGGGCGAGTTGACTGAGGGAGAGAGAGCGCGCGAGAGTTGGGGGTGGGGGTAGAGAAGAGAGTTGCTAAGAAGCTCTGCTCGTTCCAGCCTGGTGCACTCTGAAAGATCTGACACCCTCTGCTGATCTGCAGTAGCAAAAATCCATCTGGTGAGTGAATCTGAAGAAGAAGAAGGAAAAAAAAAAAAAAAATCAATCCACGTACAGGGCAAGCGTTAAAAATGTAGGCATTAAAGGCTGCAGATCTACATTGACGCTTATTTTAAATGGATTATTCAATTCTTTTTGAGTGCTGGAAACTTTACCCTTTCCTACCCCTAACGACTTCACAGCCCCCAGCAGTTCCAGCTTTCGGAAAGGAGTGCTTTTAAAACATTTATTTCCCAGTGGCTTGAATAAAATTAGTGTCAGGGTGTCAAGCGAACAGCAATTTAAGGTAATTATACTGAACGCCATTTTCATCAGTGCTTTAAATGCATTTCTTCCTTCTCTGCAGTACAGTGTTTTATGCTATTTGATGTCTTTGAAAGCTTTTTTTTTTTTTTTTCATATGGGAATTGACCATTTAGAACATATGTTCATATCATATATTTTTTACATAATATTATAACTAGGTAGGAATTTTTACAATCTAGGTATATACTTTTTAAAATATTTGGGTCGATGAGAGGTTTATCTGATGATATTGGATATTATTTAACTCTGCAAAGTGGTGAAAACACAAAGCATGCTTACGTCTTCGATTCCAGACCCGAAAGCTTTCACTGAGAACCGGAAAAGGAGGGAGGGGAGCAGGGAAAAGAGATCCCAGGATGATTCGTGAGTCCTTTTTAAAACCACAGTCAGGCTCGGGGGCGCGCATACACAGACACACACACTCACAAAGTTTCCTAATCAGTTCCAAGGAATTTAAAATGCGTACAAGCAAATAACCAGTTGCATTTGGATAGAGAGAGAGAGAAATCTTGGATCTCTAAGGTTCCTTTAGAACGTAATCTGCAGGCAGTAGGAGGCTGCTCTTGGAGCATACACTTGCTGGGTCACTGCTGCTGGGTAGCACCATGCTCAGACTTTACCCGGTGATCTGAATGGCTGGTTTCCTCAAAGTTACAGGGAGCTTTTATAAAACAAGTTCTAGGATGTTCTGGGAAGGGAATGGACATGAGAAAACGGCTTCTGGGAGAATTGTTTTGCTGACTTTCTTATCAGACTCGACGCTTTTGCCAACAATACGTTATAAATTTTTTTACTGATAGTTTTTGGTTTGGAATTACCAGGGCCTTTTAAAAAAAAAATTTGTATTAATTGTCGTTGGTCTGTTCTTCAGTGGGAAAAAACTTGATACGGTTACATCCCTTTCCCTTTTAGTTAGATTTTAGACCACTTGAGCTACTAGGCTTCCATTGATGTGTTTAAAAGATCTAATATTCAAAGATTGTGTATTTTAAGAGGGCTGTGAAGTGAAGACTTTAGGAGAATTGTGGTTCAGGAAATGCAGGGAAGAAAGAGGGGAGTTTAGAGATCCTTTTCTCTCCCCAACCTCCACCCTGTTCCCATTTTAGAGGAAAAAATATCAAAGAACCTCATACATAAATAGGATGTTTAATATAATCATATAATCTAATGTTGTGCTGCTGTGTTCTTCTGGTAAAAGAGTGGAGGGGATGAAAAAGGCTCAGCTCTGTGTGTGTGTTCATCTGTAATAGAAGGAGGGCTTCTTTAAGGCATCCTAATGCACTTCTAAAACACTTTTGTTCTTATTTAATTTAACCCATTATCACATGTAGATATTACCACATGTAGAGAAGGGGAAAAGAGCATAATCAATTTGAAACCATTTCACTAAAGAAATGCTATGCAGTTTAGGATTGCAGATGTGGAGGAGGAGTTAAGCCAATGGAAAGGACATTTCTGTTGCTTAGATTTGGATTCAGATCTGAAATATTCAAACAAGAAGTTGGCCCCAGGCATCACCCTAAGAAAGGAAGGCAGCCACTTCAGTGTCCATAACTGAGAGGGGGAAGCAAAGTGTTGAGGGCAGACAGAGAAAAGATGGCTTTTTAGAAAGAAAAATATTGATTGTAATAATCTAAAATCACACTTAATGGGTTACTTGTTTATTCAATTTGTTCAAGAAATACTGATATGAAGAGACCCAAAAAACATCTTTAAGTTGATTAAAAATGAACAAAGTTGAGGTAAATGCAATTAAATAATCAGATTTCATTGCCTCCAGCCTCTCCTCCCTAAATTCTGTCTCACTTTCCCCAGATTGTTTCCTCTCAAAGCACCATTCACACAAGAAAATTAAGTCAGGATTTCCCATTTAAATCTGCTACTTTTTTCTTCTGATTCTACCTTCCACAATAGTCTGTTGCCCATGGATTCTAAGAAAGGAGTATGCACAGATGATCAACTAAAGTCTGAGAAGAAAAAACTAAGTCACTAGAAAACATATATGCATATTGTTGTTACTGTTAAGTGCCATCCAGCCAGTCAGACTTATGTAGATAAGTTTCTGATACATAGGTAAGTTTCCGACTTGTATAGATAGAGTTTGCGAGAAGTAGCTGATGAGTTTGAACCGCCGACCTTGCAGTTCAAACTGACCTTGCAGTACACTGCATTATCCTACAGCACCACAGCTGGACTTCATATACACACATAGACCTATTGAATGTTTATCTTTATAATTTAGCTAACAAAATTCCTCTTAAAATAATTATTTTCATAGTAACTGCATTTTGGGGGGGGCAGAAAGAAGTGTAACCCCTTTAAAAGCACACTGAGAGTTCAATAGACTAACGATTTATGCAAAACAATAAATTGCCCAGTGAGAATTAAAATTGTATGGGCATGTGTGTATGTGAACTAAACATTTCCCATGCCTTAGGGGAACATTTTTAGGAATGAACTCTTTAAAAGGGTTCTACTGTATCTATTTGAGCTCAAGTGAGCCCCTTCAATTGCTTTGCTTCTCATAACAGATGATCTCAGGAGTCAGAGATAGAGGACACTCTAGATGATGATGAGAATTGATAATATTTGCTCAGGGCTGTAGTTTCATTTCCAGACTGTGGCCAGAAGGATTTCAATTGCATCATTAAATGTTCATATTTTTCTTATTCTTCCTCAAACAGGTTTATCTCTCAAGTGACAAAAGCTAGATCTATACATCACAAAATCATTTAAATTAAAGTAGGGCTTATCAGTTACTTGCAGTTTTACCAATGACATTAAATTTCCAAATACCTCCATCTTTAAAATGAAAAAAGGAGACTTGAGCACAATTTGTTTATATAATTTAATACTGTATATGATTCAGTTCTTTTGATCTTCACTACAGTATAAGAAGTATTCTGTTTTAATCTTTAATTATAAAAGTGATATTTTTTATTTAAAAAATACCTAACTACATATGGGAAACCTATCTTTTTTTTTTCTCATTCATGCTAGTTGGTTTTTCAGAGACAATTGCTAAAAATAAATTGCTATATAGTTGTTGTTGTTGTTAAGTGCTGTCTAGTCAATTCTGACCCATAGCGACCCTGTATAGGGTTTCCAGGGAGCAGCTGGTGAGCTTGAACCACCGACCTTTCAGTTCAATTGACTTCGCAGTCTGGCGCATTAGCCCACAGTGCCATACAGTGAATCTGATTCTATTTTCCCATTTTATATATGTGGGAACTGAGAGTGAGAAATATAAAGAACTTACCAATATTGCTGGGGGTTTTTTTGTTTATAGATGTCATCAAGTTAATTTTTGACTGACTCATAGTTACCCCATGTGACAGAGTAGAACTGCTAAAGAGTATTTTCAAGGCTGTAGTGAATAAGGGAGACTGTAGAAGAATTGATGCTTTTGAGTTATGGTGTTGGAGGAGAATACTAAAAGTGCCATGGGCTGCCAAAAGAACTAATAGATCCGTTTCGGAAGAAGTGCAGCCAGAGTGCTCCTTGGAGGCCAAGATGGCCGAACTTCGTCTCTCGTACTTCGGACATATTGTCAGGAGGGACCAGTCACTGGAGAAGGATATCATGTTTGGTAAATTGGAAGGTCAGAGAAAAAGAAATGGATTGGCCAAGTGGCAGCATTGATGGACTCAAGCATGGTAACAGTAGTGAAGTTGGCCCAGGATCAGGCAGTGTTTCGTTCTGCTGTGCATAAAGTCGCTGTGGGTTGGTACTGACTCGATGACACCTATCAACAACAACAGTCGCTACAGGAGCAGCTTGCTAAGACTTTCTTCCACAGAACAATTGAGTGGGTTTGAACCATCACCAACATTTCAGTTATCACCCCAGCACTTAACGTTGTACCTTTAGAACTCCTTTTTACCACTATCACATACTATTTAAGAATGTCTTCCATGGTTTTTCCATGATCCAAGATTTTGCTGTCACTTCAAAGTTCTGCCTTGTTTTTAAATGCAATCAGTAAATCTCACTGTGAGTAGCTTTCATGCTGCTTGTTGTTAAATGCTGAGGACTCTGTTCCACCTCTTAGTGATTCTGTATAGGGTTTCCAAGGAGTGGCTGAGAGTTTGAACTGCAGACCCTGAGATTCAAACCAACCTTGAGGTCCAATGTTTATCCTACAGTACCTCACCAGGACTTCACAGCTTTCATGCTAGTAAGTTAAAATAACTGGATTATGTAACTATTGACACCATGAATATAAAACTCTTTTTAAATAATTTCAGAAAAGACCCAGTGTCTCTTGATTTCCTTAGACTTTTCACATTGGGACTTCTGAAGCTTGTTTCTGTATATTCACAAGGAATTGAAGCTAAGAATGAATGCAATAAGCGCAGTAAAATAGTATTCACTAGCTCGCAGTTTAACTTACTACTAGGAACCTACTTGAAGGCATTTAACAACAATAACATTGTCTTCTACATTTGACAGGGAAAAGGGGTCATTGGAATTCTTTCTTCTCATTTTAAACTTGTAAGCTAAGCGCAGAGATCTATAAATGAATTATATCAATATACGGATATATTTAGGAGTCCTAGTGTGGAGCTGTGGGTGAATGCACTGGACTTGAACCACAAAGTCGGTGGTTCAAGCTTGCCAGCTGCTCCTTGAAACACTATCCAGGGTTGTGATAAGTCAGAACCTATTTAATGGCACTTAACAACAGCAACTAATAGTATATTTAGAATGTAAAGTTTTTCCCATATATTAATACTTTTTTCTGTTGATTGTAAATAATATTCTAACAATGGAATCCCAAGATAATTATCACTTTGCTTACGAATGCAAAGTAAAGAAAAATGTCTTTTTAGGAATTTGAAGTAAATTGTTTTCCAAATACTAGCTTTTGCTTATAATTAAAGTAATAACACAGCTAACAGAATACATCAAAATATTTTTTTAACGTTTTCACTGTATGTATTGTTTTATATTCATAGAGCTTTAAATTCATATTTTTGTAGGCCACAAGTTTGACTGGGACTAGAACTGAGTGTCTCATACTGTGCAATCTGTCTAATTACTCTCATACGGACCCTTATTTTGAAGTTCTGGTGTGACACTGTGGGATAAAGCGCAGGACAGCAAGGTCAGTATGAACCACAAGATCAGCGGTTCAAACTCACCAGCCACCCCTCAGAAATCCTATATTGGGTGGCTCTAAGTTGGAACTGACTCATAGTGTTTAACAAGAAGAGCAGTATTTTGGACTTACTTGGGAGGTATTGATCAAAATTATGAATTTATAGTTGAGGAAATTCTGAGGTATTTAACATAATTCAAATCAAACAACAATTTTTTGGTTTGGAAGGGTTCTTGTTGTTGTTGATAATAACCTTCGAGTGGGTTCCAACCCATAGCGACCCTGTATAGGTTTTTCAAGGAGCAGCTGATGATCTTGAACTGCTGACCTTGGTGTTCAAACGGGCCTTGCAGTCCAGTGCATTATCCCGCAGCGCCAATGAAGGGTGCTATTCTGAGCTATATACGAAAATTCTACTCTAAGTATTAGGAGCTCTGGTAGCCTAGTAGTTACTAATTGGGTTGCTAACCTGGAGTCTTGGTGTGGCGCTATGGGCTAATGCGTCAGACTGCCAAGTCATTTGAACCACTGGGTCCATGGTTCAAGCTCACCAACTGCTCCTTGGAAACCCTCTGCAGGGTCGCTATGGGTCAGAATTGACTCAATGGCGCTTAACAACAACAACTTTAAAGTACGTGCCTCCGGGGAGAAAGATGAAACTTTCTGCTCCTAACAGCCTCGAAGTTGCTGTGAGTCGAACCGACTCCATGGCACACCATAGGAGACCTGGTGTGGCTCTGTAAGATAAGCGCTCAACCATAAAGTCTGTTCAAACTCACCAGTCACTCCTTGGAAACTCTATACAGGGTCACTATGAGTCAAAAGCGACTCAGAGTCAAGCGGGCTCCACTGCATGTAATAACCACCACTATAAGTATATGAAAAGGACACGTTTGAGCAAAAAATTGTTTATGATAGTAATTGCTGCTAAATATGTAATTTGCTAAGTATATAGTGGTTGTTTTTTTTTTTTT
>NW_006408523.1:33190241-33197946 GCF_000296735.1 Chrysochloris asiatica | reverse complement strand
TGTGTGTGTGGTGCTATAGGATCAACACTGTACTGCTAACTACAAAGGCTGGTGGTTTAAACCCACCAGCAACTTCTTGGAAATCCTACCTACACAGGGTCAAATTAAATCAGAATCCATCAGTTGGTACTTAACAATAGCAACCACAAATATATAGCTGTGAAGAACATATTGTACACAGCCTGGTGTGGCGCTGTGGGTTAATGCGCCAGACTGCAAACCAGTTTGAACTGCAAGGTTGGTGGTGCAAGCTCACTAGCTGCTCCGCGGAAACCCTATACAGGGTCACTAAGGATCGGAACTGACTCGTCGGCATTTAACAACAACAACATTACTTTGCAGATTATCGCTTACAGAGAGGTGTTTGTTTGTTGTTGTTGTTTTCCTACAAAATATGTATTATCTTCTTTAAGATAAAAGAAAATATACATCTTATATAGGTTTGGAAAACATTGAAAACAGTAAAAAAAAAAAAAAAAAGAAAAAAGAAATGAAAATCCGTAGAATCTCAACACCCAGAGATAACAACTAGTAAATCGTAATATATACATTGCAATATCCTTTTTTGCACTTAACAAATTTTCGTGAAAAATTTCAATGGTATTAAGCACCTGCAATATTCTATTGATATTGTTACGTGCCGTCAAGTCGATTCCGACCCATAGAAACCCTGTATAGGGTTTCCTAGAAATAGCTGATGACTTGAACTGCCGACCTTGCGGTTCAAACGGCTTGGCAGTCTGACGCATTAACCGACAGAACCACACTGGGACTCTGCAATATTATATTAGAGGCTGAATATCTTTACATGACATAAAACCATTAATTGAATTAGTGTCACATTTTTAGAAACAGGTTTTTTTGTTTTTTTTTCATATATAGCTTCTACCATCTTGAATAATGTTGCAAAGAGCCTTGTACATAAATCATTGTAAGCATTATTATTTATCTCCATATTAGAGATTCCTAGAAGTAGAATTGCCAGGTCAAAGGATAGGAAAATATTAAGGGTTTAAATACCAATTCATAAATTTTCCTCCTGAAATGTTCAGTGATCTATGCTCCACCAGCAGTACATGAGAGTTGCCATTTCTCTAAATCCTGCCAACACTATTTATTATCATTTAAAATATTTTGCACTCAGTTCAGTACTTTTAAAATGAAGCCAACACTGATCCATTTATTTGAGGAAATTCAGTTCAATTTATAATTACTTATTGAGTACATTGTTTGCCTTTCTCATTCCTGTTCAACTTTCAAGACATGCTTTAATTTCAAATTACCTGTGAGAATCCCATTTAGAACCAAACACCTATATCTAACAATCCCTTTCATTTTAATTTATTCAGTAGAATAACTACTCAATTTTGCTTTTCAAAGTTATTTGTCTGAAGGATTGAGTCCAAACTACAACATAACATTCTGGAGGGCAGGAATCAAATCCTTTTGTCTGTTTTTATAGCTGTCACCTAACAGTGTGTTTGGTGCCTAATATGGCCTGACATCTACACTTCAACAGTAGGAAAAACAAAAAAAAAGGCATTATATAATTCAGTGACAAATTGAATGGAAAACGATCTCAGGAGCTAGAAAGTTCATTGTTGTTATTGTTATGTGCTGTGGAGTCGGTTCCAACTCATAGCGACCCTGTACTGGGTTTCCAAGGCTCTATACTGGAGCAGAACGCTTCATCTTTCTCCCGTAGAACAGCTGGTAGTTTCGAACTGCTGACTATGAGATTAGCAGATGGATTTGTAACCACTACCAAACTAGAGACTTGAAAAAGTAATATGATCTATGATTTTTTAAAGCTGATCTTAGGTTTCATGTGTTCTATGCATTATGTACACTTGGTATATTTTCTTCTATATAATAATGCATATATTTATGAAATTAATTTCACTAGCATATTTATTTCAAAATTACATTTTGTATATCCCATAAGATTTAGCGCAGTATTAGGCACCAGGTAGGGGAGAGAAAAAAAATGTTTGCTGTTGTAAATAATAGTGATGCGTGGCTGCTTTTACAAGAAGAAAGAGATTGTAAATTCGTGGTTGTTGTTACTTTAGGTGCTTTCATGTGGGCTCCATGCACAACAGGATGATTTTGGGAGTAGATCTGCAGCTCTTCCTTCCTACTTGTCTTAGTCTGGAAGCTCTCCTGACACCTATTAAACAATAACAGAGAATACTTCAAGGACAGAAGGGTGTTACCTGCGCATGAGGTTTATTGGACAGAAATCTAACTTGTGGCTCTCTCCTGGAAAGTCCCCTAATGAACTGAATGAATTGTTGTGAATATCATGCATTAAAATATCATAAAAGGTGAGACACCCAGTGATTTTATATCTTTAGTTTATTGATTGGACATTATAAAAATTGTAAACATATTAGTTATTCTATTAGTCTTTTCAGAGCTATGGCAAAATTCTAAAGAAGCTAATTTTTTTTTTTTTTTTTTTTTTTTTGTTTTTTAACCTTCTTTTGCTTCAAAAGGTCTCCCTTCTTTCCTGCACTGTTATATTGCTATCTTTCGCATGTACTTCACTATGGCTTCCTTCAGCCATAATTCAGGCCAAAAATTAACTCTTTTTTTGTATCTTTATGTATTATATAGATAAAATACTGCATTAAAACAATGTATTATATCCAAGTTCCACTGCATCAGTTTTCAGGAAAGGGAGATATTAAATCACTTGCACGTGTATACCATACACTCATATGTTGTTGTTGTTAAGTCCTATTGAATCGATTCCGACTTATAGTGATATAATTCAGACATATAGTGTATAATGCTGATGGAGCTCAAAGCAGTAGTAGACAAAATAATAGATAGTCAGTGCCACTATTTCCATTACAAGTACTGTTTCTTGACTATACAACATATTGATCCAGAGGTATAAAGATCTAAAGATAGAATGACTATTGCAGGTCAGGTAGATTGATGCGTTTAACAGAAATAGATGCCTTTTACAGTGATGGCCATTAAATCTTATCATGCAGGTGACTAATGAAGCAGAGCAGTATCACCTCTTTTAGCTTTCTATACAAGTACTGTATGTGAATAATTACTTTTTATTTTGATATGAAAAAATGGAAATTTTATAGGACATTTTGAATTATTCAGGAAAAATAGCTATTACTTAGTAAAGTCAAAAACAGGTTATTTTGAGTCCAATGGAGCTGGAAATTCTTATATTTATGGAAACCATTAGGCTGCAAAAAATTGTTATCTCACATGAGCAATGTACTGTAGAAGTGCAAAGTTCATGAACTCTAATGTCAGAATTCAGGAATTATTCTTTAATATTTTATATGGAATTATGTTATCCCTCTCCTAATAAAACTACTTATCACTTATCAAGTATCTCATTATCCAACATGAGGTATTTGTGATAATAATGAAAATACAACTGCTGGTACAGTTGTTCTGCCACTCATAAGAGTACTTATATTACAGTCCTCAGAAGACTAATTTGATGGCACGATTTCAGCCAGTTCTGATTATGGGACGAAGTTTGTTCCTCTTTGTTGTTGTTTTTGTTATGTGCCATTGAGTTTGTCTCAACCCCTAGGAAGCCTGTATAGGATTTCCGAGGAGTGGATGGTGGGTTTGAAATGCCACTGCATCAATCAATCATGTTGCTGGTTTTCCTCTTTTTCAATTAAGCTCCACTTAGCCATGCATGATGTTCTTCTCCAGGGACTGGTCCCTCCTGACTAGACGTAAACTATACTAGAGATGAAGTCTTGTCATCCTCACTTCTAAGGAGCATTTTGGCTGCATTTCTTACAAGACAGATTTCTTTGTTCTTCTGGAATGCATTGGTACTTTCAATATTCTTTGCCAAAACCAGATTTCAAATAAATCAGTGTTTCTTTGGCACAGGAACTTTTTAAAGTATTGAAGAGCAGAGATGTCAACTTGAGGTGCGCCTGATCCAAACCATGGTATTTTCAATAACCTCATATGGATGTGAAAGCTGGAGAGTGAATAAGGAAGATCGTAGAAGAATTGATGCCTTTGAGTTGTGGTGTTGGAGGAGAATACTGAAAGTTTCATGGACTGCCAAAAGAACCAATAGATCTCTTTTGGAAGAAGTGCAACCAGAGTGCTCCTTGGAGGCCGAGATGGCTAGGCTTCATCTCTCATACTTTGGACACATTGTCCAGAGAGAACAGTCGCTGGAGAAGGATGTCATGCTGGGTAAGGTGGAGGGTCAGAGAAAAAGAGGAAGACCCCCAACGAGATGGATCAGCCAGGTGACATCATTGATGAACTCAAGTGTGGCAGCGGTAGTGAGGTTGGCCCAGGATCGGACATTGTTTCGTTCTGCTGTGCATGGAGTCGCTATGAGTCGGTTCCTACTCGATGGCACCTGACAACATTCCTTATTTATTGTCCAAATTTCTATGCATATGAGTCCATTGAAAATACTGTGGCGTGGACCAGACACACCTTAAGCTTCAAACTGATATCTTTGACCTTGAACAGTTTAAAGAGCTCTTGTCCAGCAGAGTTCCCTAATGCATTACGTTGTTTGATTCTTTGTCTGCTTCTTCCATGGGTTTATTGTGGATACAAGCAAAATGAAGTCTTTTACTGCTTCAGTCTTTTCTTCATTCATCATAATGTTATTTACAGGTCCAATTGTGAAGATTTTTGTTTTCTTTACCCTGAGATTCAATCTAGATTGAAGGGTGTAGATGTTGACCATCATCAGTAAGTTTTTCAAGTTGTCTTCGTTTCCATCAAGTAAGGTTGTGTCATCTGCACATTACAGCTTTATGAGTCTTCCTCAATTCTGATGCCGCTTTGTTCTTCATATAATCTAACTTCTGGGATGCTTTTCTCAGCATACAGATTGATTAGTATGGTGAATGAATATAGCCCCGATGTATACCATTCCTGTTTTAAACCATTCAGTATCCTCTTGTTCTGTTTGAATGACTGCCTCTTGGTACATCTGCTTAGAGTATTTCAAATGTAATAGGAATCCTTTAGTAATAGTCTATAAAGAAAACTCATCAGTTAAATTGTCCCATTTAAAATAATTGAGTTAGTTACATTATATTTGCCTTCTAAAGCTCATACCATAATTTACTTTTTTTCTTAAATAAAATATTTGTTATAATAGGTTTTAATTAAATAGAGAAAATTTGGCAAAACTTGATTTTATGATGTCTTGCTAAAATACTTCTAGGATTACAGTACACTATATTGATTTTTACATAGATTTTAATTGATCTCACTGTTTTTGAATCTAGTTGATTTTAGTATAATAGGTTAACTTATTAATAATGTTTATGTTTCATAATGTTTTGACCTGTAATGTTTATATTTATAAATACTTAGGTATATTTATTAATATCATTAACAACCTGTGATACGCAGATGAAACAACCTTGCTTTCTGAAAATGAAGAGGAATTTAAATACTTACTGATGAAGAACAGAGACCACAGCCTTCAGTATGATTACATCTCAATGTAAAGAAAACAAAAATCCTCTCCACTGGACCAATAAACAGCATTCTTATCAAAGGAGAAAAGATTGAAGTTGTCAAAGACTTCATTTTTCTTGGTCAACCATCAACACTCATGAAAGCAGCAGTCAAGAAATCAATCAAACGAAGTATTGCATTAAGCAAATCTGATGCGCAAGACCTTTTTAAAGCGTTGAAGAGCAAAGATGTCAGCTTGAGGACTAAGGTGTGCCTGACCCTAACCAAGATATTTTCAATAACTTCATATGCATGAGAAAACTGTATAGTGAATAAGGAAGATCGTAGAAGAATTGATGCTTTTGAGTTATGGTGTTGGAGGAGAATATTGAAAGTGCCATGGGCTGCCAAAAGAACCAATAGATCTGTGTTGGAAGAATTGCAGCCAGTGTTCCTTGGGGGCTAGGATGGCCAGACTTTGTCTCTCATATTTCGGACATATTGTCAGGAGGGACTAGTTACTGGAGAGATATATCGTGGTTGGTAAGGTGGAGGATAAGAGAAAAAGAGGAAGACTCCCAGAGAGATAGATTGGCAAACTGGTAGCATCAATGGGCTCAAGTGTGGCAACAATTGTGAGGTTAATCCAGGGCCAGGAAGTGTTTTGTTCTATTGTGCATAGGGCTGCTATGAGTAGGTATGGACTCAATGGCACCTAACAACAATTAATAATGTTTATGTTTTTTAATATTTTGACCAGTAATGTTTATATTTATAAATACTTAGGTATATTTATTAACACAACTTTCATAAAAGTATTGCTATTGAAAAACAAATTACAAATAATGTCACTTTAAGAATTAAGTAAAAATTGATAATTAAAACAAATACACAACAGCTTCTTCTTTAAACTTTATTGTTTTTCATTCTTAGTATTATATTTGTGGGAAAGCAGAAGTCTTGGTGTGATGCTGTAGGATAAAGCACTAGTTGCAAGCATCACCCTATACAGGGTCACTATGAGTTGCAACTTACTCATCAGTACTTAACAACAACATTATTTTAATATTCTATTGCACAGTTTATTTACTAATTTGAAATTAAAATATTTATTTTTATTTTCTAAATATCTCACCCCTTTTGGAATCAGAAACAAACACATTAATTAAAATATAAAGGATAATACAAGTCTAATATTTTAATTCTTATCTAGTTATTGTAAAGTAATCTAAATGTCAATGGAGACAACATATTTAAATTTTTCCTATCTTTATTTTTAGATTTCATAAATTAAAAAAGCACCATTAGAAAACTCTAAGGGAAATAATTATTTACTGTAGCATTATCATTATTTTGATAACTTACCAATTCACTGAATTTAGTCTTACTGGGCTAAATAGTCCTAAGTACAACTTTATAGTTTCAAACAGTAATTGGTTATGACTATAACATTTTATCGTAACCTTTTTCTCCCTAATTATTACTCTTCCTGAGGAGTTTTTCAGCACTTCTCATCCACTGAATTTTTATACCACAGATATTGTGTCTATCTGTTTATGTATTGTGACTCACTGAAGGGACACAAACCGTTGTAATATTCAAGCCCTTCAGTCTTCAAGAAACAATTTTTAACTACTTGTGTGTGGTACTAACCTATTGAGAATACATAATCTAATATTGTGTGTGGTACCAACCTATTGAGAGTACATAATCTAATCCCAAAGATTTTATTTCTAGTTTAGTCACACATTTAAATTCATGGTTGTTGTAAACTGAATTCTGTAGAGAAGCAAGACCAGTGAGGGTTATATTTGTATATATGTAGAAAGATTTATCTCATGGACACAACACACATGATTGTAGAGATTGGCAAGTTCCCAATATCTGAGTCAGATGTCGGGCTGCAGGCTTCTCTTGAATCATGTAACTGCAGGTGTTGATACACCCAAGACTGGCAGATCAGATACAGGTTTCTGGCTACTGAGGCAAATGAATCCAAGAGTGGCAGGTAAGATGGCATGCTATTCCCCTCAGGGCAAACGCTCTTCTAACACTAAGACTCAATGGGAATACATGCTCCGATTGGTGACCATGTTCATCATTGATAAAGGGAAGTGAAGGAAAAACAGCAATGAAGCTGCGAGCTAAGCCCTACAATGTTCAATAGACTCCTGTGAACCCAGGTGGAGACCTGGTTGGCCAGCAGTGTGGCAAGACCTGGGGACTCTTGAGCCCAGAGTCAGTGACATAGCCACATAAG